>NC_142037.1:45834501-46150930 GCF_982192425.1 Myodes glareolus
TGTCCTGCATGTCTTGCTCTGTCTCCCTGCATGTCAGGCTGGCAACTCCACCCTTTCTGCCCTGAATTCTGCCGAGTTTTTGGCTGTTCAGCTTTTTATTGAACCAATCAAAGTGACACATATTCTACAGTGTACACAAAGATTATTCTACCACACTTATGTGTGGGTTTATGGATAAATATTTAGAATGTAGTTAGTAATTATGTGATTTTTTTCCTAAATTAGCTGTTGTAGGATCTCCTCCAAGATCCATGACTTTATTAGCCCTGGGAAGTTGGTTATGTTTGTATTACTCAACATGACTTCCTCTTGTTGAGCAGTTGTCAGTAATTTATTCTAATTAGAGAACTGTTGCTACCACCAAGGTATGTGTGTGCTACTGCATCTCTATGGTTACCATGCCATGCTGGTCATTGTTGTGGTTCATATGTGTCATAGCATCATAGATTGGTAGAATTATTGGTTGCTTCTCTCCTTTGGAAGCTTGTATGACATCTTCTGGTATCAAAAGAGCTAGTCTTCAGGGAGAAAGGTTTCTTGTTAGATCTATCTCAGCCCTCTGGGCAAGGCATCAGAAGTTATGACTCTAAATAATTTGAGTATAACTTTTATAAATTCTATGGTTTTGATTACATAATGAATTTACCCATGTGTTTGACCTTAACCATGAAGGCTCCTAGTAATCATACCCTCCAAGCTTACCAATAAGTATAAAAGCCGTGAATATTTATTTGCCCCCAAAGCTATATCTAAGAATGTTCATACATTGTTAATAGTTCTAATCTAAATCCCATCAAGAGTATGTGGATGTATATTGAGATAGTAACATAACTAGTTGTAAAAGCAGTGAAATGAATACACTACAGTTATAGACAGTAAAAGCAGAACAAGATTATTTTTACTAGGTTAGAAACTGCAGAGACAAGAGAATCTGTGGTGCCTGACCACATGTGCAAGATAGCAGAGGCAAGTGAAACTGTGACGTTAGAGCTGAGTATTCCGATGGAGTGTCTGCACGATAAAATGAGAAAGGAATAGCCAGAAGTGTTGCTAATGTCCACAAGAAAGGTAGGTTTTTGAGAGTATTATAAAATCCTTCTGGGGTCTAGCAAGATTGTCTTATTGACTTATGCAGAGTTAGAGAGGAGTGTGCCAACCCTAGATTGTCATAGGGTATTATTTTAAGGTGTGTTACATTTGTTTTAAGTTTTTTTAAAAAAAAGATTTATTTATTTATTTTATGTACATGAGTGACTTTATGCCAGAAGAGGGCATCAGATCCCACTAAAGATGGTTGTGAGTCACCATGTAGTTACTGGGAATTGAACTCAGGTCTTTTGGAAGAACAACCAGTGTTCTTAAACCCTCTGAGTCATCTCCCCAGCCACAAGGTGTGTTACATTTGTTTACATTCTGGAACACTTGTCTAACGATGTACAAATATGTTGCTTTCATTCGTGCTGTGTTTGTTTAACTTTGTGAAGGTTTGCTTATTTGCCTGCCTAAAACAACTGATGGTCTAATAAGGAGCAGAATGGCTAATAGCAAGACAGGAGGAAGGATTGGTGGAGCTGTCTGCCAGAGAGCATAAATATAAAGAAAAATCTAGAAGAGAAAAGGAATGAGAGAACAAGGAGAGGAGGACATCAGGGGCCAATCACCCAGCCAACCATGGAGTAAGAGTGAAAATAAGACATACAGAAGTAAGAAAGAAAAAAGCCCAGAGGCAAAGGGTAGATGGGATAAAATAAGAAAAGCTGGTTAGCAACAAGACAAGCTACGAGCAGACATTTGTAGGTAATGATAAGATTCCCTGTGGCTTATGTGGGAGCTGGGTGGCAGGCCCTTTGGAAGAGCAAAGAGGAAAGACCCAAAAGAGGAAGAGTAAAAAGCAGCAACAGCACTAGATCTTCATTTTTTTAACTTTTATTCTTCCCTCCTACATTACATCCGGACCATTTCCCCCTCCCTGTACTCCTCCCAACCCCTCCCCACCCTACCCCAGATAAACTCCTGTTTCCCTTGACAAAAAACCAGCAGTCCTCCCAGAGATATCCACTGAAGCATCATGGCCTAAGAAGACACGGTAAGACTGGGCACAAACCCTCATACTGTGGCTGAATATGACAACTAAGTGGGAGAAAAAGGGTCCCAAGTCCAGGCAAAAGAGTCAAAGATACCGCCACTCCCACTGTTGGAAGTTTCATAAGACCACCAAGCTATACAACCATAAGGTATGTTACAGAGGACCTAGTTCAGACCCATAGAGGGTCCGTGTTTATTGCTTCAGTTTCTGTGAATCCCTATGAATCCTGCTTAGTTGATTCTGTGGGCCCCTTTCTTATGCTGTTGTTGTCTCCTTTGACTCCTACAACCTGCTCCCCCCTCTTCTGCAGGGTTCCCCATTTTTGCCTAGTGTTTGGCTATGGATCCCTGTATTTGCTCCCACTCAGGACAGATTGTAGATCGAAGGTTTTGTGGCTGGGTCGATGTTACAGTCCCTCTCCTGGGAGCCTTGCCTAGTTATAGAAGATGGCCAGTGGGGGCTCTGTAGTCCCCTTCACTAGGAGGCTTCGCCTGGGCAATCTCATAGATTCTAGAAAGTTTCTACTGTATTAGGTTTCTGTGTTGACCCCTAAATCCTCTCCAATTCCAGTCATCTCTTTCAGTACTTTTTCCCTCTGTCTCTCCCATCTCCCGTAAGATTCCTCCTGTACCCATCTCTCAACCCACTGTCCAGGCACAAAATCTATTCTATTTCCCCTTCCCAGGTAGATTCATGAAAACCATATATAGAGCCTCAGGCCCCTAAGTACCTGCTGCAGGAATGTAGTTATTTAACAAGCATCTCAACCCACTCTTTTCCCCTGATTAGCTCTACCTATGCTAAAAGGGGGGGGGGGGGGCAATGAGTAATCTTAGCTTGAATGCCCAAGTCAAACATTCCCAGAGGAAAAGCTGCCTTGAGCATTAGCAGATTGCAGAGGCATGGGGTGTCCACTCCTGCCTCATCTGATTGCCTCTCAGACTGGCACAAGAGTTGTCACATGGTGAGTGTTTCAGAGCCAGTGAGCACTCTGATGCTTCCTAATTGTGGAAACACAAGTGCTAAGTCACTTTTTGCTAAGCCAGGATGAGAATTCTCAGTGCTCAATCGCCCTCAAAATTTTTCATCTCTTCCCTGGGGTGAGGCGCTTTGGTTTAGCGACTACACACGGGGATTGCATTTAAATCATTTAAAGTCTGGAGTTCGATATCTCCTAAAAGCAGCCTCTTTGGCATTTCCCATCAGGCACACCTGGATTTTTCCCCCTCTTTCAAAGCTAGGGCTATTCTCCTAAGGGAAGCAGTGTTTGGAAATGCATTAACTCTTTACATGCGCAGATGTACTTGATGACACCTTCTGCTTGCCTCTTCCCAGGTGGCTAATCACTCCCTGGCAGTAGCTCTATTAAGTCATTAGCAATCCGCAATCCCGATTCATATTTTACCCAGAGAAGCAACAATACAGCAGATCAGATGTGTGGGGAGCCAAAAGAGGTAGAAATGGAGAGTATTCAAAAATGAAAACTACAGGACAAGGCTGATTTTATGTATAGAAAACACCAGCTCGTAGGTAGCAAAGGCCCTCTTTAGGGACTCTCCCAGTTCCAAAGTTGCTTGTCCAGGCAGTGAAGCTTTTCAGGAAAACTGTAGAGTTGTACCTTAAGATATAAATTTCCCCACAAGCCCATCACACTGATTAGCTAAATTATGGGTGAGAGATGCCGGAGCCTTTCTCAAGGAAGGCATGTTTTAACATAGCCAAGAGAAGTACCCATGGTTGAAGCAGAAAGAAATATTATGACTGTCCAAATAAATTTTACTATTTCATCACCTTGGCAAAGCCTTACTTTGTTGTTAATTCTAGACCATTCCATCTCCCTGACTTCATTGCAGGAACAACCCTCTATTTGGTTTGGCTGAAAATTGAAACAGGACTTTGGAGCAACGGAAGAGGGTTTAAAACAGTAGGAACTACTAGTACCGAATAAAGTTTAGTTTTCCCTGTTTTATGTATTTCCCCACCAGAAAATACTACAGAGAAGTAAAAACACAGCTACAACCAACCAAATGAGAGCAAAACAAAAACGCTTTGATGTGGATTTGTCCGTGATAGAAGACTATGACTATTGAGGTTAATCTATTTTGGCAAGTACCTCTCAGGCACCTACAGAGGGCCCAGCTCAGGCTGTGATTTCGCGGGGACTTCTAGAACAGGTAGGTGACTCCGAATTGCGGTTTGCATCATTAATCACTGTGCCTCTAGTATCTGGGTGCTGTGAGAGTCTGTGCAGTAAGATACACCACAGCCTGTGGGGAGTTTGGATGGAGAATGTCAGAAAGCCTAGAGGAGCCTGGACTCTCCCCAAAGTGTCTCCGCAGGCCTAACTCCCAGGTAAGAGACCTCATCCATCTCTGGAGAAGCTACTGAGGATATTTCCCAGTCACTAAGGCCCCCTACGTTTTTTTTTTTTCCTCCATAGAACCATGTGCAGCTGGTGAAAAATGACCTACTATAGCTGGTGAACATTCCCTACCTTTTTGCCTCTGACTTCACACAGCTGTGACAGACGGTGGCCCAGCAGGGTCTAAATGGCTCAGCTGCCAAGGGTGAGAACCAGAACCACCATGGACCTGACTTCAGATCTGGGCCTTTGATTCTGTTTCTTACATGGCTCACTCACCCCTAGCCGCTGTATGTCATTAGAACTGGGCAACAAAGGCTACTGATTAAAGAACTGGAAAATCTTTTATTGTGAATGTTATAAGTATAGGAGTGACTTGAAGAGAATTGTCCTTCTGGGTCAACCTTTGTAGTTTTAGTAGACAGAATCTAAAGTGCATATACTCAACTATAAAATTAGCGCTGGGGCACAAGTACCCTGGCAGGCCTATTTTCCATCTGTAACCTCTTCACTTTAATATTTAATATTAGTTCCTGGTTATTACTTGCCTTCTTTGTAATATGTTGAGGAAAACTTACCTACTTTAAAAAACTACTTTCAAAAAGCAAAACATGTCTTAGTACTTTAGCCTTGTTTGATACTCATGTTAGGCATTGTCATTGACCTTTAGTGTGTTTAAGAATGTGTTATGCTTCTTCACATAAATATAATGATATGTGTGAATTTTTCTACTCCAGAAATTTACTTCAGAATGAGTCTGGAGTCCACACAGATGCCTAATATGCCTGACATGGAAACTCAGTTTCTTATTTGCCAGCTATGAGCTGCATTATCTTTACCTGTTTTTAGAGGAGTAAACATTTGGGATTTGTCACTATTCTCATGGTTTTGATACAAGGAATCTCCAAAGCCACTAGGTTCACTTTGTATGTTTTGTTTTAGAAGCTGAACGATACCCGATCTGGTTAAGTGTTTAGGACCCTTATCCATTTGCAGTTAATTAGTATGTATGATATGAAGTAAAGATTGCGGCTCTTTTCTCCTAAAGCCAGCCAGGTACCCTAGTGTTTTGTCGAGAACTGGTTAGTTGTAAAGATGTATCTATTTACTTTTTGATTTGCTGCTGTGGTAATACCACACTTGTTAGGCTCACCATGACTTCTTAAATAAGCACTGTGACATTATTCTAGAGTTCATATTTGTTTTCAACTATTTTCATTTATTTAATCGTTTTTATATAAAACAGCCTACAAAATTTCCTCAACAAATCCTATCCTCCCGCATTATTATTTACTTTGCCAGAAACCTGGTTAAATACTTGTGGAGAGTTGCTGTTTTACCTATATTAATCTTCTGCTCTAAGAACATGGTCTATCTCTGTTCATTAGCTCTTCTTTTGTTTCCATATGTATTTATTACTTTTCTGGTTTTGATCCTTAGGCATGCTTTGTCTAGTTTATTATGATGCATTTAAAATTGAAATAGCATTGGTCCTTTTTTTAAAAGTTTATTTTCCAACTTATCATCTCTAGTGTATTAAACTGCACTCTTGCTCTATTAACTTTATGTCATAAGACATTACTTAGGTCATTCATTAGTTCTAGCCAACTTTTTATTGATTTCTTTAGTTGGCTATGACTGTAAGCATGTCCTCTATGTACAGTTTCACTTTACTCTTTTCAAACTTCGTGATTTCTAAGTTAAGTGTTCTGGCCTCATTAACCTAGCCAGGGAACTTATTGTATTATTAATGAGAAGTTGGAGAATACGCAAGCACGCGCACGCGCGCGCGCACAAACACACACACACACACACACAGAGAGAGAGAGAGAGAGAGAGAGAGACAGAGAGAGACAGACAGAGAGACAGAGACAGAGAGAGACAGAGAGATCTTGTAGCTGACTGGCACTGGCTATAGGAATCCATGGGTGCCATGGAACAACTTGCTTCCATTTTCATTTTTCAGAGGGTTTAAAAAAGTCTTAACCTGGGAAATGTTTCCCTGTAAATTTTGAAAGAACACATTTTACTGTTTTGTATTCATCTTTTCCTAAAACACCAGGTTTTATTTTATGTATAGCAGTCCAATTTACATGCTCCACAGCTCTATAATAAAACGGTTTGATACAGTTCTAGAAAAAAGGAAAAAGAGAAAACTTCCAGGTATTACAAACTCTCCTCTCTATTAGAAATTTGAAAAAAAAAATCACTTTTTCTAAGTGGGTAAATATATTCAGCATGTGTATTTCCTATTACATTTGTAGTAAATGGAGTTAAAAAGAAAGCCTGACGTTTACAATTCCTGCCTCAAAAGAAGGTGACATTTTGGGTTATTTAGGAATGTAAAAATGACTATTGTTCCTGGAACCCAAAGAAAGTTGAATTCACATACGCACCATGAAAACTAGGGGAAAACATCAGCTTTACGCTCTCTCTCGTGAATCACATGCCCTTTGTCTTCAGTCTGTTCATCTTCACATTGCCTTGTCCTGCTCTCCTTTCTATGGGCTTGGGCTCCACCCACACTTACAACTGTTACTTCTTTATATGAATTATGGGTTAAGGCTGCTGTAAGAGGGGAAACTTGAGTTCTTCTCTTTCAAAGTTTGGGTCACCTCATGTAATATCCGACAGTATACACTCATCTTTCAGAATAGATGTGAATTTAGAGTTCATTTTCCTATGAAGTGTTTGTCCGAATTTGGGTAGAAGTCTTTATACTTTCAAGACTGACACCTAAAGGGGTTTTGGAAGCCTTCTGTCTTCTATTAGTCTCTGAAAGATTATACAAACAATTGGTAGGATATTTTTCCTAAATGAGTGATAGAAGTCCCTACTGGAGCAATTCACTCATAGTGTTTTCTCTGTACGAAGGTTTTTAAATTACAAATTCAAGTTTTGATTGACATAGAGGATTCAGGTTTTGAAATTTTTCATGGGTTAAATTTGACACTTTCTTATTGTAAGAAATTTGTTCATTTCATGTAGGATATGACATATAAAATAACCATCCCCTCCATGTCTTTGAGGGACCAATTGTAAAATCTTTGATCAAGCCCAAAGCCCTGAGTAGCACCAAAACTTGAATTAAAAAGGATTTTTCTCATATATACTCGATCATTTTCACTTTATGAATTTCAGCTGCTAAGAGATTATCAATTATCAATGAATTCATAGGTGAGATAGAATAATCGAGAAAGTTCTGTAATAAGAGTTACTGAAAACTTATGATGTGTGCCCCTATCATTTCCATATATTTTCAGACTGCCAGAGACCTCAAGTAATTGAATGTGCAGATAAAAGGCAACCACTACCTTGTCATCAAATTGCTGATGAGATTGCACTATTATCCTTTCATTGGATGTAGACTCTACAGTGATGTGCCTCTTTCAAATCTGATATTTTGATATGGGTCTCTTTATTTGCTTATTAATTTAACATATATTTGAGGTATCTCAAATTTGGTTTCATTGATCATTGTGTATATGTTTTCTGCTTTGAATTTTATTGATTCTTTTCTTAAATTTTGTGTTTTTAAATTTTGCCTCACTTATTCTTCTTTTTATGAGATGGAAGTGAAAATAATTAAATGTTAATTTTTATCATAGGCATTACTATATTGTAAAATTATCTCTAATCACCTCTTTGGCTATATCTTTTACATTTGAATCCACTTTTTAAAAGTTTCATTTGGTTCAAAATGTATTATAATTTCTCTTGGGTTATCTTATATATTATTAGGAATTAAATTCTCCAGTTTCCACATATTAGCATTTTTCCTAGTTAGAGTAATACTTCTTATTTCCACTTTAATGTCAATGAAGGTAAGAGTGCTTTATGTACAATTTCAGTATTTTAAATATATTGAGATTTGTTTCACAGCATGTCATATTTTATATATAAAGGAAAGCATTTTATGTATTAAAAAGATTTGCATTCTGTTAAATAAGATGTAATTATTTTCTTCAATCTTTTATCATATACCTACTCTCTTGTTATTTATATCATCTCTTTTATGTATATCTATATCTATCTGTTTATCTAAATATCTATCTATCCATCCATCTATCAAAATTATGTATTTTCATCTATTTTATCATCCATGTACATATTTACATATGTACATCTATGTACATATTTATCACCTATATATGTATCTAATATATATATATATGCGTGCGTTTCTCTGTCTGTCTTTCTATTTACCTGTTTTTTCTTTCATATTTTTCTCTGTTAGCTAACATGGAGACTGGTGTTGTTCAGCCATTTATATTAACACTTATATGTTTGTACAATTGTTTCATCGAGTCAGGGAGGGTTCTTTAAATTTGTGTTATGATTGTAAAGTTTTCAACCTCTTTTTTTAGCAAATTTTTTATTTTTTATTAAAAATTTCCACCTCCTCCCTTTTCCCTCCCCCTCTCCCCCTCCACCTCCATCTCCAGTCCAAAGAGCAGTCAGGTTTCCCTGCCCTGTGGGAAGTCCAAGGTCCTCCCCATTTCATCAAGTTCTAGGAAGGTGAGCTTCCAAACAGACTAGGCTCCCACAAAGCCAGTACATGTAGTAGAATTAAAACCCAGTGCCATTGTCCTTGGCTTCTCAGTCAGCCCTCATTGCCAGCCACATTCAGAGAGTCCAGTCTGATCACATACTCCCTTAGTACCAGTCCAGTTGGCCTTGGTGAGCTCCCATTAGAACAGCCCAGCCGTCTCAGTGGGTGGGCGCACCCCTCGTGGTCCTGACTTCCTTGCTCATGCTCTCCCTCCTTCTGCTCCTCATTTGAACCTTGGGAGCCAGTCCAGTGCTCCAATGTGGGTCTCTGTCTCTATCTCCATCCATAGTCAGATGAAGGTTCTATGGTGATATGTAAGATATTCATCAGTGTGCCTATAGGATAGAGTCAGTTTAGGCGCCCTCTCCTCAGCTGCCCAAGGAACAAGCTGGGGACATCTTCTTGGACACCCTCTAGAGTCAAGTCTCTTGCCAACCTTAAAATAGCTCCCTTAATTAAGATATATACTTCCCTGTTCCCATATCCACCCTTCCTCCATCCCAACCGTCCCATTCCCCCAAGCTCTTCCCATCCTCCCCTTCTTACGTATCTCTCCCCCATTTCACCTTACCCCCAACTCACCCCACCCCCAATCTCTCAAATTCTGTATTTTTGCCTTATTTACTATGAGTTTATATTTAACATACATACAAACATATATAACTGGTATTTTGATGAGTTAAATGTTGTTAATATAAATAATCTTTCATATTTCACTATACTTTAAAGATAGTTTATGGTAATTTACCAACAACAGTGTGCACATTTTTAAAGTGTGCAGTGTAGAGCTTTAGGAGATTGAGAATTATACATCCTCTGGTCTCTAATTGCTGTTGTGCAATTTTATTTGTACATCTTGGCAGACAACTCTGATTACTTTATTCCAAGAACTTGGAAGCAACTAATTCATTCAATTTCTTTGGATTTGCCTGTTCTAGACATTTCATTTCAGTGTAATTATGTGATACATGTCCTTTGGTCTCTCACTGTTTCCATTGAGAATGCTTATAATCTTTAAAAATATTTTTAATGGTATAAATAACCACTCCAACATTGTTACATTTGCTGTCATGTTTTCATGTTTTGTCTTATATCCACTTTCTTTGATTCATTATATTTACTACAACTAATGTAGACCATATTATTTTATTTTTGAATTGATTCTTATAACATATGACTTTGAATTGCCTTTGTCACTGTAGCTTCATGTAATTATCAGTGGATTTGGAAGTTGTATCTATTATTTGTTACTATTTTTCTATTATTTTTCTTTATATTTGTTTCTCAACTCATTTTTGTTTGCTGTGTTTGGATTATCTAATTTTTCTCAGATGTTTTATAATTTAAACATTTACCTATATTTTCAACAATAACTTACAATTGAGGGTTAATATTTAGCTCAAGATGCCCATATTATTCTTATAACTTATATTATTTTCTGTAAACCTTTTTCGAAGTGCAAGATAATGTTATATACAATCCCCACTATCGTGTTTCAGGAAACTTTTGTATATTATGTGCAGCTATGAGTCTCTGAAAATAACTTGCCAGGCAAGAAGCACTATATTTAAATGGAGAGCCTACTGTTAATTTTATGGATGAATAAAATATAATTGTATAAGTCCTTTGGAAAAGTTTTCTTAGGAAGAAAGAAGAAAAATAGTTGACGATGCAAATAACAGACAGATAAAATTAATGGGAAAAGAAATGTAAGCAGCTTCGAGAAGTTGGGAGTGAGTCTTAGTTGACTGTCAACACACACAACAAATGCAGATCCTCAGGCTTTGGAAAGAAAGAACTGAATTTTATCAACAAACAGCCCTAATCATCAACTCCCTAGTGACTTTAAAAGATATGGCACTGACATTTGAATTCGTCCAGGTGGTGCTGTTATGGAATATGAGTTTAAGATGTGCTACATTTATTTATGCTGTGGAATATTTGTTTAATGGTGGAAAGATGTGTTGCATCCTTTTATGTTGCATTTGCTTAGTTCTGTAAAGCTGTGTTACTTTGCCTGCCTAAAACACCTGGTTGGTCAAATAAAGAGCAGAGTGGTCAATAGGTAAGCAGGAGAAAGGGTAGATAGGTCTGGCATGCAGAGGTAATAAATAAATAGGAGGAGCAATTAGGCTATAAAAGAAGAGAGGGAAGAGCTAGAAAAGAAGAAGGAGTGGAGGATGCTAGGAACCAGCCACCCAGTCATACAGCCAGTCATGGAATAAGAAGGAAAGAAAATGCAGGGATGGTACAACATACAAAAATCTGTCAATGTAATCCACCATATAAAAAAACTAAAAGAAAAAATAACTACATAATCATCTCATTAGATGCTGAAAAAGCCTTTGAAAAATCTAACACCCCTCCATGATAAAGGTCTTGGAGAGATCAGGGATACAAAGAACATACCTGTACATAACAAAGGCAATATACAACAAGCTGACAGTCAAAATCAAATTAAATGGAGAGAAACTCAAAGAAATTTCACTAAAATCAGGGACAAAGCAAGGTTGTTTACTCTGCATATCTACTCAATATAATTCTTAAGGTTCTAGCTAGAGCAATAAAGCAACAAAAGGAGATAAAGGGGATTTAAATTGGAAAGAAGGAAGTTAAACTTTCACTATTTGCGGATGATATGATAGTATACACAACTGACCCCCCCCCCACATTCTACCAGAAAACTTCTACAGCTAATAACTACCTTCAGTAATGTAGCATGATACAAGATTTCCTAAAAAAAAAATAAGATTCAGTAGTCCTCCTATGTACAAATGATAAATGTGCTGAGAAAGAAATCAGAGAAACAACACCCTTTACAATAGCTACAAACAATATGAACTATCTTGGTGTAACTCTAACCAAACAAGTGAAAGACCTATATGACAAGAATTTTAAGTCTTTGAGAAAAGACATGGGGAAAAGATCAGAACATGTGTAAAGATCTCCTATGCTCAAGGATCAATAGGATCAACATAGGGAAAACGACAATCTTACCTACAGCCTACAGAATGGGAAAAGATCTTAACCAACCCCACATAGGGCAAAGGACTGATATCCAAAATATATAAAGAAGTCAAGAAACTATATATCAAAATACCAAAATAATCCCATTAAAAATGGTGTACAGATAGAGTGAATTCTCAACAGAAGAATCTTCAATGGCCAAAATAGACTTCTAGAACTATTCAATATCCTTAACTCTCAGGGAAATGTAAATCAAAACAACTCTGAGATACAATATCATACCTGTTAGAATGGCCAACATCAAAATACTAATGACAACCTGGTGTGGGAGAATTGTCTGTATTCTGTCAATCATATTTTAATAAAACTCTGATTGGCCAGGCAGGCAGTATAGGCAGGAAAGCCAGACAAGAAGTAGGGGTAGAGCAAAGAGACTGGGAGTATTCTGGGAAAACAGGAAGCTCCCTCCGCCACTCCTGCACATACCACCGAAGCAGCAACATCTAAGCTGACTGCTGAAAAAGGTACCAAGCCATATGGCTAACATAGATGAGAATAATGGGTTAATATAAGCTATAAGAGTTAACAAGAAACCTGAGCTAATGGGCCAATCAGTTTATAATCTTATGGAGTCCTGTGTGTGATTTTCCTCTGGGGCTTGCCGGCTGTGGGGTACTGGGTGGGACAGATACCCCAACAAGCCGGCCCCCTCATGTTACAACAACCTATGTTGGAGAAGATGTGGAGTAAGGGGAATATGCCTCCTCTGCTGATGGGAGTGCAAACTTGTACAGCCACTTTGGAAATCAGTATGGCTGTATCTTAGAAAATTGGGAATCAATCTACCTCAAGACCCAGCAATACCACTCTTGAGCATATAACCAAAGGATACTTAACCATACCACAAGGACACTTGCTCAACTATGCTCATAGCAGCATTATTCGTAATATCCAGGACCTGGAATCAATCTAGATGCCATTCACCTGAAAAATGGGTAAAGAAAATGGAATATTACTCAGTGGTAAAAAACAGAATGACATCATGAAATTTGTAGTTACTTCCCTTACCTCTGGCAAAAGGGATTATGACTCTCCAGTCATCAGATATCTGTGGCATCTATCAGCATACCAAGGTCCACATGAGCCTACAGGTTCCCTCCGTCCCTACACACGAGTACTTGTTGTACATTTCAATGTACCTCATGCCAGTCTCCTGACCCTTCCCTCCATGAAGCTACTTTTCTTCTCAAAACCCAGCAATTCTCACTATTATTGGCTCCTGCTCTTCTCACTATGCTCTCTCTATTCTCTGGCCCTTGTCATTCTCCCTTCTTGCACAAGAGCTTGACCTTGTAAATCTGCTGGCCCTATTCAAGCTACTTCTTTCTTCCTTTACTCTGGTCTCTTCTAGATGCTTCTGGATCATTTCTCTAAATCAAACCTTAACCATCTAGGCAGAAGACCTAGGTCAGACTCATGCAAGCTTCCTGATGTTGGCTCAATCTCTGAGTGCCACTATGGACCCAGGTTAGTTGATTCTGTGAATTTTCTTGTGATGTCCTTGACCCATCTGTCTCCTACAATCCTTCTTCCCCAATTTAGGAAGATTCTAGGAACTCTGCCTAATGTCCCCGAGCTCTGCGTAAAGTTTGGCTGTGGCTCTCTGAATTTGTTTCTGTCAGTTGCTGGTTGACACCTATCTGATGACGATTATGCTAGGAACCTGCATGGGTCTGTCCTAGGTTTGCTGCATTTATGTTATGTTTGTGGAACTTGGTCTTTCTGTGGGAACAGGGGATGTTGCTCACTGTTTTATCTTCTTTTGGGACTCTTCTTTCTCCTACCAGTTGCCTCATCTAGCCTTAATGTGAGGGTTTGTGCCAAGTCTTGTTGCAACTTGACATGCCAATTTGGCTGATATCCCTTGGGAGGCCTGCCCTTTTCTGAAGAGAAATGGAGGTAAGATGGGTGAGGTGGAGAGCAGAGGGGTGTGTGTGTGTGTGTGTGTGTGTGTGTGTGTGTGTGTGTGTCTTTGTATGGAGGACTGGGAAGAGAGGAGGTAGGGGAAACTGCAGTCAGAATGTAATATATGGGAGAAGAATAAAACAAAACAATCAAACAAACAAACCTTAACCATATCATGGAGTGGCCATGTATGTTGGCAGTCTCTTTACTGCACCTCCTCCTAAATATAAGGGAATTAAATAAAAGAGAAGAAATAATTTTACAGTTTACATAGATACATAACATGTTCTATGTTCTCTTTTTTACTCCGGGGATCTAAATTTTTATCTTAAATCATGTATCCCTAGCCTAAACAACTTCCCTTAGCACTTAGTGCAAAACTACCCTTATTCTTTGAATGTCCTTTCATTCAAAATGTCTTTATAGTTTTGTCATTCTTGATAAATGCTTGTATTGGTTAGAGAGTCCTTGAGCGAGATTTTGTTTGTTCGTCTTAGCTCAACAAGTGTTCCAATTTCTTTGTGGCCTCTGTGGGTTTGCATTAGAAGTTTGATATTAATGAAATAGTTATCCCTCTGCATGCAATGCTATTTTCTTTTACTGATTATAAGATCTATCATTTATCCATGGCTCTCAGCATGTCACAACAGGCTGTGGGAAAGGCTTCTCAGCTTTCATTCTGCCTAATGTTCACTAAGTATCTTGTAGGTGAATTTTGTCTCGTGTTTTTGTTTATGTTTTGGTCTGCAGTTGAGGACTAAAACCAGGGTTTTTCACTTGTTAGGCAACTGCTCTACCACTGAGCGAAACCCTGAACCATAGACACAGTGTGCATTCTTTCAGATTGCATTTTGTCGGCCAGAGGCAGGCATCTGATGTTCTACCCTGTTACTCTCTACTTTGCTCCATTGTGACAAGGTCTTTCATTGGACCTGGAGTTAGGTGGTGGCTAACAAGCCACTGTGCTTTTCCAGTCTTCAACTCCCACAGCCCTGGAGTAGCAGGTGCATCTTCTGCAGGACCAGGCTCTTAATGTAGATGCTGAGATACAAAGACAGGTTCTCCTGATTATGTAGAAACTGCTTTTACTCACTAAACCATCTCTCTGCTCCTTTTAATGATACATTCCTTTGGTCTATACATTCATTTGCTCTTTTTTCCTCTGGTAATTATTTGATAATTCTGTACAATCATTTTAAAAAATTCAATTACTGCAGGTTTTAGTCTCAACTTTTCACTGGGTTCTTTAACTTTTGTATTCTTTTATATTTTAGTCTCTCTCTCTCTTTCTGCATGTCTGCGTCTGCATACAATAACCATGGAGTCTCTCTCTCTCTCTCTCTCTCTCTCTCTCTCTTTCTCTCTCTCTCTGTGTGTGTGTGTGTGTGTGTATGTCTGCATCTGCATGCAATGACCATGGAGGCCAGAGAGTGTATTGGATATGCTGAAACTGTTGTTATAGTGAATTGTGAGCTAGCATATTATTAGTGCTGGGAAATATATCCAAGTCTTCTGCAAGAATAGCAAGTGCTCTCAACCTCTGAGTCATCTACCCAGTCTCCATTTGGTTCTTCTTGCATGTTCTATTCTTTATTGGGTCTATATATATACATAATACACAATATACATATATCCACATATATAAAAATATTGAGAGTATATTTTATATAAAATAACGCAACAGCTGATTATATATTAACCATTGTCAATAGTATTATATTGGTATTTTTATGGTACAGAAATATAATAAAATTTTTAATACTAAAATCTAATAACCAACTCAGTGGTAGCTCTAGCATCTTGTATTTTTAGAGATGAATAGTTGATTTCCTTTTCTATGACAAATATTATCCATTTTGTTACTCTTCAATTATCAGATAGCTCTGTTTTGTCTATTTACTATTGTGAATGTAAAATTGTTGATATTATTAATTTTATCTTTAATTTGGGTTTTTTCTTCTTTTTGAATGAACATTAAAAGTGAATGCCAAGTGACAACTTGTTTATTGGGCAATATTCTGCTCATTTCAGATTCCGAGAGAGGGAGGTTTATCTGAAGCGATTTGAATTTGTTCTATTTCATCGTTAATTATCAGACTGGAAAAGTGTACAGGTAAAAATGTGGATCCTTTGTCTTTTTCTTCTGTGACTTTGCTGTTTCCAGTATCTAAACTTCATTTTATTTCAATTGACATGACTTCCTGTTCAGAGAGACTAAATCTTCAGCTAGCAACCCTGTCTGCCAATTAAAATTCCATAGGATAAAAATTAAAAATGTAAAGAAAGGGTACTCGCCACCCTTTCTATGTATCCATTTCCTGTGTTTGTGTACTCATGGGAGGATCTGTTTGCTTTTGTTCTTCTTCCAGTATCTCTACGTAATTACTTTTTGTGTCATCTCCAAGACTGATAGTTTTCTTCATTGGAATTCCTAGCTTCTTATGCTGTCATTTTTGTAAGCTGATTAGTCGTTTTTTTCCTTTTAGTAATAATTAACATTATATATTTTCAGTAGCGGTTAATAAAACTAGAACTCATTAATTTTTTTATGCCTCTACTCTTCTCTTCCTATGCTGCTAGGAGTCATGTATAAAATTGTGATCATTTCAGCATTGGCCCTTTTCCTCATGGAAATTAGAAGCTAGTGGAGAAGACATGTGTTCAAAACAATGAAGATATAATACGTGTTGTCATAAAGTTAATTCTAGAGTGCCACAGAAATAAACAATGGGATGCCTTAACCTAACTCCACAGAGAAACAAAATTGCATTCCCCCAATGAGTTTTAAATCGAAACTCAAAGAAGGCATAGATGTTAAAGTTGCATAAATAATATGTAAGTTTCAATTTGTCTACTTATAAAAAGTATGGGGGACAAGGAAAGAAATTGATAAAAGTAAATAAGACATTAGAGGGCCAGAGTGGAAAATTAAATTCAAAAGTTAAAAAAAAAACAAAACAGGAGATAATTATGTCCTGGAAAATTCGGTGACAGTGAGGGTTGAAATTCGGATGCTTTTGAATTATACTTGGCAGTGAAAGGTGAGGAAGAGCTTATATTTGTAAAGTTCAGGAGAAAAAGTCAGAGAAACATTAAGAACAACCGGATTCCTGGCATGAGCCCCTGAATTGGTGTGGAAACTTTTACTGAGAAGGAACACAATGGAGAGGGACTAAATTAAGATGCAAGTTGAAGTTACTAATGTACTTTTGGATTCCAGGTGCTTGTATTATATTCAAACTAGAATGCTCAACACGCAGCAGGGAGTGCATAAGAACATTTTTAGCTGAAAACAGCATTCTTGGAGCTAAGTTTTAGAAGGGATACTTGTTCCTTGTTATCAGTGGATTTATAAAGATAGGATTTCCATGCTGAAGAAGAAAAGCATATATAAAGGGATCTTTTCAGGGCCTCTTCACTTCCTCCTAAACTCTGGAACAGAATAACTGAGCTATCTTACAGAAAAACATGGAGCCTTCTGAGCCTGCTTGGCAATAGGCTTGCTGGTCTGTTCTTGTCAGAGCTCACATGTCTCCAGGACACAAATGTTCTCTTCATTCCTACTATTTTCTAACAGCCAGCATTTGTCTGAATGTTGACTTGTGAGTGGAGGAATAATGATGTCCACATCGGAGACTCAAGACCTCAATCATGCCACAAATGTGAGCCAAGGTCTCCAAATAGTGGTCAGTAAATTAGGGATTTTGATAGAGACCAATCATTTTCCTCTGCTTATTGTTTTGTTTTTCCTAAGTTTAAGAGTCAGAGTAATGATGGCATTCATTGTGTCTATAGATAAAAAATTAATAATAAGTTTTATAGTTTTTTGTGTAATGACTTGGTGTGAGGGCTATTCGATATTTACTCATGCTCATACTAGTATTAAATGGTCTAATTTTGAATCAAATCTAGTTAGTGGTTTATTTAAATGACATTTACTTTATTTTTCATTATGAATTTCTATGTATGTCTCTGTGAGAATATGGCACACGTGCAGGTAGATTTCAAGTTCAGAATAGGGCATTGGTTGCCCTGGATCTGGAGTTAGAAGCAACTGTAAGCTACCTTATGGGTATGCTGAGAACTTGAATGTGGGTTTCCTGGAATAATAGCAACTGCTCTGAATCAACAAGAACTTTTTATAGTCCCAGTTTTTATTTTTCTGAATTGTTTCTTTGAACTACTATCTT
Source organism: Myodes glareolus (assembly GCF_982192425.1). Taxonomy (NCBI): domain Eukaryota; kingdom Metazoa; phylum Chordata; class Mammalia; order Rodentia; family Cricetidae; genus Myodes; species Myodes glareolus. The sequence goes on from NC_142037.1 coordinate 45,852,624, forward strand.
ACAGTACACCACAGTAGTGATTCTAAAGAGAGAGAGCTTGAAAATATCATTTTGAGTGAGGTGGCCCAGACCCAGAAAGACAATTATCACATGCACTCACTCATAAGTGGTTTTTAAACATAAAACAAAGAAAATCACAAATCACAATCCCAGAGAACCTAGACAACAATGAAGACACTAAGAGAGACATACATAGATCTAATCTACGTGGGAAGTAGAAAAAGACAAGATCTTCTGAGTAAATTGGGAGCATGGGGACCTTGGGAGAGAGTTGAAGGGGAGGGGAGAGGCAAGGAGGGGAGCAGAGAAAAGTGTAGAGCTCAATAAAATCAATAAAAGGAAAGAGTAGAAGTACTAAAATCTCTTTCCCAATGATGTTTAGGTAAACTGATTAGCAGAAAAGTTACCTTGGGTGTTTTTTGTTACTGTATGAGCTAACTATAAATTACATGAAGAGTTGAAGAAAATAATTTCAGATATCTGTGCAATCACAGCAAACCTTGACTGTGAGAGGTGTGTGGTAGACTATGTGATGTTTGCCGTGCCCCACTGTCCGTACCTCCAGCACAGGTCACTTTCTGTCCTGAATATCTCTGTAGAGCAATTTGACCTCAAGGAGCTGGTGGATCTCACCATTCAGAAGCACAAGATGCTGATAGTTAAAGAGATTTTCTCTGATGATTAAGCCTAAATCCTATAGAATTAAAGCTAAAAGCAATTTAACAGAGCAAGTTCTGTGAAATAGCTTTCATTAATACAAAGAATGTTGAAGTAGAAAAGAGCGTATATACTTTAGTCAAATTATTTTCTTCTTTAAACCTGCATTGCCTTGAAAACCTTTCGTTGGTGATGACACTGGGACTTGAACCCAGGTCCTCTAGAATGTTAGAAAAACATACTATCTTCTAGCCACTTTCTTAGCTGACTTTTGGTCTAGTACACATGTTAATCTGCGTACATCAGAGTTGCTCTCTTGTGCTGGAAATGCAAGTGCGATTTCGACACTCCCTACTGCTGTAGTTGTTCCTGTTCAGCTGTTCAGTGGTGATCTCTAAGGGCAAAGCCACCAAGGTCCATTCAGGAGTGAATTGTGGACTTAGGAGGCAAAAAAAAGTGTGATTACATTATATTAGTGAATCATGGAGCCACTGAAGACTTGATTCTGTAGTCCATATATCTGGGTCAGAGTAGGGTGTCTGGCAAGGGTTGTGTGGGTGCCTTTGTGATTTAACTCTTTTTCTGGCCCTGCACAGTTCATCTGTTCTTTTTGTTCTACAGTTTGCTATTTTGTAAATTGAGAACTGTACTTGAAATTCTCTTCTAGGGTGGTGGTTGCCAATGGTAGTGGGGGCAAGTTATAATGGTGCTGGTTACATTGTAAAAATATACCTTTGTTAGAGATTACTATTACTGTCAAGGTTACATTATAATTGATTACATATTTTTTTTACATTACTTTGAAATGTTCAAAGCTTGTTTTATTTTCACTACATTAGGACCAGGAGAGAAATCAAAAAGCAAAACTCAAGTGCTTTTATAGGAACATTGACTCTGTTGGCAGGCAGGATTTAAAAACATTGAACAAAGGAGAAAAACATACTAGCAACATGAACAGACCTTTCCAGACAGGCGAGAAGGACAGCCAGACACAAACAGGATCAGAAACAGGATTGGTGATGGGTTTGGGACAATGAACATTAGCCAACAAATTTACTGAGACAAGAGACGCAAGGTCTTTCTTTGCGGTAGCTTTCACTATACCCTGAAGTGAAGAACTGGGAAATAAACACAACAAAACACAGGGGCCTTCTTCCAGCCCGAAGGAGTTCCGTTCCCCAGGCAGTGTTAAGTCCTTGGCTCTCACGCAATTTCAAGAGACTCAAGAGGAAACTGAAGTCAGCTTTGCTCATGGATATGGCACCCAGAGCCCCAGCTGAGACTTGAACAGCTAAAGGACCCTCACAGGAAAGGTACCCTAACGAGTTTCCCAGAGTCACAAATCCTCCATGTCATTTGGTGGAGAGTCAGACACCTATACAGGAATTAATGAACAAAGACAAAATTCATGGTGGCAGGCAAGGTCAGAGGCCAAGTAGCAGAAACTAGCTGTAGCGTTATGGGGCTGAATAAAACACTATGCTAATCACGGGAGTACCGAAGCAGAAGCACCGAGAGTCCGATGTTACTGGACCAATGTCAACTGCGATCACAGAGTTCGATGTTCCTGGTGGACCAAACTCTGCGATCCAGACTGTGCTCCCTGCAGTGTTTCATCGACTCAGGTCTTAACTTGAAGATAGGGCACTCTTGAAAACGAATTGATCTGGGTGGTAGTGGTGCATGCTTTTAATCCCAGCAGTGGCAGGCAAAAGCAGGTGGCTTTTAATAAAAAAAAAAAAAAAAAAGAAAGAAAGAAAAGAAAAGATAAAAGAAAAGAAAAAGAATTGCAATTTATGCCCCAACAATGCTTAAGGATGCATGGGCACCCCGTATATGGAGGTTCTGTTGAAAAGTCCATAGTGGGTTCCGTGGTCTAAGTTGATGAAGACAACTGACCAGGTCACTTCCTCAAGAGGGCACCAGGTCCGATTACAGATGATTGTGAGTGGGGCAGTTCAACAGATCTGCTCTATACGGGCTGCCCATGCATGCTTCGGCATTGCTAGGGCTTCAACTCATTTCCTTCCTTCCTTCCTTCCTTCCTTCCTTCCTTCCTTCCTTCTTTCCTTCCTTCCTTCCTTTCTTCCTTCCTTCCTTCCTTCCGGTTTCATTTCCTTTAGTCGTGATGAAAACACCCAAACAAAAGCAACTTAAAGGGTTCATTAGGCTTACAACTTCAGGTTATAGTCAATTATGGCGAGAAAGTCAAGCCCAGAACCTGAAGTACCTTGTCACATCCACAGGCGAGAGCAGAGACAGAAATGAATGCCTCTACTAGTGTTCATCTTGCTTTTTCTTCTGTTCTGTAATAATAGTACAAAATCCACACCAGGGGGATGGTTCTATCTACAGTGAGCTGGATAATTTCTACATCCATTAACATAATTAAGACAAGACAGACACAGACATTTGCACAGGCTAAACCATTCTAGGTGTTTTCTCCTTTGAGCCTCTCATCTCAGTTGAGTCTAGATTGCATCAGGTTGGCAATTAAAATGGACCCTCAGAAGAATGAGACTTACAGTCAGCCTCTGGAGGACTGGCCTCTACACAAATGCATACAGGTGTGAATATACCTCTAGACAAGCATTCACCACATGTACACCAGCACAATCCCAACACGTATCTTATTTATCTCTATGAATCCCAGATTATTAGCATGCTCTGCTGTTCATGCAACAAATCATCCATTTCAACACAGTTTCCTCTAAATAATCATAACTCAAGTATGGTATATCAGAACATGATTACTCTCTAAACCAACACACAGCACAAACAGAAAGTCATTTCAAATGGAATGTGGGGATCTGCATTTAAATAGGAAAAGTAAGAATAATAAGCAAGAAAACTTCCATTCTCATTTCAAAAATAATTTCATATAACTGCAGCAATTTCAAAATTAGGTATTTCTGCAAACAAGCATATTTAAACCATTTGTTTATGTGGACATGTCAGGAAGGACAATTTAATTTCACATTTTCTTTTTTTTAAATCCTTCCAGAGACTCTTGGCATGTTCTTTATATTTCACAGGCTGCGTTGTGGAATTTTACAACTGGATAATCACACAAAAGATTTCTGAGTTACATGAAGAATACCTGTTTTCCAAAAGTTACAGTCTAGTGTGCTTAACTGGCACTTTAATTGATAATGCCATACATTTGTTGGCATTCAAAATTCTGTTTTGTGTTTCCTTAAGGCATGATGACACCTAATTGTGACTTTACAGTACACATCGGTTTCACAAGTGATAGCATTTAATTGCTATTCTTCACTTTGTTTTCTGGATATTTATTACCTTAAAGAAGTAACAAGAGCAGACAAAGTATTCTTTTTCTTTACTTGTGTTTTTGAAACTAATGCTAAAATGATGTTAGGCTTAACAGTGACTACACTGATTGTCATGCTTTCTAAATAGATAAATTGATATTAATCAGATTAGTTGAACTGATTAGTAAGAAATGCATTTCAAATTTAGTATCTGACAGACACCTGTTGAAAAGCTAGGTCAAGGGTTGCCAATTTGTCTGAGTCCAAATTTTTCCTGATGTTTAGTGCAACCCAAGTAAATTATTATTATTATTTATTAATTTATAAAAGTTTCTACTTCCGCCCCTCCTCTCAATATCCTCCCACTCCCCCACTCTCTCTCCTCCTCCCTCGCCAGCCCTAAGAGCAGTCAGGGTTTCCTGCCCTGTGGGAAGTTCAAGTTCTTCCCCCTCCAAGTAAATTATTTTATGTTCTGTATGTTCTTACCTAATTTAAAAGCTTTAAATATTTCTAAAAGATTTTTCTTGTTCTATTGTTGTGCCTTTTGGAGATAACTGTTTTAAAAGTCCCAGGAACATCTATGGACTCTCAGTACAGGGGCAAGAGCTCAATGGCGTGTTTTGAATGCTGGTTCAATTACTTTATGGATAAAGGATTTTCTTTATCCCCAATGAGTGCTGCTGGTCTGGTTGAAGGTGGAGTTCAGCTGTTGATATACTAACATACAGCAATTATGATGAAACAGACTCATCCTAGAACTCCACTGTAACCATGGCAACCAGAATTAAAGAATTCTATTAGAAATACAAAAAACCACCCCAGCAGGCTAGAGTAAATATTATCTCTTATTGATTTATGAAGGTTCCAGATGATGAGAAGTGGTTAATATATTTCTGTCATGAAACACTTTTGCTGGGGCTTCCTTCTCCTTTTTTGATACAATTGTTTCCTATTTAAAGAATTTTATCCAGATGTCACCAGTATTTACATATTTTTCAATCACTTTTACCTAAATCACAAGATGTGATAAGATTTTTATTATCTTCTGTATTTTAATTATGAGAATGCTTGACTTAGGGACTATTTCTGATTATGTTTGACTAAAATACAGCATGACCAAATATGGTTAGGATAAATGGGCTGCACATTTGTTTCGAAGGCGAGTTTATTAATTTTGATATTTTCTTCACTTGTATTCAGACAAAAAGACAACTCACTTGATTTCAGGTTGTGGTACTTGGAGTGGGATTTGCGGGAATAAGAAAATTAAACTTTTAGCAATTTTCTCTTAAAGTAGACTAATTTAAAATTCCATTCAAGTAATAAGGCAAGGCTGAAATGGAACAGCATTATGTAGGAAGATTGGAGTTCTCATGTCCCAGGGGTTTGGCGCGTAGGTGTCTTTACAGCTCTCTGTGTAAAATCTCAAATGCACTGTACCTACTTATCCCTTCCCCTAAAATCAACTCTACATTTTGCATCTTGATTAAAATGTAAAGGTCACAGTACCTTTTTCTCTGCAAAATATTGATAGCAGTCTTAAAAAATGTAGTATCTACAACCAGGATGCCAATGATAAGCATAGACTAGGCGCTGGTTTAGGACCTTTTGATCTCTGAGTTTGATTATTTACATAATTTCCCGTAATTGTTTCTATTCACCTTACATCCCAGAGGAATTACTGTTATGTTAAGGGAAAAAAAACCATTTTTTTTTTCCTAAGGTAAAAGTGTTAAGACACGGAAACCAAGACACAATGTAAGGCAGATTGAAAACGTTAATATCTTTGATTTCTTTCTCATGTGCCCTCAAATCACTAGACATTTTAGGTTGTTAGATTTAATTTTGAGTATGTGATATATAGTAACAGTTGGTGTTTACTCAGCTTGTATACATTAGTCTTCTTTCTTGCATAGTTTGTTCAAAATATCCAAATATAGAACAAACTACAGTTGCTCAACATCTCTTGAAAAGAGACAGAGAGAGAGAGAGAGAGAGAGAGAGAGAGAGAGAGAGAGAGAGAGAGAGAGACCCATAGGCTTTTTTCTCCTCCCAACTATATCTGATACTTCTCCAAAGTTCCAAGTTCTACCCAGGCTTTTGTCCACTCTGTCCAAGGAGACTCATGATGCCATTATAGGCTGATCCCCAGGCCCATGAAGCCCTGGGCTTTACAGGCAGTTTTATTATATTTCACAGTATTCCCACATCAGGCTGACATTCTGCTTCAAAGCACAACCTAGGAGAATTGGAAGAGATTACAGAGATCACCTGGTCTAAGCTGTTCATTTTTCAGATAAGAAATTGAGAATCAGAAGGGTGAAGTGAATTTCCCAGGGTCACACAGCTCATTAACAGCACAGCTCAAATAAGACTCATGGTCTTCGGACTCAAAATCCAGACCTCTCTTTGTTACACACACGCTCATCTTTTATACTCCAAGAGAAGACGGCTCCAGCTCTTGCTTGGCGTGTGAAGCCACAGACAGAAGACAGGATTATCTATTTCTGGCCCAGTGCTCTGCCCATCGCTACTCATTACACATCTTCTCAGTTCTAAAGGGGGGGAAAAAAGCTTGAGCATTCTGCTTTTATAGTCATTATCCACTCTGTGCCTGTTAGTTGCTGCGTTTTTGGGTAATGCTTTTACTGATTAACTTAGTCTCTGCAATATAAAATGGAGAAATGTATTATCCTGGGTAAATGCGATGTTATTAATGTGTTTTATTCTAGTTATGGGTCATTATTTCCAATAGATGTAATCGTCCCAGCACTGAGACCTAGCAGGTGGGCTCACTAGAAGTTATAACAGTCTTCTTAATGGTCTTTTCAGAGCAGTCAGGGCAGGAGAAATTGGTCCTAGAGATAGCTTGCCTTCCTATTCTCTCTCAAGCTTGAACAAGCAAAAATAAATATGTATTTTCTTAAAGATCAGCTGGATTTTTTCCATGACTATTCATCTTCAGCAGGAATGGTAAGGACATGTGTATATTTCTTTCCCGTGTACAGCCTTCTCCTCCATAAGGTATCTAATGATTCCATAGTGCTATACATTTTAGTTATTAGAAGAACCAGGCCTATTACCTTCAGAGCAGTGGCATCTACGCAAGCAATCGGATATGATTAAACACAGAGATTGGTGGGACGCAGAAATCAAGAAACAGATTTCTTACTAAAGGTAGCTTACTATCAGCAGGATGGAAGACACAACTACTTAAATGTGCATAGCTTACTGCCTGTAAGAGGCGTGTGCACAGGAAATCACTCCCTGGTTACAATGATCTGTATTGCATTGTCCATTCAAGAATTCCCTTGTAGCAGACCATAATAGTAATTGAATGATTTTTTTTTTGTGTGTAGAACTCCAAACTTCAGTAATTTGATGAAATAAGCAACCTAAACTGAGCAAAGTATCTCAATACTGTATTGCTTGGACACACTCCAGTTGAAGCTTGCTAGTTCTTACATGTGATATAAAAGAAAGAGTGAAGCAAAAATAGAAATGACAGAGGGAGCAAGCAGAGGAGGAGGAGGAGGAGGAGGAGAGAGAGAGAGAGAGAGAGAGAGAGAGAGAGAGAGAGAGAGAGAGAGAGAGAGAGAGAGAGACTGGGTTTGTAGATGTGTGGATTGGGATATCATTAACTGCTGTTCTCGCATTTCATGAATTTAAGACAAACGTGTCAGTCCCCTTCCCTATAGTTAGACCTTGCCTAATGTCAGAGCATCTTTTAGCTAACAGCCCTCCAGGGGGGTTGCCATGGCCTCCATCACCTGTGAATACTTGAACATGAACTCACAGTGAAAGTGTGCATCCCTTTTACTTGTCAGTCAACACGGTGAGCCTGCTTTAGAAAGGAAAATGATATCATCAGTCTGAAACCCTCTTAAGAAAGTTTGAAAAAATGGGTACAAGTAGCTTAGCAGTAAAGACTCATTCAAGCAATGCTGTGAACACAGTCTTGACCTAGTGAGGCAGTCCAGAGAATGACTGCTGAATTCAAGGAAGTTTTGCGTGCACATTAACCAATTTTTCCTGCTTATACTTTCTTTTAGAAGGATGAAACAGAGAACTAAATGAAAAAATAAAGCTATGTCTAAGTCAGTTTTAAAATAATTTTTCAAGAAATTTTAAGTGAAAATCAGAAAGGAAATTGTGGCTTATTGGAAATGCTTTTCTTCTTTTATGGTATATAACAATACCTTGGTGCAAAAGTTCCTTCTGTTTGGTCTTGCTTTCATTGGTTAATGAATAAAGAAACTGCCTTGGCCTCATTGATAGGGCAGAACTTAGGTAGGCAGAGAAAACAGAACTGAATGCTGGGAGGAAGAAGGGCAGGAGAGAAGCCATGGCTCCTCTGCCGGAGATGGATGCCGGTTAGAATCTCTGGTAAGCCACTGTCACATGGCGATACACAGATTAATGGAGATGGCTTAAACTAATATGAAAGAGTTAGTCAATAAGAAGTTAGAGCTAATGGCCAAGCAGTGTTTTAATTAATACAGTTTCTGTGTGATTATTTTGGGCATAAGCTAGCCAGGTGGATGGGACGAACAAGCAGGCCCCTCACCTTGTAACAGTTGGCTTCTGTTTCTAAAACAATACCTCTTAAAGACAATGGCATTACAGAGTCAATGGAATAGAGCGTCAGATTTAGCTAAACTTAATTTCAATACATTATTTAGACTCCTTGAAATAGATTGTTTAGTAAAACTTTTGTTACGTGTTTCTTGCTTAAGATTGCTTATTGCTTGAACCTGTCTCAACTTGATGAGCCATCCTTTGTTGATACCCATGGGAGCCTGTCCCTTCGAGGAGTAGATTGGAAGGAGAGAAGAGGGGAGGTAAGAGAGGGAATGGAAGGAGAGTAGGGAGGAGAAACTGTGTTCTGTGAGCAAAATAAATAAAAAATAATTAATAAAAAGAATGTCTATTTCTAAAATAAGTTTTATCCAAAGTAAAGATAAAGATGATCTCAGATAAATGATAGAGTGTGAAAATGACTGTTTAAGCTTTTCCATTGTTGTAAAATCAAACTTATGACAAAAAACTCACATTTCAGTGTTAACAAGTAGATTGCCTAATTTTATGTATAACTAAGTATCTTTTCTTCGAAGAAACATTTTGGATAGATAAGACTCATTTTGTATTAAGAAATTATAGGGCATAGTAACATAAGTTGTGCCATTATGTGTCAGGTTGTTAAATGTAATTTGTAAATAGTTTCTTGTATATGAATATGTGTTTGACTTTTAAATGTATACATGACCTCATGTGTAGGCACATGTGTGTATGTGCAGATGTGTGTACACTTATGTTTTCACACATGCGGATGTCCCAAGTTGACATTAAGGGTGTTCCTTAATTGCTCTCTTCTTAAATTACTAAGATTGAATTTTTCAGTTACACTCAAAGTGCATTGATTTTTAGAAATTAATTAATTTATATTTTTAAATCCTGACTGAAGTTTTGTCTCCATCCTCATCTCCCAGTCCTTCCCCGCCTCTCCCTTGCCTTTCCCTTCCACTTCACCTCATTTTTTACTCAGAAAAGAGTAGGCCTCCCGTGGGTGTCAAACGCATGTGACATATCAAGTTGCAGTAAGACGAAGTACCTCCCTGCATGTTATGGGTGGCAATGCAACCTTGCCTATGAGAAACCGGATCCCTAAAGCCAGCAAAAGAGTCAGAGACAGCCTCTGCTTCGACTGTTAGGAGTCCCACAGGAAGATCAAGCTACACAACTGTAACATATATGCAGAAGGCCAAATCAGACCCATGCATGCTCCCTAGTTGTTGGTTCAGTTCCTGTGAGCTCCTATGAGCCCAAGTTAGTTGATTCTGTGGGGTTTCTTGTGGGATCCTTGACCTCTCTGACTCCAACGAAACACTTTATCCCCTGTTCTTCTAGATTCCCTGAGCCCTGCCAACTGCTTGTGGGTCTGTTCCCATCAGTTGTTCGATATAGCAACTGGTCTAACTGAAAGTCAATGTGTAGAAGAATGTCAATTAATCCATACCTATCAACCTGCACAAAACTTAAGTCTAAATGAACCAAAGACCTCAACATAAATCCAGGTACCCTGAACCTGATAGGAGAGAAAGTGTGAAATAGCCTTGAATACATTGACACAGGAGACAACTTTCTGAACAGAACAGCAATAGTGCAGACACTAAGACTGACAATTAATAAATAGGACCTCATGAAACTGAAAAGCTTCTGTAAGGCGAAGGACACCATCAATAGGACAAAACGACAGCTTACAGAATGGGAAAAATATTCATCAACCCCACATCTAACAGAGAATTGATTTCCAAAATATTAAAATAACCTCAATAAACTAGACATTAATAAACCAAATAATTTAATTAAAAATAAGGTATAAATCTCAACAGAGATTTCTCAACAGAAGAATCCCAAATGGCTGAGAAACAAAGAAAGGTTCAACATCTTTAGCCATCAGGGAAATGCAAATCAAAATGACTCTGAGATTCCATTTTACACTTGTCAGAATGGCTAAGATCAAAAACACTAATGACAACTTATGCTGGACAGGTTGTGGAGCAAGGAGAACACTTCTTTACTGCTGGTGGGAGTGCAAACTCATACAGCCACTTTGGAAATCAGTTGAGAAGTTTCTCATAAAATTGGAATATGATACAAATATACTACTCTAAGGTATATACCCAAAGTATGTTCAGTCATACCACCAGGACACTTCTTCAGCTCTGTTCATAGCAGATTTATTTGTAATAGCCAGAATCTCCAAACAACATAGATGTTTCTCATGTGAAGGGTGAATAAAGAAAATGTAGTACCTTTACACAATGGAGGATTCCTCAACTGTTAAAAACAATGATATCAAGAAATTTAGAGACACACAGATGGAACTAGGAAAAAAAAAACAAAGATCTTGAGTGAGGCAACCTAGACACAGAAACATAAACTTGGTATTTACTAATGTGTAAGTGGATATGGGCTGTAAAATAAAGGATAACCACGCTACAATACATAGACCCAGAAAGCCTAGGTAGCAAGTGGGGAGGAGTGGTACTTGAATCTCCCTGGGAAGAGGAAATGGAGTAGATTTCATGGGTGGACTGGGTGTGCCTGTGATGGGAGCATGAGGAATAAGATTGGGGAAGGAAAGGGAAGAATCCTGAGAGAGGCAAATGGAAAAGGGGGCTACTTTTGAGGTAGAAAACTAGTGCAAGGGAGGCTCCCACAAATCTACAAGGATGACCCCAGCTGAGACTCCTCTAACAGGGAATATGTAGCCTGTGCTGGTCATCTCCTGTGACCAGGCAAGACTGGCAGCGGAAGAACTGGGACACCAACCCAGCCCCATAGCCTACCTGCCTATGGGATGTGCTGGTATTAGGATGGCACGGAGACTGAGTGTGGCCTACCAATGAATGACTGGTCCAGCTGAAGCTCCTGCCATAAGAGTGAGCCCACTCCTTTCCTGGAGCATCAGGACCAGGAGGCATCGGGGCTCAGAGATCTAGGCTAGAACAAAACATGACTGGCAAAAGAAAAAAAAAACAACTCAATGTAATGATGCCTAAGGACATTCTGCTATATGCATAGATTAGTGTCTAGAATAGTTGCCACTGATTGTTTTAGTCTAAACTATTGACCTTGCCTGGTGTAGGAGAATAGTCTGTATTCTGTTAATTATATTTTAAGTAAATGCCGATTGGCCAGTAGCCAGGCAGGAAGTATAGGCAGGACAACCAGACAGGATGTACAAGCGGGTCCATGAGAACAGGAGAATTCTGGAAAGGAAGAAGCTCTCTTTGCAGTTGTGAACCTGCCACAGAAGAAGCAAGATGTGACTGCCTCGCTGAAAAAGGTACCGAGCCATGTGGCTAACGTATACTAGAATAATGGGCTAATATAAATTATAAGAGTTAATAAGAAGCCTGAGCTAATAGGCCAATCAGTTTATAGTTAAGGTAGATGTCTGTGTGATTTCTTTGGGACTTAATTACTGTGGGAGCCGGGCAGGACAGAAACCTCAGTCAACACTTGCCTCAGGGTTTCCTGCCTCTACCTCCAGAGTGACAGGGTTGCAGATGTCTGCCATACTTGCCCAGTTTTTACATGGACGCTGGGGATTTAAATTCTAGTCCCTATTCTTGCACAGCAATCTTTTTATCTACTGAGCCATGTCCCTTGCCGTGTCAATAATTATTAATATTTACCCAAACTACTTTGCTCCAACTTCTAAGATGAAGTCCTCTGGAATGTGGAGATGTGTTAATGTATGCGCGGGCAAATCAGTGCTCTCTTTTACTTCTAAGAACAATTTTATCCAAAATTTGGCAAGTGAATTAATGAGAAAATAGAGAAAATATGAGTGATAATTGAATGTCCTTGATAATGATAGATAATTACAGAAGTATATCCCTCAGCTATCTTAAGAATAATTACAAGGAAATAATGATATCCAAACCTGGTAAAGTAGACCTGCAATCCTAGTTACGTTGAAGAATATGGCAGGAGAATTGTGAGTTTAAGGCCTCTTTGAATGATCTAGTGAGAGTCTGTCTAAAGGAAAATGAATGAATTATGAAGTTATGATTGATATCATAAGCATGCGAACATATTGAGCTACCTACAGATTGTGTAGTGTCCTACAGGTTTCCCAGCATTTGAGAGCTGTTACTAATGCTGTGGTGGGCCTTGGTGATACAGCCATCTTTGACTCATTCTGCTCTTGCAAGTTAACCCCTCACCCATATTCCTGCAAGTAGGCACAAGAAAATTAATTGGTTCACCAAGTTGGATTTTGGTGGTATTTGTGCTTAGGTCTTCCTGGGTTCCTTATCTGGGGTGAGTAGGCAAGTGTGTTTCATCTCTTCTGGAAAAGTTTTGTCACACAAAACACCATGTAAAAAGCTGAGCATGGTAGCATATGCTTCCCCCCTTGCAGGTGTATCAGTACATATAGAGGCAGGCACACACACACACACTCACACACCATTATACTGGTAGTCTAAAGCATACTCTGAGAGCAGATAGAATGTTCGTGATTGAGTCTCTTATGTGTGTTCCATAAATTATTATATAAAGATTGTAAATTTTTACGTATGTGTGTGTTTTTAATGCTAGATGGCTATTGAGGGGTCTTCATTCTTCATATTGCTATCTGGAATAAAGGTCTTTCCCAGAGGAATCATCAGGTTCAGTGCCTGAGAGATTACTCATCCAACCTCCAGCATAGGTATTTGCCAATAGGAGCTGGGCTCTCTCCCCATTCAGTCCCAGATGACTTCACGTGTGAAGTATGGTTATTATGTTTCTGTCATGAAGGTGAAAGATCCATAACTCAAAGCACCTCAGGCATGAGGGAGTTACTAAGATCTTTCATACAAGCGACAGAAACGTAATTATCACTCTTCAAAGGTGAGATTGCATTTATTTTATTTCTTTGCAGAAAACAGTGAGTAAAGAGAGTGAAGTAATATGAGACACGAATTAACCTTGCCAACATGAATGAAAGAATCAGCAGGCATGAATTAGGTGCTATTCTAAATTGAACTGTGATCTCTCTTCAGTATGTGCTGAAGTTTTGCTTAACTTTTGTTTTCATTTTTAAACAATGAACTCTCAAGCTTCTAAGTACTTGGAAAGTTTAAATACAGAAAGATGATAGCTTTTATGTTGTAGATTGTATCAGAAGAGGAAATGCTAAAAATTACAAGGAAAATGATCTGTTGTTTTGTATATTTTAATCCTCACTATATATATGCATACATATACATATATATATATGCATACATATACATATATATATATATATAATTTTGATGTATTTTAATATCTTTGTCCTTCTAATTTGACATTTTGCTTGCTTCTTTTTTTCATGACCATTCTCTCCTTTCTCTCTTCTGTGCAATTAACACTTGAGCAAAGCCATGGATTGTATTTGCTATTTTTATATATATGAGGAAAATGAGAATATGTGCCAGCTCATTCAAGTTCTAAGACTTCACTCTTGATTTTAATGTTTGAAGATCACCTTCCAGAAATTCTATTTTCTAAAGGTGACTCCAAGCAAATATCAAGTCTAGAATGGAATGTAAAAATACACTGTACAGGTAGGAAAGCAATTAAGCAAAGTTTTAGGAACATTTACTTTAAGAACATATCAAAATATTTCATTTTAGAGAGTAAGGATTTCTTTAAAATGTCCTGTACTATGACAGATGAACAAAATTTATATTGCATTTATCTATAATAGTATCAATTTAAATTTTTTATCTCTATCTCTATTTCATCTTATTTCTATCTTTATCTTTTGAAAATGTGCTGTTGCGTGAAGATCCTTGGTGTGAATTCAAATCAATTCAATGACTATAGTCACATTAACAAATAATTGATGATTGGGTTTTGATATCTTTGCAACCCTACAAAGAGCTAAAGTTTACATCCAAACTATAAGAATCGTGGAGAAATGTGTACCTGTTGTGGTGTGTATTATTGAGTAATGCTTATTTAATATAGTCGGGGCCATGGCTGTATTTTCTGTAATGTCTGATTGACTTGCTACCATTGGTAAAAAAGATGAAAGGCAATATGCCAGTGTGAATGTGCTTTCCTAATATCAGTTCGTTTCAAAGAAGACCATTTATGTCACAAGAGCTTCAAACTCTTACAGACTTCAAAGCATTATGTGAAACACAGGTACAGCTTGTTAGGCTGAATTGTAGTTTTGTAGAGTCATGGTTGTTCCTTTGTATCTGCAGAGAGTGGTTGTCAAAGATCCACGGATCAAACTCTGCAGATGCTCAAGTCCATTACATAAAAGGATTATTTGTCTATAATCGAAGGCCTCCCAGGTACTCTAAATTACCTCTAAGATTATTCATAACTGATAGAATGAAAATTCTGTATAAATAACTGATAGAATACATTTAAAGGAAAATCAAAAAATGGCTGTACATGCAAGGACAGAAATTATTTTTTTCCTAAATACATGCATGTTTGGCTGAATCTGTAGGTTCAAAACCAGTATATTTGGATGGATGTTCAACTTTTTTTGTTGTTGTTGTTGCTAAACCATGGTGTGTGTGTATGTGTGTGTGTGTGTGTGTGTGTGTGTGTGTATTTAATACATGCACGTGTTTAATATGCAGATTTACCTGTATAAATCAACATTAATGAATTCTGTGGATCATTTATCAGTATGCTATTTTGGGGCATATCTGGCTCCTTCTCAACCCTTTACCAGCTTGTACTGGCTGTAATGCAAGTCAACTGCTTCTGTAACCCTTCTGCTCATACTTGGATTGTTGTCAATATTTCCTTCTCCAGACAAATAGGACTATTTGTCTGACAACAGAATCCTCTCCACCTTTCTGGCAACAGCTTCAGCTATAACTAGGGTTGGTGGGAGAAAGTGGGAGCATCCGACCTCCAGCTTACACCCAGCATTATGGTGGAATGAACGAGAGGTGTTCCTGACTGACCATATCTGTATTCAACAATGACCTCCTGGGGAAAGCAAAAATTCTACTTATTTTTTTTTAATTTGGGAAAACAAAGCGTAATCTGACATATCTCAGAGCTCGTCCAGAGGGAGTATAGGCAATAAGAACTGAAGCTCTGACTGATCCCTGAGAATTGAACAAAATAATGAGAGCAGACCCACAAAAGAATGTCAACTGGAAGCTAAGCTAAACTGGGAAACACCCCAGGAGTCCTCATGAAATTATGGCACCTATCTTTTCAGACAAGATTGGAACTGGAATTAAGGAGCTTCTGATAAATCACTTTAAAATATTCATTTGTAAGTAGAAATAAAATTTGGACAGAGCAATACTAGATGTTGGCAGCTGTTCCTTTGAGTAAGATTAGTAGAGATGGAATTTCCAAGGGGGATACTTTTTCTTTAAGCCTGAGGGGTCACCATACATCAACATAGTTTTCTGACTTACGAGCAATATATTTTTAAACATGTTGTAGCAATATAATATTTTTCCCTTTCTAGGTATTAAAGGACACCCAAGGTGCGAGTTTTGCTCATTATGACATAATGTAAATAAGAACTACAATGGTTAAGCTTCGATGCATTTTTATTTTGTTTTGAACTACATTTTTAGGTTGTTTGTAGGATACTACAACTCCATTTTTGTAATTAAAACATAACAAGTTTAATGACTAGATGTTAATATTTTTTTATTTTCAAACAAATAACATTGAATTCAAAAGTAAGAGTACTCTAACAGAGTGTAGAAAAAAACACCAGATTTTCTGTAGCTGGAATCTAAGATATAAGGTTGTTGCTCTGTAGCAAAATAGTGCCAATATTATTTATGCTTCTGGTTGACTTTACTGTAAACATTTTTTTAAAATCTATTCATTGTCTATTCCCTGTATCAGAAATGGAGGTACACCAGGTATAAAAAATACTGGGCTGTGAATCCAGAGCCAAGAGGGATGGCCTGCTCTGTGATGATCTCTTTCTCCATGAGCACATGGGCTTAATTTCAAGTCTGGAGGTGCACAACATTGGTGCAATGAGGTTTTCCTCTTTACTTTAGTTGATAACCCAGATGTGAACTACTTGAGTTAATGCGAGTTGAAAGTTCAGAAAGGCAGAGATAATTTAGCCAAATAACATCCTTTTCTCCAGTCTTTGAATTTCTTCTGACTGTTTTATTTTTGTGGCATTGGTGTTCCTCTATTCAAATAATTAGATTGTGCCTCAATACTGAAGAGTTTTAGCTTGGCTTAACTTTTCCTTCTGCTGTTCTGGGAGTCAAAAACAGTCATTCCTTTCTGGTTCACTCCATACTCTTCTTCTCAGTTTTTCAGTAGCCCTAGAATAAGATAACTCATTGTAAATAGGGTCTCCTCTTATTTCTGCCTGGGCAGAGGCTTTGCTACACACAGCTCCAGAAGGTACACAGTTGGTGAAGGATATTCCTTTCACTGTAAGAGTCACCTGGTTCAGTGATCTTAGAACAGAAGATGAGTTGGTTTCACCACAGAATAATGGTGCATGGAGTGGGAGTCTGAGAAGGGCTCAGGAACAGCCCTTCTCATACCAGACCCATGGTGGTTTCGGGGAAGATTTGTGTATGTGTACCCAGGCATCTCTCTCTCTCTCTGAGTCTCTGTGGGTGTTCTTGGGAGTCTGTGGGCCACAGGATCACTTCCAGTGTTGTTTCTTAAGACCATTCGCTTATTTCATACGTGGGTCTGGGGCTCATCATGCAATGTGGACTGTCTGGCCAGTGGATCCCAGGGCACCCTTGTTTATACTTCTACAGTGCAATGATAACACGTGCTGCCACCTTGCCTGGCTCCTTTTACTTGGGTCAGAGATTACATTTAGAGCTCCGTACTTGGAGTAACTGCCTTACCAACTGAACTCTCTCCAACTAATCTGATAAATCTTGAATTTTTGTTTTGTACATTATATGCTAAAAATTTTATTACATCTCTAAGTATTATTTATTTATTTATTTATTTACAGATTGCTCAAACCATCTTTATTTTTTTCCACCTCCTCCCATTTCCTTCCCATTCCCCCCTCCCCCTCCCCCTCCAGTCCTGTCCTATGGGAAGTCCAAGGCCCTCCCCCCTCCATCCAGGCCTAGGAAGGTGAGCATCCAAACAGACTAGGATCCCCAAAAGCCAGTACATGCAGCAGAATCAAAGCTCGGTGCCATTATCATTGACTTCTCAGTCAGCCCTCATTGTCAGCCACATTCAGAGAGTCCGGTTTGATCACATGCTTGAAGATGAGCAAGGAAGTCAGAACCATGAGGAGTTTGTCCACCCACTGAGACGGTGGGACTGATCTAAGGAAAGCTCACCAAGGCCAGTTGGACTGGGATTGAATTTTTTCTTTATTCTTGAAAATGTCATCCGTAAATCCAGTGAAATATGATTACATCTATCTTTACTTTCTCCTAAAATCTTTCATATTTTTCTTAAATTGCTTCCTTCCAACTTCATGTACAATAATAATATGACTAATATTATTGTTATTGTTAGTATTGTTATTATTTTACCCACTAAGTGCAGCTAGTATTGCCCACGTGTACATGGGTGTTGGAGCCATCCTCCAGAGTGTTTTCCTTTCTTCTGGAAACTGTCAAGTTCCGGCAGCTCTGCAGTGAGGCTGGGCCTGGAGATCATCTAGCCCATTCATGCTGGGACTTGATTTCCTCCAACAGCCCACATAACACCTTCTGACTTAGCGAACACTGGCCATATAGGGAGTCTTTACCTAAAATGAGGCTTGGGTGAAGGGGGCAGGCAGGAGCATTTGAATTTGACTGAGTCTACCCAAAATTTACATCAAATGTCCCTTATGGCCTCATCGAGCGACATTGCCTATCTTCTTTTTACTCCCAGTTCCAAAGAATCATCTTCTTTGTATACATCCATTTGTTTTCAGTATCTATTTTTCAGTCTGGAATGGAAACACAGTGGATCACTGGGAAGGTAAAAATAAAGAGAAAGTTTAGTTATTCTACTTCAGAAACATTTTTTTTTTCAATTACTGGGAATGGAAAAAAATGTGTGGACTCTTTTAAGTTTCTTTATGTGAAGAACCTAAAGGTTTGCTGTAGTTGAAACAATTTCAGTTCACCAAGGAATTGTCATTTAGACTCTTTCTTGGTTGTATCACAAAGATTTGTGACAATGACTAACCAATATAATTATATATCATCTTGAATTTTGAAAAACATTCACACATTATAAAGAAATATTGTGAACATTTCTTTACTTTATACATGCATCTATTTAGATATACATGTAAAAATTTATATGCATGACAATACTTCCTAGTGGGATATAACACATCTATGAGGTGTAATATGTTAAGATTCCTAGATTACAGCATTTTCAGGGAAGTTGCTAGAATGACTAGTATAACCCATCTCAGATGCCAAGTGTTCTCTAACTAATTCCCATTTCTTGGTATGTTGGTTTGGCTATGAATAAGAATTTGGCGTGAAAATTTTACTGAAAGGAAGTGCTCATATTGATTAAAAAAATAATCCAGCCTTAGGGATCTGGTAGTCCATGTTAAAGACTCTGATATTATAGAAAGTAGAAATTACATAATATTTGTACTTAATGTTCTCTTTGAAATGTCAAATAGGGTAGAGGCAAAACAATATTTGGATTCAACGAGAATCTTAATAAAAGTCACAATAATAATAAATTGGAAACAGTGTTGAATTATTGTTTCCCGACGCACAGTTCTTTGTGCCTTCTTTGCAAACTTCCTAGCACTTAGCTTTGATTTTTATTTTATCTTCATCTGCTGATGTTATTTACATATGGAATTGTGATGTGTTTGCCACATTATTAAAATAGAACTGGATTTTAATTAAATACCATTTCAGGATCACAGCTTCAAACTCCTTGCCAACACTGATGCTGATCAATAGAAGTTGTTGAACAAAGAAGATAAATAGATTTTCTGAGTACTCAAATATTTTTTCATTTCCCTCTCTTCTTCCTTCTCTGGTTTCTTGGCTGTTCTACTCTCTGTAGACTTGTTTGTTCATTCCCTTTCTCTGTTCACCCACCTGCTTAATTTTTCGTGTGGTGCATAAATTTAATTTCCTGTGGATGTTTTCTATAGTGTATATTCAAGCACTGGAAGGAAACCGGAGATTTTTACTGCCAGGGCATCACGTTTGCTAATTCACAAACTTTAAGTTGCCAGTTCCTTTGGATTAAGCACCACTGAAATGACTTCTATTATATGCTTGTTTCAGAATTATAAAATGTTATTTGCTTGATTGTGTATTTATCTTGCAACAATTAATTCACCCTGAGCTTTTATTTGGAAAATCCATCTCCTGTAAGAAGTAAACAGTTCTAAATGTTCTAGAATTTTACAACTAATTATGTCTTTATGCTTATAAAGGTACACTATTCCTTCTCAAGTTTAACATTTTATTTGATTGAACTCTTTGCAAAAATTTTTCTCAGAAAAAATTCAAATTTGTGGCTTTGAAAGAACTGTACTGATTTTCACATGAGATTCATGGGATATTTTTGGTGTACCTTAATCACAAAGGTCATGACAAAGTTGTTCATTATACATATTGTGTTATATATTCAATTATGTAATCACATTTTTGATATATTATGTAAATCTAAAAATTTCATTTATTTATTTATTTATTTATTTTATACTTATAACTGTTTTACTTGCATCCATATTTGTGCACCAACTACATGCTAGTACCTATGGAAGCAAGAAGGGGCTATAAGCTCTTTTAGAATTATAGTTATATGTAGTTGTGATCCACAATGTGAGTGCTAAGAATTGAACCTGCGTGTCCTGGAAGAATACCCACAGCTCTTAACTGCTAAGCTATTTCTCCAACACACACACACACACACACACACACACACACACACACACACACATATCTTCCCACATCCCACACCACACCAAGTTGTAGTTTGTTATTCTTTCAAGTTATGAATCTGAGGTCACTTAAAGCCTGAATACCCAATGAGCTACAACAAAAAACCAGGGTGGTTCTTTTTTTTTACTCTCCATCCGCAGGTTTTGCAACTTTTCCATGTTGCTACAAGGTGCTCCATGCAGCAGGAAGTAAAGTGTGCAGACTGAGGCCCACATAAGCATGAAGAGATACTTCTCAAAAGTTTCTTGGACAATACATGAGCATCATTTCTCTATTGGTCAATGCAGGTGTGATATGTTTTAACAGTTTATAGATTGAATAAAAGTGTGAATGAATATGTATGAGTAATTATGAAATATATAATTGATGTATCAAATGTGTCTCTTTAATAGCCAGTGACTGTTTAACAAGGAAAAAATGGCAAGGTTAAAAATTGGAAATTGAGGGGTCAAGTATGAGCAGAAGAAAAGCATTGTGGATTAGACGAGAAAAAATAGAAGATGTAGGACAAGATAGACTGGTTAACTGGACATTAAACAGCATGTTTGAAGAAGACATAGGTAGTTTGGAAGTCTAGAAGCTATTTTTTCCTGCTACTATAACCTTAGAAATCAGAACTGAATTCCATATAACATTTACATATATATAACTAGTCAAAGCCAGTTGAAAAATTGACAGATTGTCAGATGGAATTTTGCATGAGACGTGGAGCAGAGCTTTCAAACAATAGAAATGAAACCATTGGTTGTATAAAGCAAGCAGTCTAATTGCAACCTAGAGGAGGTTTGGAAAAAATAGTTACTTTAACAAATATGTGTAGTGAGGAGCTGCGGGCAGGCCTGCTTTTCATCCCGCCTGGCTCCCGCACAGCTAACTTAGCCCCAGAAATAATAACACATAAGTTGTATTTATTTAAACACTGCCTGGTCCATTATCTCTAGAGAGTTAGTTACTGACTAACTCTCACATCTTGATTCATCCATTTCTAATAATGTGTGTAGCACTACGAGGTGGTGGCTTACCAGAAAAGATTCAGCATGTCTGAACTGGTGGCTGGCTCCATGGCATCTGCCTCATTGCCCCCTTCCCAGCATTCTGTTCTGTTTACTCTGCCTACCTAATTTTCTGTCCTATCAAAGGGCCAAGCCAGTCTCTTTATTAACCAATGAAAATAACACATAGACAGAAGGCCCATCTACATCAAATATGTTCCTATTTTCCTTTTTTGTCACTGATGACTTGAGAATCTGGTAATTTGTGTTGTCATTTTAGCTACTCATCAGATGGGTTTCTAGTCATATATTTCTCCATACATTTCCGTGGATGCCATAATAGAACGACTAAAACCAGAATTCCCTAGAAGAAAATATAATAATAGTTGGGAGGTTGGGCAACTGCTCAAATAAAAACAGATATCCTCTAGTTATATTTTTGCGTGCAGTTAGCATTATCAATCAAAGTGGAACAAAACTGCCAAAACATTAACAGAGAAATTCTGCTGGTACATTAATTCACGTAAACATTTTTACATCTTTCAATATTCCTTTGCTACAAGAGTTCTTGAATATGTTGATGGCTGTCAGTAGTTATTGTAGGGTAGAATCTCATCAGCAAAACATGATTATTTCTGTGTCACTAGATTTTTTTTTCAAAAATGGTAATAAAATTTATAAAATGAGTCAATAGTAGAAGGTCAACATTGCCACTGAGATAAGACAGTAGAAAAGTTTTAAATATGTGTAATTACCCTACATATCTGCATTTCACAAATTCTCTCTCTTTTCTCATTTTTGGATAGTTAGGAAGTTAGTAGCAGTCTTCCAAACAGCAATAGAAACACTCCTACAAAAACACTAAATTTTTATTAGCTGCTATTTAAAGTGTTTAGATGACATACAAAAGTATTTTGTCTGGGAGCTTGTCTTAGTTAGGATTTCTATTGCTGTGAAGAGTCACTATGACCATGGCAACTCTTATAAAAATTACATTTAATGGCATGACTCACTTACAGTTTCAGAGGTTCAGTCCATTGTGATCATGAAGGTAAGCAATGCAATGGGCAGGCAGACATGGTACTGGAGCTGAGAGTGCTGCGTCTTGCAGGCAGCAGGAACTTGACTGTCACACTGAGGGAAGCTTGAGAACAAGAGACATCTAAGCCTGCACCACAGCAACACACTTTCTCCAACAAGGACATGCCTCCTAATAGTGCCACTCCCTTTGGTTGCCATTTCCTCTCAAACCACCACAGAACTAATTGGGTCATTTAGTCTGCTTATAAAATTCACTGTGCCCCTCCTTATTCTCTCCTTTTTCTCTTTGTCTTTTTCCTTCTCCTCCTTTTCCGCCTCCTCCTCCTCTTCTTCATTCTTTTCTACATGAGATTATTTATCTCCACTTCTCTGAAGTTCAGGATTTAAATGAAATTAATATCCAGATGCAGCATCAATTCTTATATATGGATTATAAGAAATAGATAAATCACAGAATAATGACACTTTAGAGGCCAGGCACCAAAACTATAGGCAGACTTGATATCAAAAGCTTTCTCAACGAATTCATGATAGGTTGGATTAGTTACATTTTTCTTTACCATGATCACATGCCAGATAAGAAGCAACTGAAGAAAAGAGGGGTTTATTTTCACTGATAAGTCCACAGTGATATAGTCTATCATGGGTGGGAAGGCATGGTAGCAGGATCAGAAGGCCAAGTAGTCTCATTGCTTTGGAAGTCCGGAAGCAGAGAGGAAAAGGAATTGAGAACCGATGACAAAACCTTAAAGCCCGCCCCAATGACTCATTTACCTCTAGCAAGGCTCCACTGCTGAAGGTTCCATAACCTTTAAAAACACACACCACCAGCTGGAGACTAAGTGTTCAAACACACAAAGCTATGAGGAACTTTTCACATTCAAACCACATTCGAGGTGGAGCAGTCTTATTCTGCCTGTTCTGCTTATTTGTGGGAGGGAAGTAGGGACAGGGAGTGCAGAGGGAGGAGCGAGGAGGAGGACAGAGACTGTGAAGAGTTAATTTGTAGTTATATGTAAAAATGTTAAATGATTTTTAACTTTTCATAATTGAAATATTCTTTCCAAGGAAGAATAATTGTCATACTTTATTCAGAGCAAAATGAAGCAAAAGGTTGACGCATTAATATTCCTGATGTATATTGCAGATAAATTGGCATGTCAAACCTTCCCAAGGTTAGAATTATCCTTCTTACCAGTGTGGAATAATGCAATGCAAAATATATAGGTTTATATTTCAGGGAAAATACTCTGCTATAAACCATACAGGCTCACTTGGAGTGAGGTATTTGTCTCTAAATAAACATGTTTATGCCTCACATTAGAGGTGACATAGCAGTTTTGTGAGTAAGCTATTCTTGGGATAATCCTCCCTGAATAATTGTCCTTGTAAGTTTGACTTCACACTTGGAATGCTCACTGGAACAGTCACTTTTCTCATGTGTGAAAACTCTAGAAGGTTCTTTCATAAGTGCATATATGGGTGGAGAACGGAGTCATTAATTTATTGTTCTTTCATGGGGAACATGGTACCAAGGGATAGAAGGGCCACCTGGATACCAGAGAACATTTTCACCAAGCAAGCTGGCGGGTAGCAAATTTTCATTCATTTCTTCACACACCCCTGGGTTTATTGTTATGAGATGACAATGTGAGCTTAAAAGTCTTGTCTAAGATCACACAGTCAGTGAGTTTCATATTGTTTCCTTATTTTTTTGTGCAATGAGCGCTAAGTTTTACGTTAATATGGCTCAGATCACAACTTTGCTTAGTTCAAATTTCTTGTTAAAATACTAGTATCCCCCAGAGAACGCTCACCCATCTAAGAGGGGTACACATAACTCAGTCTAAGCAATATCTGGGAGCTGCATTCAAATCTTCCAAAGTGCCTTTCCTCATGAACCTTTCTCTTTTTAGAACAGGAGTGGGTGGAGTTGGAGATAGAGGGGTAACTGGGAGGAAAGAATCATCTGTGCCTACATCTTCATGTGAGGTGCACAGTCTTCATCAGAGGGTAATACAGAACAGGAACTCACTGGTCATATAGCTAGGGGACCGCAATTTCCTCAAGGCCCTGTGCTTCTGGAGGGACTATTTACCCAAACAGGAGCGGTTTCCAGAGAAAGCCTATGTAATAACAATTTTCACATTCGTGGCTATGGCAGTCTTTTGATAATTTGTGTTAAAAATGAATTTGAGTTTCTCAAAAAGAGAAGGCTGAGGGGATGGCTTAATTACTGTCTTCAAATATGTGAGAGATTGTTACAGCATTTGGAAGATGACAACCAGCTGCTCCGTCTCTAAAGAGGAAAACAAGAGAAAATGAATTTGCAAAGTGGCAGGACTTAGAGGGAACATGCTTATTATGTGTTGTCTTAACTGTGGGGATGTTAAATACTAAGAGACGGAACTTGTGGGGTAGGGGAGGTGGGGACTTTTTGAAACAATGCGCTGTTTAGGGTAAATGCCAGCTGGTCTACTCCCTTCATGCTGCATAAATATGTACACTATTGAGAACAAAATCAACAGGATCCCATTGGAGCGGGGCTCGATAACCACCTGGCTGCTACAGTTTCCATCAGTGTCCTTCCATACAGATTTGCTTGGGAAATTAATTTCAGGTAGAAATTTGTTTTTTCTTACTCAGGATTATGACAGTGGAAACAGGCATGGATATTGACCTTTTCCTTCACCACGGCTCAACTGTGAATATTCACAATACAAAGAATGCCATAGATGTCTTAATTAGTGAACCTCTGGATGTGTCTACTTGACAGCTTAGAGCCACTGGCACAGAGGTAATGTGTGGATAAAGAAAGTTTTTTGCACATATGGGTCTTTTTTTTTCTGGGTTACCAGAGGTTTTTTTTTTTTTTGAACGATTATTGGCAAGATTGTCGTTGCAAATTGAAGTTCACAGCTATAATTCTTCCTCACGGAGTGGAAAATACCCTGGAAGAAATCAGCCCAAGTGTAGGTGTGCGTGTTATTAGTCTCGAGCTTTTACAAGGAGAAGGGTGACACAGAGTCACACCCCCCCCCCCGAGACTCCGCAGGGGAAATGATGAGTCAGTGTCCTATTCTCGTCAAAGTAACAAGAATGGACCAGTTTTACAGAAGGAAAATAGAATAATTATTTTTAATCCACATTTTCTAGCCAGATACAAAATGTTGTGCTTTTACTTTCTCTGTCCTAATATGTGTAATATGATTATGTGTAATATATGTTATATGATATATATTTAATAATTCAACGTAATAGACGGTTAATATAGGCCAACTTTCCTGATTACTTTTGATTTAAAGACAACTTGCTAGCTATGTTTTAAAACTTTGGAACTGAATTCTGCTGCATTTTATGTTTACAGAATGGGAGTTGAACCTTATTTAAGAGTTTCATTTTCAGTGTGGCTTAAGATGTGAGCTATCATCGTCCGCCATTGCGAATGGCCATTCTGATATTGCAATGAATGTGAAGAGGGGAGGGGCAGTGGACTTTTGTGAATACTCAGATAGTCTGTTTTCCCGCCCATGAAAGCCTGTATTTTATTTGATGTGATAAAATGGCCCTCATGCACTTTCTGATGTCAATATGAGTTGTTTACCTGTCTGTGAGTAGCAATTAGGTTTCTTGTTAATGATCACTGTGTAATTGAATGCTGCTAGCAAGTCATTAAAACCCAAGGGATCAGAAGAAACAATTTCTCAGGCTCGTGGCACCTTGTTCTAGAGGTTTTAAAAATAACTCCACATGTACATATTTTTCCTCCTCTCAAATTGCTTCAGGAGTAGAAAGGTGTTCGGTTCACAACACATAGTTCATTAAAACAAGCCTTTCCCTTTAGAATTTCCATTTCAAGATTATGGGGAGAGAGAGAGAGGGAGAGAGAGAGAGAGAGAGAGAGAGAGAGAGAGAGAGAGAGAGAGAGAGAGAGACTGAGACTGGATGGCTTGTAATGAAAACAAGGAGGACCCCATGTGTTGTGAAATTTAACTATAAACTTCTACACTAAAGACTTGTTCGAATGGGAACTCAGTAAGGCCTTCTAAATTAGTCTTTTTTTCCCTCCATTTCTAACAAATTATTCCCTCTCACCTCATGGCATAGGTAATGAGGAAGAACAAAGTCATTTTTTTTCCCCTTCACTCAAGTTGAATAGTAAAACATAAGAGACCAAGGAGGGTTTGTCTTTCCTGTGGTCTTTGGAAAGTTTCCTGAGAACCCAGTATTCCTATTTTATGGAAGCTGCAGGTCTTTGTTGTTCCCTATTTCTTTGGACAATAAAGAAAATATTTGATATTTGAGTGTGTGGCACATACCACCAACTCTTTTTAGCAGTTATTACCTGGCTTTGCAAACACTTAGATTTCTAAAACACTTTGCTATTAAATAAAGTTTACAGTTGATATGTACAACAGTATGCATAATATTACTTTTAATGAATATTACTAGATACATGGTGTGTACAAATAAATGCAAAATTCATATATATGAATGATCTCTAAAGTCATTTCAGAAACTGATAAGAAAATTTCCCCTTCTGATCCAGTCAATAACGCAATGAGTTTTCCTGAGCTTTCTCAAAGACTGATTGCTTGGCAGAATAAATTGTTTAAAACTTTTTTGCCCTTTAACTTTATTAAATGCCTGACATTTAGCAGCATTAGCTGATGGCAGAAGATGAGCCGGTTCTGTGTGCTATATCCTGGAACATGATGCAAGGCATAAAAAAGAAATCTGGACAGAAATGTTGCCGTTAGTTTGGAAGTCACTGTTGAAGCTGAGTTATTCAGGGAGGAAAATGACTCATGGAATCTAAGTGTTCACAGAGATTGCGATGTTGTGGGAGGCTGGCCTGACTCTTCATTAATCTTGTTTCAATTAGAACTCTTCACAGGCTGTAATTAGAATGCTGCTGTTGTGAGGGATCCATGCTGTACATGTATGAGTGACTATTTTCTAATGAAGAAAAACAGGCCACTTGGCATTTTAAAGGCACATTTCCATTTTGGGTAATTCAATAGATGTGCATGCTCTTCCCACGCTCTCTGAACTCCTTGAATTGTCCCTTAACGCTAGTAAAATGATTTCAATAAATTTTAATCATGTCAAACACAACTCTTGTACATCTTCTAGACTGTGTCTCCATGGTTAAGGAGCAACCCCATAAAATTGGATATCTGGATCTTATTTAGAGCAGTGATCTGCAAACGTTTTCTTACGGAGCAAGATAGTAAATATTTAGACTTGAAGCGACCCTGGTCTTTGCTTTTGGCCATGAACAGCACTAACTGCTTTTCTTATCCCTCCCAGACTGCCCTGCGTTTTGTCTTCTCTCTTTGTGTGATTGACAAAAGTCCAGTTAATGGCTTCCTCTGCCAAATCCTCTTTGTCTGTAAACACTATTTAAGAGGCATATGCTGTTGAAAAGCAATAACAGGAATATGATATACCATGAGACAGTAGAATCAACATTGGACTGAGATTAATAAAGCTTTATAAACACACTAAATTGATGCTAATACTAACATAAATCTGGCTAAAGGCAAGAAGAAGTGTTAGAGATAGAATATGAATTCCAAAGTGAGGTAGATCTGGAGATGTATTCAGATTGCAAAGTTTTTTACTGTGTATCCCTGAGCAAATTTTCCACCCTCTGAGTGTCTGTTTCTTTATTCATAAACAGAGATGTTTAATAACTGTTCTCACTGGGCTGCTTTTCAGTGTAAATAGCTACATAATAATGATATGACAGCAAAAGGATGGTAGCAGGATGATGCCAATGCCCCGTCTTGAATCCAGTTGGGCCTATGTCAAGAGGCGGAAGTGAGAGGGTAACTTCACTTGACTTGTTTTACTGTGAATAGAAGCTCTCTCGAGCATCTCACTAGGTCACCTATGAACCAATCGTTGCAAAGAGGAATCAGGTAGACTTTGGGGGCATCCAGTTGAACTGGACTTCAACTGAGGATCCCTTTGGTAAGTGGTTCTGTGAGACAGGGTTGGAGACTAACACAACATTCTTGGGGGAAAGAAGAATCACAGATCCAATAACAGTCCCATTCCACATTTTCTAGACTTCGGTATTGTGTGAGGGAATAATACGATTCCATCCACACATTTTTTTTTCCCGCTCCTTCCTTTATTTTTAGTTTTATATTGGTGATTGAAACGTAGGTCTTACACCTGCTAGGCAAATGCTACCACTAAGATAGACTCCCATCAATTTCTGGTTAAATTTTGGAAGCTTGA
The DNA here is from genome assembly GCF_982192425.1 of Myodes glareolus. NCBI lineage: Eukaryota > Metazoa > Chordata > Mammalia > Rodentia > Cricetidae > Myodes > Myodes glareolus. The sequence goes on from NC_142037.1 coordinate 45,881,253, forward strand.
AACCATCTCATTAAGCTGTCCAAGCTTACCTTAGCTTGCTATGGAGATTAGGCTGTCTTCACATGTGCATTCTCTGCTTCAGCCTCCTGAGGACCTGGGATACTGACGTCCTACCACATCTGCTTCCTTTGTTTGGAGCTCATCCTTCTAGTTTTCATGAACGACACTTGATTCCTTATTTTGTCTTTGGTTATTTTGAAGGCGTGTACCTTTCCCTCTTCCTTCCCCGTTCCTGTCTCTCCATCTTCCTTCTGCTTTGTCCCCCTCTTCTTCTCTTCTTTTTACTCATTCAATAAACTCTTTCAGAACTTGTACTTAATCATAAATTGTGAAAGTTGTTATTTTATATACCCAGTATAAAATGAGAAGCTCTTCTCCTTTTCTCTTCATCTCCTGCCTTATTGATTGTAGACTAGTTATTTTTGGTAGATGAATTAGTATGATTTTTCAGGATGTTGAGCTTTTGTGATTTTACTTTTTTATCATTATAATCAATTTTTTTTCAAAGATAGAACTGCAAGCAAGTCTTCTATCTTGAATTGTTCTAGGAAAGATACTTTTTACATTTCCACTCAGTTCTGACTTTTACTGATAATTTTCTTTTCTTTTGTCATTGACGTGTATGACTTCTTGCTTTTATTTTGAAATTATTTGAAAACATTTAGTACTCAAACATCTGAGATTTTTTTCATTCAAATAAGTGTTAAAATGTTTCTTATTACCAGATCTTTTAAGATTTATCCTAGATCTGGATTCTTGTTCTTTGATGTGCTTATGTATACATGCACACATATACAGGCATGTGTGTGTGTGAGAGTGTGTAAGTAGTAGGCAGTGTAGACAAAGCCCTGCTCTTTATTTAAACATTAGTGTTTATTTTTTTCACTTACATGATTGGTGTAAGGTATCTGGCACTATAGTAGCACTCAGTAACTCATCTTAGATGATGACTCAATGTGTATTTATCTACTAATATTGTTGATTAATATTGTTTGCTTTTTGACACTCTCAAATTATTATCAAATTTCAGAAACATCAATTTCATTTGGAAAAAAGAGATTTATCTACAAGAGAGAGTTCCAAAATCCCCCAGTTACAGTTTTCCTGCTATGCACATTTGTTTCTTGGTGGTCAGCACTTCAGCTCTGGCTATGAATCATCTTACATGAATATTAAAACTCTTATGTTCATCTTCACATTAACTGCTGTGCTGTCAGGGGTTTTATAATCTCAATAGGGTTACTTGAGGGTAGAGTGTGTTCTTTCTCTCATGTAATAGCAGAACAGGGTGTTCTTGAGAGGTGAGGTGACTAACCTAAGCTGTACATCAGCGGAACAAGGCGTTCTCTGTAGAGTTCAGCTGTCCTGACAGCCGCAGCTTATAATTCATGCTGCATCTTAATGCGGCTTTTAAATATGTATGATAGCATTCTTCTTCACCGACCACACTGTGTTGATTGTCTAGAGTTTCCAGTCTCAACTCATGTGTGTCTGATGCTCTACCATCCTTCCCTAAGTTTCAGCTGAAAATTATATGAAAACTGTCTTCATATATTGGACAAAATACATGATCAGGATTTAATAGATACTTGCTAACTGAAGGAAGCAAGTGTCCTTCCTTTCATGTTGGGCAGTTGCAGTACCATTTTGTGCTGCTTAGTTTTCAGGACACTGGGTCACTTACTAGCTTGTTTCGAAGATTCGTTCCTACATTTATTAGGTACTTACGGCAAAAGATGTCAAAAGAATAATGGATTTGTGTTTTCAGAATTTTAATAGGTAAGTTATACTTGAACACATCGTAAATATTTTTGATATTGTGAATCAATATTTTTAGCGTTAATTACAACAAATAAAGATACTCATAGAACTGGGTGATAGCTAAAAGGTTGAAGTATTGTCCCACAAGTATAAGGACTGGAATTCTGATACCTAGAGACCAAATAATGATCCTGCAACTTTGGCCTCAGAAGGTAGAGAGGGGTTTTCCTGAGCAAGCTGGCTAGGAGATTTGCCACATTATTAGGGAGGTTTGCACTTTCTTGGAAGACCGGGACTTAGTGAGTAAAGTAGATGAATGATAAAGGATGATTGCTAACATCAGCCTAAGGTCTCCTTGTGGTACAAGGACAATGCCATACACATGCATGAAAACTTCAAAAGAAGTTCAAAAGAAAAGAATGTTACTGTAGCCCACAATTTTAATATTCCAGAAAAATTTACATCCCTCCCCCACACTTTGGATACAGTTTATACATATAGCCATATCCCAAATTCCAGGTACTGATAATACTTCTGTCTCATGTTACTAATTAGTAGTAATATATTTAAGAAATGACATTTTTAATAAAATAATTTAAAAATTTTCTAAATCATAGACATCTATCTGATGCATCATTGAAAATGAGAATGTCAACAACAACAACAACAAAAAAACTTTTATGTAGCCTTTTAGACCTAAAACTTAGTTTTACTTATACTGACTGTGGGAATTTCAGCAAAATGCAACAATGACAATACTAGGCCTAATTAAAAATTAACTAACAGCTGTATGGTACTTGATTTTATTACTGTGGGAGTAGCTAACTCAAAAACCAGAATTATGTGATGGCTGAAAGAATGACCTGTATGTTATACACAGTGCTGTGCTCATCTCTGAATATGTAGATTGACTAAACAAGATGGCGAACTGGAATTGAAAAATACACCTCTTTTCACTACATGCAATGACAGGTGGGTAAAAACGCAATTTATATAGCTATGGTCACATATTGACATTTTGGTCAGCTTTAAGTGTATTCTTACTTGGAGAAGGAAAAATGGGGTGAGAATCAAGAATAATAATGAGGACTTTAGACAAAAAAAAAAAAAAAAACCGAAAAACCCAAACAACATCTTTTATTCCTTCCTTCCTTCCTTTCTTCCTTCCTTCCTTTCTTCCTTCCTTCCTTCCTTCCTTTCTTTATCTTTTTTTTTTTTTTTGGTTTTTCAAGACAAGGTTTCTCTGTAGCTTTGGAGCCTGTCCTGGAACTAGCTCTTGTAGACCAGGCTGGCCTCAAACTCACAGAGATCTGCCTGTCTCTGCCTCCTAAGTGCTGGGATTAAAGGCATGCATTACCATTGCCTGGCCAAAACAACATTCTTTATATGTGTTAAAGATGATAGTGTGCCAATGGTTGTGATTATAATGAACTGAAATCTCATCAGCAGAATTAATTATATCACAATGGTCCCTTTTGGATAGACTCCTGAACTGAGTCAGAAAACTTCCCTCTATTCTTTGTTCTGCCATCTTTTCTATGTGACTGGCTAGCAGGTTAAGCCCAAACTAGATCAACTTTTGAATTTGAATTTCCTCCTTGAGTGGCAGGTTTTGGATAGTATGCCCCATACATCTTCAGATTTCAATAAAATGTATTAATTTGTTTATATGCACAGAAAATGGCGTACATAGATATGGTTGCCAAGATTATTGGTGGATAGTTCTTTCTCTTTCTGTTCAGGGTTAGGCTAAGTGCTTCCCTGTTCGCACATTTCAGGACTCCTGATGTTGGACATCTTAGCTGCCAGTACCTTGGCAATACTGTGGTAGTTGCTAAACACACACACTGAGTGACTATACCTAAAGGTTAGAACCTTACAGCCCTAAGCACTGGGATGACCCAGAGTCTGGTTTGTACCTTTAAGAGTTGTTTATTATGGCAAATAGGATGTTTGGATAGATTGTCTTCTGTCTGGACTCCTGACTTCTCATCTCTGAAGTCAGCTTCCGGCTTCCTCTTCTTACCTGTCTGGCTCTTCGTCTGGTTATTGCCTTTGTCTAGCTCTAGTTTAGATGGGATGCATCTTAGACACATATAGTGATTATTGTTAACAGCTGCGAGTACTTAAAAGCTTTGCTAAAATAAAGCAGGGTCCTAATCCGGGGTCCTAACACCTCTCCCCTGTAATCCTGTTGCCAGCACTGCACACGTCCTTGCTTCCAATGGGCTCTGACATTTGCCTTTGCTAACACTGTGAAATCTTGGATTCACTGACTTATACTAAATCACTCAGATAAGGTATACTCCTCTAACACAATAAGTTCAATTTTCAACCTTCTTGATAGAAGGACCTTTTGTTGAATTTCAGTCACTGACATCTAAATGAGACTTCTCTAGACAAAGTTTCTAGGATTTGTAGTAAATTACAATTTTACAAAGATTTGAGTGTTTATGACAGTCTTACATAAAGGAAAGTCTAGAAGACTTTTTTTCCCTTCTTGCATTTTTTAAAATGTATGTGAAAACCTATTTTCAGACTTCATGAAAATATAAGATAAACTTCTGATTTTACTTAGTGGGAGACTGATTTAACCCGGATAATCTATTAGAAAGAGAATTTTAAGTACACACTTACAAAAGGGAGTAGGGCGGGGGAGATAGGTAAATGATCATAAAATTTGGAAATAGAAACCCCAGATGTCTACATTAGAGGTTAAATATAAAGCAGAAAACATTCTCTTTGATGTCACAGCACATTGAATTCTAGTTCTAGTGAAGAATCCAGAGACCCTAACTGAGGTTCTAACCCAGGGACAATTAGTAGGAGCGAGCTGTAACTAATTCATGTGTAACCGTGAACCCCAGAAGTATTGCCTACATGGAAAATTCTAAGCTGTCTCTAAAGTTCTGGAGATCAGAGGAGTGTCCCATAAGCAGTCAAAATTACAAGCTATACTGTGTTGGAGTCTAGAACTGAATTTATATCATGACCTGGTGTAGTTACTCTTTAGCCAAGAAACTATGAAATGAGTCACATATTAGAAAAGTGTGTTGCTCTTTTTTGGAAAAATAAAAACACCTCTATAATACAGAAAGTCTTCAAAACAAATAAATAACAAAACAACACACACACAAAGAAAAATGACAAAAACAAAACAATAAAAGATAAATAAATAGCAACAACAGATAACAAATAAACGAAAACCAGGCTACACAAAGTTCTTTGAGTTGGCAAAAATTTCAAATCACGCGAGGATTGATTACTGTGGAGAACCAGAAATTTGGGCGCGCATCCTGACCAGCAGGAATGAACGCCACTAAAAACGAGAATTCCTTCCCTGGTCACGTCTTTATTTGGAGCCCTTTGATTGAGGAAAATTGGGGGAAGGGAAGATAGACCAGGGACGAGAGAAAGCTTAGAGAGAGGAAGTAGAGTCCCGAGGCAGCTGCTTTTAAACGGTGGAGAGGCTTGAATGCTGTCCTGATTGGTTAATGCCATTCTGCTGGTCTGAGCATGTGCAAGCAAGGGTGCAGGCAAGGGTGCTCAGCCCCACATGGCTACCTCCAAACTGCAGGACCACCTGTGCCTCCAGGTGGCTCCCAACAAGAAATCACTCACCAGGAATTTGGTGTGGGGAGCAGGAAGAAAATGACAAAGGGATATAGGAAGGAATATGAACAAAAATAAGGAAAAATGTTAAAGAAGTCTAAAAAAAGGGGGAAAAGAAGGTTCTGAACTTTCACATAATCCACTGGATTGCATTTTCCTTCATGTTTGTCGTGCGCTCTTCCAATTATGTTTGCACTGTGCCCTGAACAACACAGATAGAACATGAATTCACACACACGCGCGCGCGTGCGCGCGCGCGCACACACACACACACACACACACACACACACACACACACTTTCTATTTTCTTAATTTTAAATGTGTTTACCTATCTTTCTTTTCTCTCTTCCCTTCTGGAAGTGTGTATATAGGATTCTTTTTGTTTGTTTTACTTTTTTGTTTTTTTTTTAAAATTGATTTTTTTTGAGCTCTTCATTTTTCTCTGTTCCGCTCCCTGCCTCTCCCCTCCCCTTCCACCCTCTCCAAAGGTTCCCATGCTCCCAGTTTACTCAGGAGATCTTGTCTTTTACTACTTCCCATGTAGATTAGATCTATATATATCTCTCTTAGGGTCCTCATTGTTGTCTAGGTTCTCTGGAATTGTGATTTGTGGGCTGGTTTTCTTTACTTTATGTTTAAAAACCACGTATGAGTGAGGATTCCTTTTTTAAATAGATAATCTCAATTATATCAGTCTTCCACTTAGCTGAAACCAGAAGTTTCTTTCTCTACTTTATTAATTCATACAAAAAGATTTTTTGCATTCTTACAAAAAATATATATGTACATGCACATATGTATATATACATATATATGTATGTGTGTCACATGAGGACCAGTCACATTCTTTGCAGAACAAATGATTGTAAGCCTTACTTAAATTTTTTCTAATTTCATTAAAAATTTCAAATAAAAATAAACTAAATTTAATTTTTTTTATGATAAAGACCATTTTTCATACTTTTGAAAAGTATCTTATAAAAATCTAATTTCTTTAGAGATTTCATTTTCTTAGACTTGACCATTTTGAGCAATTAAATTACATAAAAAATAAATGTTTAATCTGTGAGCTTCTTCATGTTTTCTGATACCAGGACAAGGTATGTACTTGAGTCATTGCATATTCAAAATAATTGGTACTTTGCATATTCACGACAACTTGTGTCCTACACAAAGTGATTTTTCACTCAGCTACAAACAGTGCCTTTCTAAACTATCTTTTCCTGAGCACTTTGTATTTTATTTCATATTCGATGTTGTAATGCTGAATTCGGCACTGTGGTGATGACTTGTCTCAGTTGAATTCCAATGCTAGCCTTTCCAATTGTTCTGAAATGCACAGTTCCTTACTTATGTGCCATAGCTGTCTCAGAACTTAGAGAATTCCAATCAACATTCCTCAGGGCACTTTGCATTCTTTCAAAGTCTGCCTTCCCAAAGTTAAAAAAAAAATGCCTTTGTTGTTTCTCTTCATGAGTAGAACATCCTCTCGACCATTTCAAATCAAATAATACGTTGATAACTAGATTTGAGATGCTCCTGAGATTCAATTTTAATTTATCATAGTAGGAAATAAATAAATAACGAAACAACAGCATGAGAAAACTTGTTTCTCTTATAGAGTAGGCCGGGAATCTCTCAGAAACAGGAAATAATTGCTGCGAGGACAGAGTGTTTGCTCTTCTCTATAATTAGTTTTCCATTATTCTAATCAATATCAGCATAATTAAAATCTTTCCTGGTCGATATTTCAGCCTTTCCATGATTGTTCATTGTTAGTCTTATGAAAAGTTACTCTTCTTCATTTTCCTACAGGTTGCTTTCAGGTAGATAGTGCATTTCACAGACAACAGTTTCTGATTTTTGAATTAGGGGCTTAGGTAAAAGGAGGGAGGAGGAAGAGAAAAGAACACCCCAACACACACATTGAGGTGGATAACACAGACATTTCTCAAATCACAGCATTTTTTTTGGAGTAAATGTTAAAGCAGAATAGCTTATTCTTAATGCTTTTGTATCATGTTAAAAAACATTTGCAGTTCTTGTGGATACTCATGGATCTGCTTAGGCCTTGAACAGTTAAACTGACCTGAACATAGTGAGTCCATTTCAAGTCTTTGGGCACAAAACCTCAGGGCTGGAGAGATGGCCAAGCAGTTGGGATTGTTCAAAGCTTTTGCAGAGGACCCAGTCCCAGGACCTGTGTCAATCAGCTCCCAACAACATGTAAGTGCTCCAGGGGATTTTATGCCAGTGACCTCCAAGAATACCTGCATTCATGTATACACAACATCCTCTCTAATACACACTCACAAAAATCATTTTCTAAAGATATTATTCTTGAGTTAAATCAAGAGAAAGTATTAATGAGAAAAGCAAAATATTATACTCTATAATTTTACCTATAAGATATCAAACAATACATTTGATAGAAGTTTGCATATTTTTTTCTTGTGTTTAAAGGAGGTAATTATTAAATTCTGTGCTTCCTCTTTGTGCCTCATAGTTGTTTTTTTTTCTTTTAAATTTATATCAGGGGATACAAATTCATGGCCTGAAGAAGTTTTCAGAAATTATCACAATAATATTTAAACATCTGATTTTTTTTCTCAACAATTAAAAAGTAAAGAAATCGTAAAAAGAAAGATTCTGGATTTATTTATTTTTTTGACCATGCACATGATCCATTGACAGTGGGTCTGATTTCACAGGTGAGCAATCTTGTGGAGTAAAAGCTTCCCTGCTAGCTTGGGGTTTTCCTCCTCCCTTAGTTACCTATACTTCTGCCTGTTGTCAGTTCCCGTTCCTGTCCTTTGCCCATAGGTTACAGAGTCCTAAAGCCTTACATGAACACGACAGTCAGGTGAAGAACTTTAAAAGTGTGAGAACACAGGCGTTCTTACCACTAGATTCCACCTACATAGGATAGGATTTAGGGTCTGATCATTTGCATGTAGATAACCATTCCAAAATCAAGAGAGCAGGCAGTTTTTATAACTTAGAAGAGAGCCGTGACTGGGATGTTCGCAGTTCTGTCTGCTGATTGTTCCATTTCAGTGGTTGAAATGTTAAAGAATATCTACCTTCAAAAGAATGGATGTAGATTTATATCTCTCATCCTTCACCAAAATAAGCTCAAAATGGATGAAAGACCCTAACTTAAAACCTGAAATCCCGAAACTGCTGAAAGAAAATATGGGGACATTTAAAGTTATAGACATAGGCAAGGGCTTTCTGGGCCAGCACAGGCAACACTCCGAAGAATCAACAAATGGGACTACATGAACCAAGAAGTCTCCGTACAGCAGGGAAACTATCAGCAAAGTGAACAGTCAGCCTGCAAAATGGAAAGCATAGTCTTTGCCAGCTATACCTCACACAGGGGCTGATATCTAGAATATTAAAGGAATAGGGAAATCGAAAAACAAAACCAAAATCCTGTTAATCAGCAATGGACTGGAGATATGAACAAATAGTTCTCAAAGGAAGAAACATAAAACACCAATTATTATTTTAAAATTTTCAAGATCCATAGGCATCAGGGAATATTCTTGGAGATTCTATTTCAATCCAATCAGAATGGCTATATTCAAGGAAACAAGCATTGGTAAGGATGGGGGGAAAGGGGAACCCTTATCCGTTGCTAGTGGGGGTGTAAGCTAATATAGCCACTATGGAAATTACTCTTAGTGGTTTCTCAAAAAGTAGAACTACCATGTGACCCACCTATACTACTCCTTCTCATATATCCAGATGATTCAATATCCCATCACAGAGCAATCTGAACAACTGTGTTTATTGTGAATTATTCACAACAGTAAAGAAATGGAACATACCTAATGTCCAGCAAATGGAAATGCAGTATATAAAGAATGAAAGAAAATTTACTTCCAATATCCAGGAGGATAACTATATGATTTTCTTCAGGTTTATCTTCTTATTTAGCTTCTCTAGGATCACGAATTATAGGCTCAAAGACCTTTAACTATGGCTAGAATCCATTTATGACTGAGTACATACCATATTCCTCTTTTTGGGTCTGGGTTACCTCACTCAGTAAAGCATTTTCTATTTCCGTCCATTTGCATGCAAAATTCAAGATGTCATTGTTTTTTACCGCTGAGTAAAACTCTAATGTGTATATGTTCCACACCTTTTTAAACCATTCTTCTATTGAGGGGCACCTAGATTGTTTCCATGTTCTGGCTATTACAAATAGTGCAGCTATGAACATAGTTGAACAAATGCTTTTGTAGTATGATAGGGCATCTCTTGGGTATATTCCCAAGAGTGGAATTGCTGGGTCCTGAGGGAGGTTGACTCCCAGTTTCCTGAGAAACTGCCACACTGATTTCCACAGTGGCTGCACAAGTTTGCATTTCCACCAACAATGGATGAGTGTTCCCCTCACTCCACATCCTCTCCAGCATAGGCTATCATTAGTGTTTTTGAGTTTGGCTATTCTGACAGGTGTAAGATGGTATCTCAAAATTGTTTTGATTTGCATTTCTCTGATCGCTAGGGAGGTTGAGCATGACCTTAAGTGCCTTTTGGCCATTCGAAGTTCATCTGTTGTGAATTCTCTGTTCAGTTCAGTACCTCATTTTTTAATTGGGTTAATTAGAGTTTTATTTTTTTTTATTTTTTTTTGTAATTTTATTAAATTATAAAAAGTTTCCATTTACGCCCCTCCTCCCAACGCCCTCCCACTCCCCCCCTCCCTCTCCTCCTCCCTCTTTGTCCCCTAGGGAAGTCAGGGTCTCCTGCCCTGTGGGAAGTCCAAGTTCCTCCCCCCTCACTCCAGGTCCAGGAAGGTGAGCATCCAAACAGACTGGATCCCAAAAATCCAGTATATGCAGAGGAAACCAGTCCCAGTGTCATTGTCAATGGCTTCTCGGAAAGACTGCAGGCCAGCCACATTCAGAAAATCCGGCCACATTCAGAGAATCTGGTTGGATCACATGCTCGTTCAGTCACGGTCCATCTGGCCTTGGTAAACTCTCATTAGATCCGACCCCTTGTATCAGTGGGTGATAGTATCCCTCGCAGTCCTTCGTCATTTTCTTCCTCCTTTTGCTCCTCGTTTGGATCTTGGGGGGCTCAGTTCGGTGCTCCAACGCGGGCCTCCATCTAGAGATGGCTCAGCCGTTAAAGGCTAGGCTCACAACCAAAAATATAATTAGAGTTTTAGTGTCTAGTTTCTTGAGTTCTTTGTATATTTTGGAGATCAGACCTTTGTCTGATGTGGGATTGGTGAAGATCTTCTCCCAGTCGGAAGGTAGCCTTCTTGTCTTACTAACAGTGTCCTTTGCTTTACAGAAGCTTCTCAGTTACAGTAGGTCCCATTTATTCATTGATTCTCTTATTGTCTGTGCTAATGGGGTTCTACTTAGGAAGTGGTCTCCTGTGCCTATATCTTGCAGACTACTTCCCACTTTCTCTTCTTTCAGGTTAGTTATCCTCCTCGATATTGGAAGTAGGCAAGATTGCCAGGCAAACTTGGGTGCACGGGGTGGGGGGGGGTAGGGGGTGGAAGTAAGGGGAGATGGTTAGAGAGAAGGGAGAGGGGGAGGATAGGGGATGGCTTGGGGGAATGGGATGTTGGGGAGGGAGGAAGGATGGATATGGGAGCAGGGAAGTATTTATCTCAACTAAGGGGTCATTTTAGGGTTTGCAAGAGACTTGATTCTGGAGGGGTTCCCAGGCCCAAGGAGAGGTCCCCAGATTGTTCCCTGGGCAGCAGAGGAGAGGGTGCCTGAACTGGCCTTGGCCCATAACCGTACTGATGAATATTTTGCATTTCACCACAGAACCTGCATCTGGCGATGGATGGAGATAGAGACAGAGACACATATTGCAACACTGGACTTAACTCCTTAGGTCCAAATGAGCAGCAGAAGGAGAGAGAATGTGAGCAAGAAAGGCAGGACTAGAGGGAACCTTCATCTGACGATAGATGGAGATAGAGACGGATACCCACATTGGAGCACTGGACTGAGCCCCCAAGGTCCAAATGAGGAGCAGAAGGAGGGAGAACATGAAAAAGGAAATCAGGACCGTGAAGGGTGCGTTCACCCTCTGATACAAGGGGACTGATCGAATGAGAGCTCACCAAGGCCAGCTGAACTGGGACTGAACGAGCATGTGATCAAACCGGATTCTCTGAATGTGGCTGACATGGGGGCTGACTGAGAAGCCATTGACAGTGGCACTGGGTCTTGTTTTGTCTGCATGGACTGGCTTTTTGGGATCCTAGTCTGGTTGGATGCTCACTAGACTTGGAGGGAGAGGGGAGGAACTTGAACTTCCCACAGGGCAGGAAAAGCTGACTGCTCTTAGGACTGGAAAGGGAGGAGGAGAGGGAGTTGGGGGAGGAGGAGAGGGAGTGGGGGGAATGGGAGGGTATGGGGAGGAGGGGAGGAAGTGGAAATTTTTATAAATAAATAAATTTAAAAAAAAACAAAAAAAACAAAAAGAAAATTTACAGGAAAATGGATGGGAAGGATTATATTATGTGAGTTGGCTTAGCCTCAAAAATACAAAAATCACAAGTTATATTTCATATTTTGATACTAGCTTTTTATGTTTCCGTGTATTTAATGTATTAATGTTTCAGTGCATCATGGCTTAACAAAGTACCAGAAAAAGCCAGGTAAGGTTTCCATCTAAGATGCACTCACTCCATCACTCTGGGGCTGAGATTAGCAAAGTGTCATGGTCCTTGCAGCACAAGACTGAAGATGCTGCTGCTTGGCAGTCAGCAAGAAGGAGCTGGCGAGACAGAAGGAAGTCAAACCTATAGCCTCACCTAGTGAAATAGTTCCTCCAACCAGGCACCACTTCCTCTTCAAACATTCGATTAAAGATCATCACTGGATTAATCCCTTATCTTCTGGACCTTGCACCTCTTCTCAGTCTTGAAGTTCACTTCATAATCTCTGGTAATACCATAGTCAGCAGGGGATCATGCCTTTAAAGTGCAAGCCATTTTGGTAGACATTTTATATACAAACTTGAGCAGTAAGCAAAGCCCTTAAACAGGAGATGCAGAAGGTGACGTCTGCATTTGTGTCTTGTATGATAAACACATGGAAGAATCCTCCTCAAAATAAGCAAATAATAAAGGAATTAACAAACAAACAAATAAGTCATTGTGCGAGTGGGCACAGAGTATGAGACCAGCAGACCATGAAAGAGGAGCAATAGGTATTGCAAAAGGAAGGAGGGAAGGCAAAAGATCTTGTGTGTGCTGTGTAAGTGGAAATGAGGTTCCTGAGTGTGAGAGGGCCCAAAGAAAGGAGAAGGCATGGCGAATGAGGGGTTAAAAAAATGAAATAAAAAGCATTATGATGGTTGATTAATTTCAACTTGTCACCAGCTAGAATTACTACCTGAGATGAGATTCTCAATGGAGGATTGTTTACATCAGGTTGGCCTGCGGGCATATCTGTAGGAGATTATCTTGGTAAGTTCATTTATCTGGGAAGACCCAGCCCCTCATGGGTGGCACATACCCACAGGTAGAGAATCCTGAAGTCTGTAAGAATGGAGAAACTGATAAGCACAGGCAAGCAGAAAAGTCGACAGCCATGCGTTAATTCTCTCTCTGTTTCTGACTGTGGATGTGATCTAGCCTGCTATCTCAAATTCCTGCTACGGTGACGTCTATGCAGTGATGAATGGTAATTCTGAATTGTGAGCTTTGTCTGCTAAATTGCGTTATGTCAGGGTATTTTGTCACAGCCACCAAAAGGAAACTAGAACCCATATTGTATTGCAAACATGAAAGAACGTTCCTCTTTTCTTTTTCTTTTGTTTTTAAAATTCAATATTGTACTCTTTGACCCGCACATACAAGATATAGCCTAGTGTTAGGAAAGATTGAGGAAAACATTCCTCCCTCCTGATGCAGAAACTGGACACAGCCTGGATATCTAGGGCCTTGTTAAGTCTTTTGTTTACATTGATGACTGGACCTGAAGATGACATTTCTGGTTCAACAAATTAATAGGTAGCAGCGGTATTTATGAGCTTGCAGTTAGAAGTTTATGATAAAAAGAGAATTCACAGGTAGAAATGAATGCTTGTATCTGAAGGTAGGAAAACCCTGTCCCCAGGATGGCAAGCCCCAATGGACACCAAATTCTAATTAAAAGGTTCTGTTGGTAGTAGAATAGCTAAGAACAATACGATTATGACAAGAAACATTGAGTTACCTGATTAACATTTCTCAGCAATTCCTAGACAACCTTCTCACTGCAACCAGAAACAAGGTACTATTTGCTTGATTGGACTTGGTCCTCTAAACTTCCCCAGGTTTGTATTTACACAGCTTCACTGTTATGGACCTCTTCCCTTTCACATTTCATCAATTACGGGCACAGTTTTACTAATTTATTTTCAGATATAAAATCTGTCTTTAAATCCTATGGGTATCTCAGCATAAATATCTCTGCCTTAAAATATTGTGAATTACCTTTCTCTGAAAGAATATTTGTATCACGTTTTCGTGCAGTCTAAGTTTCTTGTAGAAAAAATATAACTCTGGGGCAAGGGCTCCGTGGATAAAGCATTTGCTTCACAAGGTTGAGGAGCAAAGCTTGCTTCTCCAAAACCCAGGTAAAGTTGGAAGTGGGAGGGCACACCTGTAATTCCAGAGCACAGTGGCAGACTGTAGGAGACCCTGAATTCACATGCATAGGGAGTTGTTCTCACAGATTGCCTTCTGGTATATGTCATGTAGACTTAGGTATCATTAATAAATATACTGGTTGTCTCAATTATGATTTAAAAATTTGGGGTTTATTGCGTATCATTTTCTTATAGCTTCTACATGTTTTCATTTTGAACTTATATAGATTTAGGAAATGAGGTATGTTTTAATTATTTTAATCATTTAATGCTTGGAAATTTGAGGCTTGGTGATTGCTTGATAAATAGACTACGTAGAAAAAGACAAAGAACATTATAAGACAATTTCTACTGTATCTGTAGACTCATGAGACATACGTGGAAAATATAGGTTCCCTCCTCTCTTTTACCTCACTGCAAACAGTATAAAATCTTACTTAATCAAAAGTTATTGCTACATGCATGGAGAGAAAAGTTTTGCCATTTCAAATGATTCACTGCAAACAGATTAGAAAAATAGGATATAGTTTGCTTAAAAAAACCCTCAGTGGAATGAAAGTTTTCTTTATGAAGTCAGTGTCTAGATGTAAACACCCGTACTACTTTGAGAAATTTCAAACAAGGCAACACCGAATGGCCACGCTGGGAAGATTCAGACTTGAAATAGTCATTCCACCTGAGACAGTGGACCACAGCCTTGAAGCTCTGTTGATCAAGGGTGCTGACAACAATGAGAGGCAAACAGTAGGTTCTCCTGTTACAAAACAAACTGGTTCCTAACAACTGGAGAGAATTCTTAGAAGTAGTTTGGTTACTGGTTCAGCTGACTCCCCTGAGCAGGCTTTCTGTTTTTCTCTTTATGTGGACTGTCTTGTGCCTCTGCAAGCAAATGGCCCTCGATGAAAACAGGCAGTGGCTGGGAAGGGAACGAAGATCTCACAGTGCTCTCGGCATGCGGCATTTATTGGAGTTGTGGATGCTGTCTCATCCCCAAAGCCCCAACTAGTGAATCTCAGCAATTCCTTTGAAGTTTCCTTGCTTAATACAGTGACCATAATGGTACAATAGACTCGCAAGGGTTTTATTATTTCTCATCTATAATTTTGCTTTTATACGAGTTATTTGTCCATAGTTTGTTCCTTCTATGCAGTGTTGCTCTGCTTGTGACGACTGATGCATTTCATCTCGGGTACACATTTCTCCTAAAGTCTCTGCTTGCCTTGGTTTCCTAAGGTTGTTAATTCCTTCCTTAGGACTCTTAAAATGTCGTAACCACATTCTAGAGAGCTTTTATTTTCTGTTTACCTATTAAGCTAAGAAGAACCTAACACTTAAAAATATTCTGTATTTTATACAAAGCAGGCGAATAAAATTTATTATGCAGACTTAACTGCTGTTTTTGTTAGGATTTGCCTACTCACAGGATCTCTCTCTCTCTCTCTCTCTCTCTCTCTCTCTCTCCCTCTCTCTTTGTTGTTGTTATTGTTTTTTTTTAATGCAGGGTTTTTCTATGTATCCCTGGCTGTTCTGGAACTCACTATGTAGACCAGGTTAGCCTACAACTTGGAGTTCTCTCTTCCTCTGCCTCCCAAGTATTGGGATTAAAGGCATATGACACCACCGCCAGACATCCTTTCTCTTATAATATGGAATTCCTACATTTCCGTCTCTCTTGTTTCACCCCCGTAAAATTTGTTTAATTTTAAACAGACAAGTTTTATGAGCTAGTTTTTAGTCCTTTGCACTGACCATTGCGTCCTTCTAGAAAATGTCCATAATTTGTTCCTACCATGAAGTTTTGCTTTGTCTATGATGACTGATAGATTTCATCACTGATATATAATCACACAGTATTGTCTTCTAAAGCCTTTTGTTTGCATTGGATTCCTAAGGCTGTTAATTCTTTCCTAAGTATCACCCTCAAAATAAAGGGCTTATGATGTTTAAAATGGAGAAAGCTAACATTTATGTAGTGAGTGCCATGCGGTGGCAGACAAGTTATGTATTTCAGATACTTCGCTTAACAGGTGTAGTTCTGTGTTTCATCTATTAATAAATCCATTTGTTAGATTAGGACAAGAAACTTTAGGTATGCTAAGACCATAGAGGCTTGAACCTGACTTTAGTAATCCCACTGCATGTGCTGAAATGCTCCACTATTTCTGCAAGTATTTTTAAAGCTCTATTTTTCAAAATGACTGTAATATAACATTCTATAGACATAAATACTTCTGTCTTTATATTCCTTATATTGTTTATATAATTGATGATCTCCTGACTTTACTTAGCATGCTCGGTATCTATAATTAGTATTAGCTAGCTATTCAAATACCTCCTTTAAACATCGTATTATTTATAACTGCTGTTTTCCTACTTGGCATTCCTTAGTGTACATTTGTTTTTTATGTACTTGTCTTTCATAGCCATTAAAGAAAATGTTTTAATAATTGTCCATAAGCATTTCTCATTCAACATCATTCAGCATAGTTCCCTGTGACCCAAATTGCTTTCCTGGTAGCTAAAGTTATGTTTTTTAAATATATATATTATATATTTATAAATATATTTATATATGTATAAAATAATGTACACACTCACTTTATTTTATGTGTATGTGTGTGTTAATGAGTTGTCTACATGTGGACTATGTGTGTGCATTGGACTGTGAACTTCAAAAGAGGACGTTGGACCTCTGAAACTAGATTAATGTGGTTGTGAACTGCCACGTGCTGGGAACGAACCCGAGATCCTCTCCAAAAGCAGTCACTGCTCTCCACTGCTGAGGCATCTCTCTGGTTTCTAAAGTTGTGCATTTTTAGATGCATGTAAGAGAATAATATTATAAATAATGCATTTAGGTCTCATGTAGGTAGTCCAAATTCTGCTTAGACTATACTCTTCTCAGGTAATGATGTGTGTTGCTGACTTATAGCTAATTTGTGTGACAGTGTGTTGAGAAGCTAGTCTTCAGGAGGCAGGAATGATGATGATAAGACTATCAACCTACACCACCAAGACCATCATCTTTTATTAAGTACAGGACTCAACGTTCAAGTCCTGTAGGCACTTTAGGAGCATCATGTATCTTAAGTAACTTGGCATGTGTGAGAACCCAGTGGTGCTTGGTAATAAACTTACCATAAATATTTGCTTTTACGATTGTCTTCACCATTACTCTATTATCTCAATTTAAAGTATGTAAGGAATAAAGGGGGTCGTTTTATTAGCCTTACAATATAGCAAAGAGAACAGACTCCTAGAGGCTAAGTTACTTGCCTGATTAATGGATGCTGAATTCATGAATAGATTCAGTTACGTTAATATTTAATTCATAGGGCCAGTTTTCGTATTTAAATATGCTGCACCCATGGGCAAGGCTGTCACAAGTGAACTTCCACTCCTTCTCTGACCTTCACCAGGTGTGAGCTCCTTCCTACTTTGCCCAGAGACTGTATCAATATGGAAAGAATGATCCAGAAACTGTGACTGATGCTTTCACTGCAACTAGTTCTGTTGGGAGTGTCTGTGACCTGAAGAAGTGGTAGCTGAGTTCCTAGGGAGTACTCTGAATGTCTAAGATGTTTTCATCACTTTGCTTATCCCAGGAAAGATACCTGCTAACGCCTTTCCTCCCTGGGGCATTCTGATTTTCTACCCAGGGATGGACTCTGTTTCTCTATGTGCTCATCTTGTCTTGTCCTTTGTCCCTTGTCATCATTTCTCCTGAACCTGACACAAGCTGTGTGCCACCTATTAACCTGTCATATTCATTGATCTCCCTGAGAGATCAAACTGTCCCTGCAATTCCCTTGTCTAATCTTTGCTAGCCAGAGCACACTGACAAAACTGTCTCCTACCAAATGTAAAGTGTAGTGCATTCTCTTTAGCCTCATACACCTTATGTTGACAGTCAATAGACGATTTCGTGTATATTTTAAACGTTGTGGCCTCATTGAAAATGAAAAATATTTTCAGGTAAGTCTGAGCTGATCTCCCAAGGCTGTACAGAAGTGCAAAGAAAGTAAACACATGGATTAAGAAAGCTTATAAACTTGTAGAAGCTTTCCATTGGCATTTTCATTTTCAACAGGAAAAAACATGGTGTACTTTGCATCTCATAATATTTGAATTCAAACTGATTACTAATTTTATCTCCTCTTATTTGTTAGAGAGTGACAATAGAGGACGAGAAAATCTCCAGGGTAGCTTAATTAGTTTATAATGAAACTCTGGTTACTCTTTTTAAATTTAAGAATATCAGTAGAGTCTGAATTCTTTCTTTAAATTTCAATTTTAAAATTCTTTAAACCCTCCTGATGTTACATAAACATATGGTTTTCTTACCAAAACCAAGCCTAAACTTTAGAAAAATTCTTATTTGCTGTTTATCTACTCATCTCAAAAGACTCTCACTATTTGTGCTAATACCGTGTTAGAAGTTTGTTTTCATCAAAATATTCACAAGATTTCATAGGCATATCAAGTAACATAGATTTCCTTCTGTAACATTTGTTGAGAATGTATTAGAAGTCTTAATTGCTACAAAGGAGAAAAACAAAACAAAATAATAATTACAACAAAACAAAAAATAGTTGATCAAATCAGGAGCTGCCATATCCTGGGACTGAAAAATGGAACCCAATGTGCAGTGGCCACTGTTCAGGCCACTTGAACCTTCATTCATTCAAGTATCTCAATGTTGCTGAGGAGTAGGAAACCAGGAGCCTCTTATTTAAGTGCTGATGCTATAATTACTCCAAAAGTAGTTGGAAGTCATGACTTGTTCTGGGAAGTCATGACCAAGCTTTAGGAGGCTGTTTCCTATGGTGGGGAGTCACCTTCTTCCCCTTCCTGTCAATGTTCATCCCTTACATGGCTAATTTTTGTTGTTGTTAAAAATATTATTTCGGGTTGTTAGGGTGCTTCAGTGGGTAAATGTGCTTGCTGCTTGACCCATGGGGCCTGAGTTTGATTCAGGGAACACACAGAAAATGAGTAGAGATGGACTGACTCCATATAGTTAACCTATGATGTATACATGCACAGCATGGGATGCATACCTCACCACATCACACAAATTAATAGTGGATAAATGATTTTTGCTACCCCTTTTAATTGTAATTGTTCCTTGGCACTTTCACACATAACTAGCCACTATCACCCCCGCCCTCCCATCTCCTCTTGACCTTTGTCTACATTTATATTTCCCTACAACTTTCTCTTTCATTTTGTGTCTATTCCTTTTGTTTTATAACCTACCATGTTTAGCAGAATATAAGTTGTGTGACCAAGGGTTTGGAACTTGCCCTTGCAACTGACAATAATTGCTCTGCCTCTTCCCGAATCTGTCAGGGCTCAGTACTTTGGCACTGTGTGGTTGGTCCCTATAAGTTCCTCCCGATTGTTAACAGAGCCAGTCTTTTCTGGGCTCAGCATAGGATCTGCAGTGATTGATTGCATTGTGATTTGTGGGCTCATGTGTGATTCATTAAATCACTAAGCATGTGATTACAATGTTTGTAACAAGGTAAAAGAATGCCGTTTCCTACCCTTTCACTCTGTTTTCTGGCCCTGGCATCTAATTGTCACCTCCTTTAAATTGTTCCTTGAACTTTAGAGAGGGTGGTGTTAATCAATGTCTTGTTTAGGGCAAAGTTCACAAGTGTCACATATTGTCAGTAATGTTGACAGCCATGAAGTCTCTGAGCTTACCACCATTCACTGTCAAGAGTCGCCTCTCATCAAGGGTGGCAGCAGATTTTGTCTGTATCTCTTCATTCTTATAGACAACCAAGATCACTCAAGAAGAATGCATTACGTATGAAAAAATTATTTTTATTTTAATAGCTTAGTTTATTTAATAATATTCAATAGTATAACATTGTTATACAGAATCTTGCATTCAAGATTACCATGTGTTTCTTTGTTCCTTTTGCTAAATTTTTATATTACATGTATCATCGTATAAATTTTAGGATATATGTGTGTGTAAACCTAAGCTATTAGTTAAGGATCTTCTCAAAGCTATGTCTTTGTTTTTAACTCCCAACTAGTGTAGAACCCATTAATTCCTGACTAATTCTCAGACTTGTTTGTATCAATTGATTTGAAAGAAGTAAAGGCATGAACAATGGCATACGTAGAATGGTCCCTGCTATGATAGATTCTTAGCTGAAGCTGCATTGCGGAGCTGCAGGTGAGACATTGGTGTCTTGGAAGACTAGGCTGACATGATGTAATTTAGCGTGTCTGAGCTGGAAGAAGTTAGAGAGGGGCTTACAGAGTGCACCGCCATGTCAGTAGTAGACAATAGGAGTTGAGTATGTTGCCTGACTTTTCAGGAACCCCTGTTCTTGTCTCATTTGGGACATGGGGGTGTTATTTTGTCTTACCTTATTGTGGAGGTGGGAGTTTTTTGAGATTAAAATTTCCTCTTGTTAGATCTTTCGAGTATCTGGCTGACAGGCTGGCTGAGGTTTTATAATCAATTATTTCTAATCATGAAATGTTCTAATTATAAGAAGCAATGTAGTCAGGTATGATAAATTACGTTTCCATTCACTGTGCCAAGTACCTTTCCAAATCCCTGTACTCTGGCATCCTCCTTCTTCTCCTCTGTTTTTAACAATGTAGAAAACTAAGAAGAATTTAACTTCAGAAATGGCATTACTTAGAACACAGATAACATTAGAAATGCAAGGGTCTAAGGTAAATTTCATAAACAGTTACATCATTATACATGTAAAAACCTAAGGTAACTCCCAATGCTGGACTATGCCTCCCAATTTAAAATCTTGAGTTTTTTTTTTCTTGATGAATATCTCTTAAATATCAGAACCAGATTCTTATATGGTTAAAAAAAAAGACATACCAGCAATTCTTTCTGGCACAAGAAGCGAGCTTTCTGTGCTTTCACACACAAAGCCTCATGCTCCAGACTGTAGCAAATAAGATCTAGGCCAGTGGATTTTAAACTAGCTCCTGAAGACTGCAGTTGATGCTCAAAGGTTGCCCAAGGTGAGGAAGAGAGACAGCAAAGGTGAGCCTCATTATTCCATCCTACTCATGTTCCACCCAAACGGATTACTATTTCTCAGAGAGTTCACTTGACTTTAAAACTATTTCTTCATCTACAAGACTTTATTTGAAAAGGAACCCAAGTGCTGTAAATATTGCAATAAATGCTGATATGTTATACATAAATATTCGGTGGATAGACAGTTGCTGGAATGACCATGTAAGGGAAATACTGTAGATCTAAATGCAAAGAGAGTTTTGTTATTTTATTTTGCCTTTCCTGTTAGCTGGGAAGCTTGCGTAACCTCTCTGAGCCTCAGTCCTCTCACCATGAACGTTGTGAAAGTGGAATGTAGCAGAGCTCTGGGAAGTCAACAAACTGCAATCAAACACAATTTCCTGTTGTTGTTGTTGTCCATAAAATAAGACAGCAAATTAGTGAAGTTCTAAAGGAAAAACCCAGATATATCATTACTGATGAATTCTTTGAATGTCTATTGTGCTTGTGAATTTCATGTCAGTTTGATTGGATGCTATGGTCCCTAATAGTTAGTCAAATATTCTGGGATATCTCTCTAAAGGCGTTTTGGCATGAACTAAACATTAAAATCAGTAAAATGAAAAAAATGTTTCTGCTTTTACATAATGTGGATGAAATTGCTCTCCTCATAATTAGGGGTCGGCAAGAGGGAATTCTCCTGCTGGCAATGGCATGCCAGCAGCTCTTCTTGTTTCTACAGAACCTTCCATACTAGTAATTTGAGATTGAATGTCATTGATTCAGAGTATGGATTCATTAGCATTTCTGATCATATGAGTATTATTGCAGTACGTTTATTTGTAGGTTTATAATTTATATATATTAATACTAGGCCTGTATTATATCTGTCCATCCATCCATATATCCATATATCCATATATCCTTCCATCCATCCATCCATCCATCCATCCATCCATCCATCCATCTACCCACCAACTCATCTATCTATCCCTCTCTCTCTATCATCTATCTATCTATCTATCGATCTATCGATCTATCTGTCTATCTTCTATTCATCTCTTATTTAGTCTGTTTTTCTGGAAAAGATATTTGATACAACTTCTAAGGTGGTATTGAAATATTTTCACCTGTTCTTTCTCAAAAAAAGGGAAAACCTATGTCTCCTCTTCTGTAAATGAGGCCTGGATGTAGAGTATAGTTAAAATAGCAGTTTGTGGCAAGATCATAAAAAAGGCATGGTTGCTTTTTTTCTATTTTTGCTTTTACTTTACTTTCTCTATGGAAAGCCACTTCTGCAGTCATGTAAGGAAAATGTACAACTCTTAACAAATAACCATATCGGATGCAGATTCCTAGCTCCTCTTTAAGCTTCAAGGCTCTTGATGATACCTTAATTATATTTTGTAGAAAGATTCTGGTCCAGGAGTATCCAGGTAAGCTGATCTTAAACATTGAAATATTATGAGATGATTGATATTTATTATTTTAGCTACTGTGTTTTCACATTAATTTTTGGCAGCAACATAACACTAATGCTTTTATTGGGATACTGTATTTCTGGACTCAAGATCATTAAAACTTCCTGCACACAGGAGAAAACCAGCAAGGCCCATTTTCACTACCTTTTCCATTTGCATTAGATATGGGAGGGTGGCCAGCATTCAGAAATTTGAAATGTCCTTGTTGATCTGGTTAGAAAGTCAATCCAACCCAAATGAGGGTCAATGAGGGCAAGGATAAAGTAGTGAGCTTGGGAGGGATAAGCAAACCCTTCATCAGCACAATGAAGAATAATTGGCTATGTAAAAACAAAGGTCAAAATCCCTGCATACTTATAATAGTTGTTCAATACATGTGCATTGATTGATGTCGGTTGATTTATTTTGAGTGCTAGACAGATTGTGAGTCATCAATGTTGCAAGGCAGCTAAAAATAAAGGTGCACCAAGACTGGGAGAGTCAATATAACCAGTGAAAATGAAGGAGGAAGTTTGGTGATCTCTCCTCCTTGTCGTGAAACTCTGATTCCTGAAAGGGAAGTGGATACTTGGTTGGTTAAGTAGTGGGAAATGAAGGAGAACATGAAATAGAAATGATGTTGGTGATATAGGAAGTTCTTCTCTATATGTGTTGCCTTTATTGGCTAATGAATAAAGATGTTTTGGCCAATGATTTAGCAACAAAACCAGGTAGGAAGCTGGAATAGAGATATTTAGAGAAAGTAGGTGGAGTCAAGAAGATGTTGAAGGAAAAACATCCCCTGCAGGAGCCTTACCAATAGGTCACAGCCTTAAGGTGACACACAGACTAGTAGAAATGTGTTAACTTAAGATATAAGAGTTAGCCAGGGATATACTTGAGCTGTTGACCAAACGGTGTTGTAATTAATATAGTTTCTGTGGGATTATTTGTGTCTGGACAGTCGGAAAACAAACTATCAGTTTCTTTTACACATTAACACTAGAACTTGATTAATTGCTTTTAGTTAGGACTTCTCTAAGGTTAGGAGAACTTCTGTGGTTTAATGGAGAGAGAGAACAGGATTCTGTTATTTAATGAAGAGAGAGGACAGGCAACTTTAGGCTGATGTTAGAAAATAGACATAGTATAGAGACCATAGTGGGAGACCATGTATATGACTAGAACATAATTTTGACTTTGTTCATTGTTTTGATGAAACATTTACCATGTTTGATATTTACTGGAATAAAAGAAATTGTAGATTGTATACTATATCATGGTAGACTGATGTGGCAGTCCCCTCTGTATGTTGTGAATACCACTGGTTATTCAAGAAACTGGCTTGGCCTGATAGAGTAAAACAGAGCTAGTCAGGGAAAACTAAACTGAATGCTGGGAGAAAGGAGCCAGAATCAGTAGAAGCCACATAGCCCTGCAGGAGACAAACGCCAGAACTTTGCCAGTAGGACACGAACCTTGTGGTAGTATATAAAATACTGGAAATGAGTTAGTACTAGATATAAGAGCTAGCTAGTAATATACTTAAGTGATTGGTCAATAAATGATTTAAATAATATAGTCTCTGTGTGATTATTTTGGGTTGAGCAGCCGGGAACTTACAATCGGCCTCTTTATGACAATAGACTGCTTATCTCTTTTGAAGACTGAGGCTTATTTGAAGTAGCAATGAGCACATTGTTATGGAAATATTTTTACATTCTTATTTTCATAGGATAATCCCTGTTTACATATGCTGTCTTAGTGTAACTAGTATAGTTTCACTTTAATTCAAAGAATTCCATCTCATACAATGAGTAATACAGTTAGTGGAAGAAGCTTTGGAGAAGCAATAGCGCAGAATATTTAGAAATCCGGACTTCACAAAACATCTCTGTTGCATCGGGTAATAGTCATGAGACTTTGAATGATGTTTTAGTATCTTTACATAGTGGTCAATTGAATCTAGGAGTTATACTAGCTATTCATATATTTTAAGTGAAGATTATATGAATAATGATTATAAACAAACCTCTTCACATAGTACTTAACAGGTAAAATCACTCTGAAGGCCTGAGTTTAAGTAATGTTCATGAATAAATGTTCATATAAAAAAGGTACATTGTGGCCCCTTTACAATTGAGGACAGTAAAATATTAACAGATTGAATTTATTCTAAAGGCAAATTATTTAGAAGACAGTAGGAACAAGATTTCGTCTTGACCTGGAATTTAAAGCTGACCCTTGTTTAGCTATTCCAGAAGGTCAGTCGGACTCACAACCTCTCTTCCCTCTTGTAATTTGGATCTTGAGTGCCATTATGCTACTGCTTTGGAGCATGGTAAGTAGAACCTTTAGGAGGTAGGTATGATAAGTAGTCCTTCCATTATCAAGTGCATGGTCTGAATGATGATTGTAGTATCCAGGCCTTTTTCTGTCTTTTGTTATCTTCCTGGGTCATAACATAAATGTTGTGGCATTCCTTTCCTGTCTTGACCATTGAGTGTGCTCTCTGGCATTCCACCAAATGTGCACACTCAATCTTGTACTAGAATCGCTAAAAATATGAACTAAAATAATAGTTTTGCTTCTTTAATAAGTTACGTTATATTTTTCTCAGACATTTCTGTACAGTAATTCAAATCCACCTTCTTTATATTTTCGAGTAAGTTTGTATGCGGTACTATGCATGCATTCTCATTCCAATTCAATTTTCTACTAGCTCAGAGAACTAAGAGACCATGGCTGTGCCTGCCAGGAGTTTAAAGCATGTTTTTCTGTATCTTCATGGTCAGAAACTGAAGGGAACACTCTTGCGCGAGTCCATGACAACTTGGATATGTGAAGACTGCACAAGCGTAGGGTGCTGGCCTTTTCACCTCAACTCTTAAATTACACTTTGCACAGCAGACAGGAACTTAACGACAGTGGAATGCGGTATTTTTTCACATTTTAAGTAAAGATTCAGGTCAGATTTGGAACAGAAACCTCCAATGCTTATGCTTACTGAAGTGCATGGGTTTGTAGATTTCCATATTAATGCTTGGCACTCTGGGGTTAGGGGTTCACGTACTGCAGTAGTGTACCCTCTACTCCTTCCAGTGCGGTTTTCTCTCTGGTGTTTAATTGCTCAAGTTGAACTTCTGAAAAGCTTTGTTTTCACTCTGTTTCCCCACTTGTGTCATGAGAATAAACGTAGATATCAAAATAATTGTGAAGATGAGCGATGCTTTATCTCATATGTTTATCAGGCTATGTCTCAGACACCATGTGTCTGAATTCTACTATTATAACCACAGCTGATGGAAGTGACAGTAAAGACAATAGTAACAGCCAGCTTAGTGCTAATAACGTGGCCAGTTGAAATTGCTAGGTTGCTAGATTCTACTACATCAATTTTTATGCTATTTTCATTACGTTATCAAGATTACCGAGGTTAATATCCCTTCCGGGATGCATTGTTTTCTCCACAGTGCTGTTTTTCTGCCCTCATGCAAGAACTGCCTTGTTCTTCCCTGAGAGGGTGTGTTTCTCTTGTATAGACAAGCATGCTGAGAAGATTTTTACTTTTTAAAAGAGCACATTTACATACCTATCAAGGAAATGAAAGCTTTTCAAGAAAATCCCTGTGAAAAGTCTAAAATTATTAAAAGAATAACTGTTGAAGGAAAAGAAACAAAGCATTTAACCTTTTTCCTGTAAAAGTCAGAGACTGCTCTTCTCACAAAAGCCTCTGCAACCCCCAATTTTATTCAGCAGTTAGAGAAATGAGCTCTCCTCAAGGCCCCAAGATTTAAGCTATATTGCCTAGAATGGTGCTCTCACAGAAGTCCGTCAGTCTTCATCCTCACTGTCTTGTTCCCCTCCTTGCATACTGTGGTGTAAACGTCTAAGGTAAACACAAACATTCATCTATGAAGCCTGTCATGACAAGCCAAGATCTCAAGAGATGTCAATCATCCACAGTGACTGTGGTAACTCACCTGGACTCTGTATATCTCCTGTCAAGACACACAGAGCGAGCCTTATAATCTTCCTATTCTCAGAAGATGGAGGACTTTGCTTCAAGGTAATAAATAGGTCAAATGATCTGATACTTATGAGGCACATTTATTGTTTTTCAAGATTCATTTTTCATGAATCAATGACTTAGTAATATCAATGTTGTTTGTCCCTTATTGTTTTGAAGTCTGATAATCCCACGGAGGAAATAACCACATTTGCTTCATTGTTGGACAATAATTCTACCAGGTACTTCAGTGAATACATGGAGGCATACTCTCACTTTGTTTCCTATTGAAAAAGAAAAAAAAATATTTGAAACAGCTTTCACGTTTGTTGTTGTTGCTTTTCTTTTATCCCTCCCTTTTATTCCATCCCTCTCTTTCAGCCTTGTTTTCTTTCTTCCTTGAACAGTGATTCATGCTTCCCAGGCTGATTGTGAATTGGCTCTACACCCAAAGCTAGTAGTCTTGATTCTCCCACCTCCACTTACAACAGCTTCTAGATTCTAGGTTTTGCTACTTTTAGAGACTTTCATTCTTGGTATCTTAGACATATCTTGAGCTGAAAAATAACTTCCTACTGGTAACTGAAACATTTGTGTGTCTACAGTTTTGAATTGTTTCTTTGTTAGCAGAAGTTCTGAGTGCTTTCATAAAGCAAAACAAATGTCAGCTCAGATAGTGTCATGTTCTTAGAATAGGGAATTGGTTTGTTTGCAGAAAGATGAGGATTGCATTGCACATCCTCACTGATTCTGATTCAGTCTATGTGTATGTGTTTATTTCCTGTGTTAGCACTTGAATACTTCAAGGATAAAGGATGAGCCATCCCAGACTGGCTTTTGCAACAAGCATGTGACTGCCTGTTTACCCCATTTCTGTTTCTTGCTGTTTCAAACTCTGGAAGTCATTCTGGTTCAGAAAGCAGGTAGAAGGCAGGTAGACTTTCTACCCAGTCATTCTGGGTAGAAGGCAGGACAGTGCCTCTTTTATGAGAGACTGTGAGAACACGGATAGATAAAACACATCTATAGAGCTCTTCCTTTCCCAGGGATATTAGCACTCTCTTTAAATTAATCTGTGTCTGAGGATTTTTTTCTGCCTTTGGATTGGCTCCAAATCTACTCATATATCCCAGGCAGAGGGGCTCAGGGGAGTTCAAGATGTACCTGCAGAGTATTGAAAGGAACTTGGGTTATCTTTCTTATAGCAAGTTTTCTGCATCCTAAAGGCTCTGGGAAGGTTTTGAAGTCAAAGTTATTTCAAATTTCTATGGGGAAAAATTTCTTTAAGATGTTCTTTTCAAGTTCATTTTAAACATATAGGCATTATATAATATTAATATCTAACCAATACATTTGTGACCCTAGCTTTACATTCAATACTCCTTGGTGAATACATTTCAAATAGGAAAGCAGGTGAATTATGTGTTCAGAAATGGCTGGGACCTGTGCTACAACCTGGAGATTGTAATACAGTTTTCCATTACTATGACAAAATATCCAAAGAAACAAAGCAAATTAAGGAAGAAGAACTTAGGTTGGCTCCGTTTCAGATGCTTTAGTTGAAGATCATCCTGGATCCCTTGCTTTGACCCTGAGGAGAAGCACTACACCATGGCAATTGGATACTGTAGCTCAGGGGACACTTCACTTCACAGCACCCATTGAAGGACGGGGAAGAGCACAAAAATACATCCTTTAAAGCAAGTCCTCCCATGACTTTCTTATCCCAACTAACTCTGTTGCGTGTTATTTCATAATCCCCAATAGAACCACAAGTTAGGGACCACACCTCCAGCACAGGAGGCTTGGGAGTACATTCTAGATCCAAATTATGATAGCTACCACGAAGTGGGAAGAATCTGGGATTCTATTTTTCTTGCTAGCTGACAGGTTTGCTTGCACGTCTTTTAGTGGAAGTAGAAGACAGGAGACTCCTGGGTTAGAGGCAAAAGTCCTTATTAGTCATGTCACAATAGGCAACATTAGCATTATGATCCCACTGTTTCATATGCTACCCAAGTCCCACAGGCATCACAGATGGATACAGATGAAGGCTGTACAGGCATTGCGTTGTGTCTCAGCTGAAAACCCTCAAGCTTACAAAATGCCAATCTTTAACAAGGCACAGGCAAGCTGCTTAAATTTTGCCCCAGTGGGATGCATTATCTTTATTATACTGGACAGTAAACAAAACTACCTTCTGCTCTGTAATAAGACATTTCTCAGTGTCCCCTGGCTGTTTGCTATACAAATACCCTTGAAAAGAGACTCCTGTACAAAGCTCATCAGTGCATCTGCTTGCAAGATGTGCAAAAATCCAAGGGACCCTTAGAGTATTTTCTCCCAGTGTATGAAAGCCCGAGGAATCATTTGGCTGTGAACTAATACTGAAAAGAGGATTTGAACTTTTCTCTACCCAACCAACTTACTTAGTATTCTATCTCGCTTTTTCGCTTTTACTTAATATCTTGATTTTTTTTCCCCTGGAAAAGAATCTCTGCCAGCAGTCCTTCTGAAGCAAACTGAAGCCATGAGACGCCAATTAGCATTCCGTTTCTGAGACTAGTCAATTCTTTATTTGTTTCTTGAGCCAAGTTTGTGCATTTGAACTTTAAAGATTTTGTTTCATGGTCTATAGCACAGGGGAAAAATGACAAAACCAGCTAAATCCTCTCAAAGCAACAGGGAAAGGAAAGCAAAGTCTTGCTGCTGAACCAATTGATCTCCTCTTTCTTGTTTCCATAGCCCTGCTTAGTTATAGTGGTTGTAGAGATGTGTAAAATTGAGACTGAAGGTAGGTCTAAAAACCTGAGATGATACCAATGGGTTAACATGGAAGTGAATTGTGTCAATGCAAAATCTATTTAAAAAGAACTTTCCTGAATCAAGTTGAGAAAAGGTCAGGCTATGATATTTCTGAGAAGCCAGAGAGAGTCATTGATGTGTCTTTATTACATTTCTGTTGGTGAAGCATTTCTCACGACTTTTTAATTATTTGTTTTTCATTTAGAAGATTGGTTTTTATTATTTCAGCAAACTTTATATTATACTGCACTTTCAATGAGAAATATATTTATCTTAAAGGTAGAACTCGGCACATAATAGCTCATATCTCAAATGAGAAATATATTCGTTTTAAATTGCAGGCTTTGGCACAAAAGCTCATTATATTTGAGCCATGTC
Organism: Myodes glareolus; assembly: GCF_982192425.1. Classification (NCBI taxonomy): domain Eukaryota; kingdom Metazoa; phylum Chordata; class Mammalia; order Rodentia; family Cricetidae; genus Myodes; species Myodes glareolus. The sequence goes on from NC_142037.1 coordinate 45,910,925, forward strand.
AAATGCTAACCTAAAATAGAAGAAGAAAAATTCTTGGGATGACCAGTTCAATTTAAATAACCATTTCCCTCTTCGATTAAATAATCTTTAAGAAAACATGTAAGACTCTATAAACTTATAGGTATAAATATACTAAAATGAATAGCTTTCTTGTCAAAACATTATAAATCATTAAAAATATTTCCCAGTTGATATTTTAACTTTTATCAATTGAGATATATGCTTTACACAGATGTTACATGTTTGTTCAGAAATGAGACAATATTTAACCACAAGACCTCAGTAATTTCAATTTAAGCCCCAGATATATCTTATTTAAGTGTAAATAAAATAATTCTATTTATTAACCATCATAGCAATACACAGTGAGCTCTCAGACTGCCAGAGGCTTTCATGTACAAGTCACACACAACATCCTTCATACATATATAGGGCAGAAGTTGTTCTTTGTGTTTTTCTATCTCATGCTAAGCAGAGTTAAATATATTATTCCTGATATCAATATTTTCTATAATCCTTCTGCTTTTAAACTTGCATGACTCCAAACAATCAGCAGAAAACGAGTAAGATATCTGCATTCTTTATTTTGTTATGTTCTAGTAATGGTGTGTGAAGATAGCGCATTAATCATTAAATTGTTACTTTGACCTTTAAATTAGAGTGTACGCTTTAAAAAGTTTGTTGCTAAAGATAGCTAAAGCAACACATTTTGAGTACACAAGTCTTCAGGTTTTTTTTTTTTTAAATCAAAGCTTGTCTACAGTGTAATGATTATGCAGGAGAGGAACGTGGCGGGTCAAGTGAACATGCACTGGGTGGGAGCCCAATGGCATGTGAGGGACAGACAAATATGCCATACAGAGCTTAGGTAAGAAGTTTGAGAGAAGGGTAAAAGGGAAGGAGAGAGAGAAAGAGAGAGAGAGAGAGAGAGAGAGACAGAGACAGAGAGAGAGAGAGAGAGAGAGAGAGAGAGAGAGAAAGAGAGAGAGGAAGAGACCTGCTTGCCTCTTTAGAAGAACAGCAGAAAGAGAGGGAAAATGAGCAGCACTTGTCTCTTAAAGGGACCTTTTGCACCTATGTACAGACTTCACACAGACTACATAATGATATAGCAGCTGTAGGACCGTAGGATGGCCAGGGTACTTCCTGTGTGCATCCTGCCAAGTGACAGGAGCCAGCATTATGCCTGAATCCTAACATACAGAATATCTCAATAACTTTCACATAGTATTTTAAGGAGCTAGGGCAGAGTGCTTTAAGAATGAAGACATCTTCTAAAATTACAGTGCAAATTTTGCTCATCTATAAAAATACCATTTGGGTATAAACAGTAAATATTTTTTTTTTGCAAAGCATGTACCTGAAAACCATGGCTTTGAAGTAAACCAAAACCAAAACAAAAACATAACTCCCAGATTAAGGCAGGCTGGGAAGGAAGGGATAATTTCCTAGAAAAGAAATAGCATTTTTAATGTCATCTAATGGACGAATGGGACTTTGATAGATTTGTACAAGCCTTGTAAGGAAAAGAAAGAGATCCACATTCTTGGAAACATGCAGGGTCTCCTAAGAATTAAAAAATATTCAAGGGTTAACATCTCTAATTGAACAGTAATGTTGTCAGAGATTTTTACATGTTGTAGAACAGTTTAGAAATCTCAATCTTACTCTTAACAGCCTGGAAACATTTCAGTGTAGAAAGAATTCTAGGATTTTAAAAACATAAATATGTATTTGAGACACTTAGAAAGAGCATCGCAGAAGGAACTCTTCCAGCAGGGTCCTAGGATGTTGCATTTTTTCCAAGCGTGGATGGGGCAGCAGTGATGTGGGTTCCTCGATCACTTTTGAGTACGAAGAAGATAGACAATGACAGAAATCAAAGTTAGGTAGTAGTTTTTCTGGTGATCACCTTAGTGTCATTTCCATTTCCAGACAGTAGCATGAATGACATGAATTATCTGTTAACACACAGCACTCTATACACTGCATATTCTCATGCATGCAGATAAATATGTGTACATACATTCATATGCATATTCTCAATAAAACTCCACTACCAGAAACAATTTTTTTTATAAAGTATGCTTTTGGTCTGTGCTTAGCTTTTCATTGTCTTCAAATGCCTTCAATGTTTTCATAGTATTCAAAGTTCTAGCTAGAGCAATGAGAGAACGAAGGGAAATCAAGGGGATACAAAATGGAAAGGAAGAGTCGAACTTTTGCTATTTGCAGATGATGTAATAATATAAGTAAGTGACCCCAAAAATTCTACTGAGGAATCCCAGCAGCTGACAAACACCTTCAGTAATGTGGCAGAATACATGATCAACTAAAAAAGAATCAGTAGCCCTCCTACATACAAATAATAAAAGGGCTGAGAAAGAAATAAGAGAAACGTCACCCTTTACAATAGTCACAAATAACAAAAAGTATCTTGGGGGTAATGCTAACCAAAGAAGTGAAAGATTTGTATGACAAGAACTTTTAAGTCTTTGAAGGAAGAAATTAAAGAAGATATCAGAAAACGGAACGTTCTTCCATGCTCTTGCACAGGTAGGATCAGCATAGTAAAAATGGCTATCTTACCAGAAGCAATCTAAAGATTCAGTGCAAACCCCAACAAAATTCTTCACAGACTCCAAAGAGCAATGCTCAGCTTCATATGGAAAAACTTAAAAAAACAGGATAGCCAAAACAATCCTGTACAAGAAAGCAACCTCCAGAGGTATCACCATGCCTGACTTTAAGCTCTGCAATAGGGCGATAGTAGTGAAACCAGCTTGGTAATGACATAAAACAGACAGGTGGACCAATGGAATGGATTGAAAACTCTGATATTAACTCACACACCTATGAGCACCTGATTTTTGACAAAGAAGCCAAAATTATACAGTGGAGAAAAGAAAGTACCTTCAACAAATAGTACTGGCATAATTGGATGTCGACATGTGGAGGAATGCAAATAGATCTATATCTATCCCCATGGATAAAAGTCAAGTCCAAATGGACCAAAGACCTCAACATAAATCCAGCCACACTGAACCTCACTGAAGCAATAGTGAAAAGTAGCCTTGAGTGCATGGACACAAGAGACCACTTGCTAAAGATATCACCTGTAACAAAGACACTGAGAAAGACAATTAATAGATGGGACTTCCTGAAACTGAGAAGCTTCTGTAAGACAAAGGACACAGTTAATAAGACAAAACAACAGCCTATAGAATAGGAAAAGATCTTAACTAACTCCACCTCAGACAGAAGACTGATCTCCAAAATATATTTTAAAAAACTTCAAGAAACTAGACACCAAATTACCAAGTAATCCAATCAAAAATGGGGTACAGATTTAAACCAAAAATTCTCAACAGAAAAATTGAAAAATGGCTAAAAGACACTTAAGGAGTTGCTTAACATCCTTAGCCATCAAAAAAATGCCAATCAAAACGACTCTGAGATACCATCTTACACCTCTCAGAATGCCCAAGAAGAACAATACCCATAATAGATTACATATGAAGAGGATGCAGAGTAAGGGGAACACTTCTCCATTGCTGGTAGGAGTGAAAACTTGTACAGTCACTTTGGGAATCAGTAAGGCAGTTTCTCAGAAAATTGGAAATCAATCTACCTCAAGACCCAGCAATATTACTCATGGGCATATACTCAAAAGATGGTCAATCATACCAAAAGGACTTTTGCTCAACTGCTTCATAGCAGCATTATTTGTAACCAACCGCCAGAACCTGGAAACAACCTAGATGCCCCTCATATTTACTCAATGGAGTATTTACTCAGGGGGAAAAACAAACAAACAAACAAAAAACCCAAAAACACTTTATCTTGAAATTTACATCCAAATGGATAGAACTAGGAAAAACATCCTGTGTGAGGTAACTCAGACCAAGAAAGACAAACATGGTATGTACTCACTCATAGGTGGATATTAGATGTAAAACAAAGGATAACCAGTCTATGGTCCATGACTCCAGAGAAGCTAGGTGACAAGGAAAACCCTAAGAGAAGCATCCATGGATCTCTCTGGGAAGAAGAAATTGGGAGTGGTGGAGGGGGAGAAGGAAGGGCATAATGAGAGTGGGAGGGGGGAAGGGAGGGAGGAAGAGAACAAGAAGATGGGAGGACAGAGAGGGAGAGCAAAGAAAGAGATACCTTGATATCTTGAATATTTATAATCATTGGATTGTCTCCATTAATCTCCAATATATTTATCCAAAAGAAATGTTAGACTATGTTCCTATAAAGAAATGTCTGCAAAGGTTCATAATAGAACTCATTATAATGTCTAAAACTTGGAAGTAACTCAACAGCATATCAGTTGGCAGATGAACTATAAAACTGTTTTATATGAATTTAATGAACTACTACTCAGGTGTGAAATGAACTATTGACATATGACATGATTATAAACATGAAGTTAATATTATAATGCTACATGAGAAAATCTACAGCCAAAGTATTTTGTGTATTAATTCATGTATAAAAATTATTCTAAGTGTAAACCAATCAACCCTAAGGAAGTCAGAAAAGTAAGAAGTAAAAAGAATAGCTTATGCCCGTCAGAGACTTATAGTTCATTATGGAATGTTTAATATACTTTGCAGATTTTAGAAAACATTTCTAAAAATCCCAATTGTTTAGTCAGAGATAGACAATTCAGGGTGGATCAAGTTCGGTACCTGAGGATATGCAGGCTTTAACAGTAACCAACTGAGGCACAGGTTTCTGCAGAGAATTCTTGGTGAGAGGTTTTCTCTTCAAGCTGATTTGTTTTTTAACCTCTAGGCTTTCAACTCTTGGTTTAGCACTGCACACAGAGTAACCTGTTGTAACCCGTGGAGGAATTAAAAAAACACTCTGAGGGAAGACCATATAGCCAGTATGTTCTTTTCATGCTTCTGCATACATCTTTCTCTTATATATAAGGAGGATCTGATATGGCCCCTGTTTCCTTGAAATAAAGAATTTATTTACATGTGAAATAGTAAATTACTAACAATAACAAATTTCACTAATACTAGCCAGTTTCTGTTTTTTTATAAACTGCAAACCATGAGTTTAGCTTTGTCTTTATTTAATAACAACTAATATTTATTGAACACTTTTGTACATACCAACCACTCCTCATGCATTATTTTCTAGGTGAGGCTATAGGTACGTTATAATGAGTTATTTTATTGGATTTGGGCTATTTTCTGTCTTTACTTCTGCAGCGTTTTCATGACATTTCCTTCCAAAACTTAATGGTAGATGCACCTTTCACCCACAGAGAGAACAAAAGAATTACCATTTGTATAAAAGTTTATTGTGGTACAACACTGAATTCTTGCACTCTAGGGGCAGATTTGAACTCCTAGTGGCTCAGACTGCTAAATAGGTGGCTTGTTTATGCTTATATGTCATCGTGCGCCAGATTACCCTATATAAAATATGTAAAATTTATTTACAAAAAAAGCTCTCATATCCCTAGTAAAGAGTTTCAAAACGCATGAGTTCATCCAGCAATAAATTTTGTTCTGGGTAGGGATGAGCCGTATGGAAATGCCCATTAACTGCTTTCTTTCCTTAGGAAGCCCTCCTGCCTGTGCTTTATATGCTTGTTAGCATAGTAAATCTATTTCTGTGGTTCAAAGTAACTCAACAAGAAAGACAACATGCTTTCTCTGAAGTTAAGGAAACATGTGGGTATGATGCTGGGTTTTGATGATCCATTCAACCTGGAATTTAGCCTACGCATGATTCACTAAATCTTAGATTGAAAGAAACAAAATAAACTTCATCCTCCACAGACTCCTGTTAAGTTTTGCTTTTGAAACAGATGGCAAAGTAGAAAAGCTGGCTGGAAATTGATTGAATTTGAAAAGTCAGATGTGGAAAAATCAAGTAATTCTACCAGTCCAATAGATTGTTTTGTGGTTTCAGGATTGTTCTTCATAACATCCCCTCAAGAGTATTTTGTACTATCTCATCAGGAACAACAGGTGATTATAATGACTTTTTCTATCTTTTTCCTTGGAGAATCTTTATTGCTCAGTCAAAAAGACTTTACTATCAAAAGTACTTTCAGAAACAATACATGCCTCAACAACATGCCATGAATTTTGCTATCAATTCTTGTTTCTTACTGTGCGCGATTGCTTACATTTTAGACACTTAACCTATTAGCAGAGCCTAAATCACACACACATACACACACACACACACACACACACACACACACACACACAAACATTGGAGGGGAGGGTTCATAAACAGGCATGAAACCTTTTAGTGTAATTCTTTTTCTCCTTTCCTGACTTTTTTTTTTGAAAGTAATTTTATTAAATTATAAAAAGTTTCCATTTACGCCCCTCCTCCCAACGCCCTCCCACTCCCCCCCTCCCTCTCCTCCTCCCTCTTTGTCCCCAAGGGCAGTCAGGGTCTCCTGCCCTGTGGGAAGTCCAAGTTCCTCCCCCCTCCCTCCAGGTCCAGGAAGGTGAGCATCCAAACAGACTGGATCCCAAAAATCCAGTATATGCAGAGGAAACCAGTCCCAGTGTCATTGTCAATGGCTTCTCAGAAAGACTGCAGGCCAGCCACATTCAGAAAATCTGGCCACATTCAGAGAATCAGGTTGGATCACATGCTCGTTCAGTCACGGTCCATCTGGCCTTGGTAAACTCTCATTAGATCCGACCCCTTGTATCAGTGGGTGATAGTATCCCTCGCAGTCCTTTTAAGTTTCATGTTTTGTGAGCATTTACCTCTTTTCAGACTCAAGTGTCTACTCATCTTTCAATCACTGGGCTAACATCCAATCTCAAGATAAGAGAGGCTCAGAAAGAAGCCAAAGTATATAATTTGGAAAATTATCAAATTAATTGAAAAGTTAAAATAAAAGAATAATATATTGATACTGATGCCAATCACAAATCAGGGATAATATAGGCTCACAAGTAGCCAGGATGACATATTAAAAGCAATCAATCTTTTGCTTTTGTCAATTGTGTGGATTAAGGTGATAAGGTATACTGGTACATTGCTACACCAGCCTGTATACAGCTTATATCAACGATAGTCTCTAAGGAGTAGAAAGGAAGTATTATTATAATCCTTGAAAGGACTTGTCTCCACAATAGGGCTGTCACTTCTCATGACAAGTTCCCCCAAAAAAGGGTTTGAGAGGAGATCTCAAAGAATGTCCTCTGAAGCAGAAATGTCACACTGAGAGCATGCACAAAGCTTTCTATTGGAGGAACAGTAAGGGAGTAGTTACCTAGGGCTTATGCATGCTTTTTTCACATAGATAAAAACTTAACCATCTTAAAAAGCTTTTGACATACTTATACCATCTCAAACTGATTTGTCAAACACTACGTGCATTAAAGGCTCTGGGTGTCCCTAGAAAAGTGAAAACTGCAAATGAAGAGGCTTACAGTGAACTGGGTAGGTCTCTGTTCTTGGCATAGTGAAATACATCCGTTATTCTCAGGTTTTATCATGTAAGTTTATATTTCTAACAAAATTAGTCTAAATAAAATGGTGAACATTGAAGAATGTTCTAATAATGCATGGGGAGGTACTTAAAATGGGCTCCGCCTTGCCTGTGAGCTCTTTCTGAACACTGAGTTACCAGATAGTTGATCCAACTTGAGAGTTCCTTGAGAAATTAGCATGCAGACGAGGTCAGAGCCAGGAGACCAAATTCTTGAGATTTTCTATTTATTAAGAATGTCAACTTGAGTTTGATACTGTGTTGAAAACGGCTAAAGTCAGACATGGGGAACAATTAGCCACACACTAAGGCTCTTCCTATTCAGCACATATGACACAGAAAATATATTTTTTGAGTTTTTTTTTACCTTACTTGGTGAGAGAGAGCAAGAGAGCAAGAGAGTGAGAGAGAGCGAGAAAGAGAGAGAGAGAGGGGAGAGAGAGAGAGAGAGAAAGAGAGAGAGAGAGAGAGAGAGAAAGTGTGTGCATAGCACATATGATGGTATGCCTATAGATGTCAGAGGATAACTTGAAGGAATGTGTTTTCTCTGCTTCGACCGTGTGAGTTCTGGGACTTTGTGTAAAGTACATCCACATCCAGAGCCATATTTTCAGCCCTGATAGTCAAATAAAACAAATATTAGAGAAAATTGACAATGCACGAGGTTTGTCATGACATTAGATAAAGAAACAGAGGTTTTTAGCATGCCTGAGCTTATGATAATTTGAAACCTCTGCTTTAGTATTTAAACATAAAAGTAATTTTTTGTGCTATTTGTTTGAAAAACTAAACAAAGTATTGGTCATGCAACTTGTTTGATTCAAACATTCAATAGATAAACTTATACAGTGGCAGCTGGCAAAAATTTATAAGAATGATGGAAGGCAAGGATGCAGAGTTAACAAAAAACTTGAAATATTTTTATTGTGTGATAATTCTAGGCATTACGGTTTGGTTGCAGTTGGAAGTTTACAAAAATGATACAGCCTTCCCCTGAATGTGTAAACACAATGACAGCTGCATCAGTACCAGTACTAGTGTGAGCACTTACACCTACAGAATCCTCTACGCACTGCAGCTCCATGGGGTGTGGCTAGTTTGCGTGCTTCTTCTTTGTAACTGAGGCTCAGAGAAGTTATCCAACCATCCCACAGATCACACCATCAGGCCATGGCTTAGCCAGAAGTAACTATCAGTTTGTCTTTCATGTCACACACTAAGCTTTGCTTCCTGTGACTGGTCAATCTTTGTGAGGCGATACTGACCAGTAGTGCAAAGTATTGCAGTAAAAAGACTTCTGGAATATGCCTCTGAATCACTGCACGTTTAATCACATATTCTCCTTAAAGTATTATCAACTTTTGTGTCAAAGAAAGTAAATTCTTAGTCATTATTAAAGAGGTGTATTAAGAAAAATCTGTGTTTACTTCATCTGCAGGATTTTTTTTAGTTAATTAATTGTTTCATTTCTCACTAAGTATGTAACATGACAGTACTTGTATATTGAATGCATGTGTGTAATTATGATATGTAGGTTATGTAGGTTATGATATGAAAAGATTATATTGATGGTATAAATAAAAGGAAAGTATTGGCATGCCATTAAAATCACTAGAAAAAAGGAGAAAGTGAAGAGAGTGGATTACAAACAGTCATTATTGGGAGCAGCTAGGGACAAGCAGAAATGTGAGGTGAATGTGGTTGAACTGGAGAGCACAGGACAGGAGATGTGATGGGAGTTGAGGCTGGATAGCATGTTTTAGAGGACAGTCTAGAGAAACTCCCTCAAGGTGGGGCCTCTTATAGGCACTGGACTAGGTAAATGACATAGTATGTATATCATTTCTATGTGTGTAACTACTTCTTTGTATAGGCATGGTGACAAAAGGCAGATACCAAAGAGTCACAAGTCAGTGTTTCAGCTGAATAAGTTGCAGTCTTATTCCTAAGTTTTTAACATTCTAGAAAATTTCAAGAGAAAAATAAAATTCAATATGTAAATGTCATTCAATTTTTATAATTTCAAATGTTCCCTGTAATTTCTGTTACTTAATCAACAGTGACTTGAAGCACTTCAGCACTTAGATTCTCATTATATAAAAGTTCTTAGTAATTTTGGTGAATTGTTTTCTTAATAGAATGAGATACCCTTTGGAGCCCTGAGAAATTCTGCCTTCTAAATTATGGGTTTAGAAGAGTTGGAACGTGTCCCTTTTAATCATGTGAAGACTGTCCGTGTGTCTCTTGTCCCAGCTCAAGGGACTGACACAGCACATGCAAAATCACTCATTTTATCTCTGAAGTCTTTTCCATTTTATCACTATGAGAAGATTTTTTTTTCTTCTTGACTTAGATTTGGATCTTAATCACTATCCCTACTGCTGCTCAAAAATAAAAAGTCAGATTTTCTCAAGGGGAGAAGGCACCAGAGCTTCTGGTGCTGCTGAAAGATCACGGCAATGCTGCTTTCTGATTACCATTAAATACTGATGGGCGGCTCTGAGTCTCCTGACCCTGAGACTGGAAGTGAGTCTGGAGACTTATTCCTGAGGGCTTTTGCTGCTATTGCTTACACCTGTGCTGAGAACATTATGGAATATTATTGTATTAGCTCATGTCGTGTTGTTCTGATCAAATATTCAATAAGATACAAGTCATGGAAAGAAGGGCTTATCTTGACTCATACTTTAATGATAGTCTTTCATGAGAGGGAAAGCACGGTAGAGGGAATGGCTTTTGATTGTGGCAAAAGAAGCAGGAGGCTGCTCATCACATCTGGATGGAACTAGACAAAGGTGAGTTCCAGCACTTGGCTGGTTTTCTCCTTTCCCATTTTTCTATAGCCGGGAACTCAGCCATATTCGGGTGGATCTTCCCACCTTTCCAGTAATCTTCTTTATAAAGACAAATGCACCAAAAGGTATGCTTCCCCAACGCCATATGTTTTGCTTATCTGAACAAGCTGACAATATTAACAATAAGAACTGCCAGCTTCACTTATGAAAACTCTTGTGACTGCATATCTGTGGTGACATTTAGACCAACAGTCAATACGGAGTTACCAGTTTAAAAAAAGTGTAGAAAAAAATAAGATAGGAAATAAGGAAGGAAATTTTTATGAGATTTGCAATAGAACAAAACAAACCTAGACTTCATAGTAACAAAGATTTAATTAACTTGGGGTTTAAAACAGCCAGGATTTTGTAAATTTTGAGAGCATTGAATTGTATGCTTTTTTACCCCTCAGACTTCTTTCTGTACTCAATATGAGTTTTGTAGAAAATAATGTTTGAAGATATCTTAGGAAATGTTGAGAATACAGGCGTGTTCGACGAAAGCAGAGGGCTCTGATCCATTAGTTCCCATCTGAAAGATTCCTTTGAGCCGATGTCCTAATATGTAACCCATTAGAATTAATAGCTTCTTCTGCAGACCTGACAGATTTGGGCGTTAATAGCCCTCGGACCACTTTGGTCCAGCTAATAGGACAACACAGAACTGGAGCAAAAGAGTTTGAATGGAAAGATGTGAGGGTCGTCATTTTACTCGGGGAATCCGCAGCATAACGCAGAGAGCTAATTAAGGCAAGGTTTTTAAAGTTCAATATTAGCCATTTTTAAGTGTCTACTGTGCTTTTACCATTGTCTTTTATACATTAGGAGTACGTATGTTCACAGTCAACTCCTATGAAGGACCTGACAAAGGAATTGGAATGGAATTATTACCTTGAGCACAGAATTTTGGTTCATCTCTTATTTCAGCTTATTCCATTTCAAGTTTCTCCCTTCACACTAAGGCCCGTCATTAATGATTCATGAATGAAGATGTTTCTTAGTGTAATACACACTTCCCATACCCAAATTAGATGGTTTGGCCAACTAGCATAAGTCAAGGGGAAAGCCGTCTTTGAGACAGGAACAGTAGAGGTTACTTTGGTCAATACAGTCATTCTTTGTTTCAGCAGCTCTAACAACAACAGATAATTTATTTCCTGCACTTGAGTCATTGCCATATCTAGGACTGGATAGCACATATATTGTAAATATGAAAAATGGCTTAAAACGCTGTATGTCTATCTTCCACCCTCTCCTGGGGAGAGCAATCATTGTGAATAACCTTCCAGTGTGATTCTTTCTGATTTCTTAACACCAACGTGATCAATAGTTGAAGGCTGGCACAGGAGTTAAACACATCTTCTACTTCTTCCTTCTCAAGGGAAAGATTATATTGTAAAACATGTGTGCATAAGATAAAACATAGAAAATTTCATGGGAGGCACATGTTACCGGGCAAGCTCATCCATGGAGCATGCTGGCAAGGCTGTGGAGCAGCAGGGATTTTTAGATTTGTTAAGCCAGGGATCCTTCCAACCCATCTACTTCCCTCTTTTCATCTGCTATTGAACCTTGATCAACAGCAACGAGAGGCAGAAGAAGAAAACTGATTTTTTTTTAAAAAAAAATCTCATTAAAATGTGATCCATGTGTTTATTGATTTGGCAGACAGATATGGCATATGCCAGGGTATCCATGTGCCCAGGAAAGCATTATAGGTCAACTTGTAGGTGCTATATGTCTCCTACCATGTGGGACCTGGTGATCGACATCGTGTTGCCATGTTTGGTGGTGAGGGCCTGTTTCTCTTGACGTGTCTCACGGTCCTAATAATTGTTGAAAAGACCCCAGGAAGGTCTTTCTAGGAAAAAGATTCTAGCCAGTGGATCACTACTCCTGTTGTTTGTGTTTATATGACTTTTTAAAATCATCTTTTAAAAGTTTTCACTTATCTACTGTTTTGAATATTCACTGTTATTTTTTCCCTTAAACTTGTCATGTGATATTTAAATATCACTTAATTAAGAAAATGATTCCGGGTGATTAAAAAATGGAAATCTTTGCCAAATTGTGTTAAAATACTAAAAATACTAAAAGAGCTTGTTCAAGAAAGGCAATAAAAAAACAAATAGATCATTAGCGTTTGCTTGTAAATTTCCTTAATTAAGATAATAAAGTGATAAACGTGTTACTGCTGGGATTGGAGCCATATCAAGGTCACTGATCAAAAAAAATATAATTTAAGGGAATTCCTGCAGATTCAGAAACCACATAGCCGGTTAAAACCCAGAAATGATTGTAATTACAGTCATTCTGGATTCCCGAGGGAATTCCCTCCTATGGATCTGCGAAAGGATTCCATTACCATGTCTCCATTAGGAAAGCAAGACAAGGAAATTCCCTCTTCTTACATTTTTGTCCTAGCTCTCAAGCTCGTTGTGATTGTTTCTCTTCTTAGAATAGTTCTGATTATGATTTCAGCTAGGTGTTACCTGTACATAAAAATTTCACATAGATATTTCCCACTTGGTATACAAAATTATTTTTTTTTATTAATTTATAAAAATTTCCACTTCTGCCCCTCCTCCCAATACCTTCCCTCTCCTCCTTCCCCTCCAGTCTTAAGAGCAGTCAAGTTTTCCTGCCCTGTGGGAAATTCAAGTTCCTCCCTCCTCCCTCCAGTTCTAGGAAACTGAGCATCCAAACAGACTAGGATCCCAAAAGGCCAGTACATGCAGACGAAACAAGTCCCAGTGCCATTATCAATGGCCTTTCAGACAGTCCTCGTGTCAGTCACATTCAGAGAATCCGGTTTGACCGCATGCTCGTTCAGTCCCAGTCCAGCTGGCCTTGGTGAGCTCTCATTAGATCAGTCCCCTTATATCAGTGGGTGAATGCACACCTTGCGGTCCTGACTTCCTTGTTCATGTTCTCCCTCCTTCTGCTCCTCATTTGGACTTTGGGGGCTCAGTCCAGTGCTCCAATGTGGGTCTCTGTCTCAATCTCCATCCATCGTCGGATGAAGGTTCCCTCTGATCCTGCCTTCCTTGCTCACGTTCTCCCTCCTTCTGCTCTCATTTGGACCTAGGGAGTTAAGTCCAGTGTTCCAATTTGGGTCTCTGTTTCTATCTCCATCCATCACCAAATGAAGGTTCTAAGATGATATGCAAAATATTCGTCGGTATGGTTATGGGCCAAGGCCAGTTCAGGCACCCTCTTCTCTGTTGTCCAGGGAACAATCTGGCAATCTCTCCTTGGACCTGGGAACCCCTCTAGAATCAAGTCTCTTGCAAACCTTAAAATGGCTCCCTTAGTTGAGATATTAACTTCCTTGCTCCCATATCCATCCTTCCTCCCCCCCATCCCATTCCCCCAAGCTTTCCCCAATCCTCCCCTACTCCCTTCTCTCTAACCATCTCCCCTTACTTCCACCTCCCCAACACCCCGTGCACCCAAGGTTGCCTGGCAATCTTGTCTACTTCCAATATCCAGGAGGATAACTATATGATTTTCTTTAGGTTCACCTTCTTATTTAGCTTCTCTAGGGTCACGAGTTATAGGCTCAAAGACCTTTAATTATGGCTAGAATCCACTTATGAGTGAGTACATACCATATTCCTCTTTTCGGGTCTGGGTTACCTCACTCAGTAAAGCGTTTTCTATTTCCATCCATTTGCATGCAAAATTCAAGATGTCATTGTATTTTACCATTGAGTAAAACCCAAAAGACACTTAAGGTCATGCTCAACCTCCTTAGCGATCAGGGAAATGCAAATCAAAACAACTTTGAGATACCATCTTACACCTGTCAGAATAGCTAAACTCAAAAACACCAAAGATAGCCTATGCTGGAGAGGATGTGGAGTGAGGGGAACATTCATCCATTGTTGGTGGGAATGCAAACTTGTGCAGCCACTTTGGAAATCACTGTGGCAGTTTCTCAGGAAACTGGGAGTCAACCTCTCTCAGGACCCAGCAATTCCTCTCTTGGGAATATACCCAAGAGATGCCCTATCATACCACAAAAGCATTTGTTCAACTATGTTCATAGCAGCACTATTTGTAATAGCCAGAACCTGGAAACAACCTTGGTGCCCTTCAATAGAAGAATGGTTAAAGAAGGTGTGGAACAAAATTAATTTTAAGATGGAAAATTTTAAATTTAGGATGACATGTTTATGTGTTGCTGCATATGTCAACTCCAAATGCATCAGCTTAAAATAATACTTTATCAATACTTATGCATTTCAGATATCTAGCTATTTTCTGAAGTGTCTGATTACAGGGTTTAGTGGAAAGTGCTAGTGGGCTAATGTCATCATCAGACACACTAGGACAAAGATCTGCTTCTGTACTGACTTAAGTGTCTACGGACAGGCTTTAGATCCTCTGTGGTTGCTGACCATTCTTTGCCATTTCTGTCTCTTCATAATGCAGCCTATGGCATGCTATCTGGCTTTGTCTGCAACAAGGCTACAAAAGACTGGGGCACAGCAAGCGAGATAGAAACAGACACTGCAAAACCATATTCAGAGATGTCATTCTGCTGCTTTGGTATAATCTGTATAGCACAAGTAAGTCTTTGGATTTAGTCTACACAGAAAGGTAAAGGATGGCAAATGGGTGAGGATGGGTCAACAAGAACATCTGAGATGGTGTCTACTACAGCTCTGGAGTACGTATGCGCTTTATAAAGTGATGTATTTATCACTGTCTTTCAGTTAAGTGTTTTCTTTTGACAGAAGTTTAAGCATCATGATCAGAAAATTAATAGTCTGAATATTGGGGGAGCATCAAAGGAAAACCATTAATGGAAAGCTGTTTCCTCCTCGTCAAAGGAGCAGAGCCTACGTTTATGTGGGGACTTGCCATTTTCTATTTCTTTAAAAGTTAATTCTATAATGACTTCCTCAATCAAGATATCTCTTTCCTTTCTTTTAAACTCTAATAGAATTGTCCTCAAGCTTCCCTTTGAGGCCATTCTCCAATGCCTTTATTAATAACAGTAAGAACCCCAAGAGGGGATCCCAGTTTCCCTAGTTTCACTCAATCATTATCAAAGCTAATTGATGCCTTTGGGCAATTGATTGTCTAATTCAATGATTAATTTTGGATATGTGAACTGGACATGGTAATACATCTTAGTAAAATGAATGGTTGCGAGTAAACAGAATTCAAGGCTACCTTAGGCTATGCAGCAGCTTCCAGAAGTACAGATTATGTAGAGAAATTTTGATTCAAAAAGCAATACTGTGTATCTGGTAGACATATTTCAAATGTAATCAGGAGAAGATTTTGTTATTAAAATATTAAATAAAATTGTGTTAGTAGTAAAAATCAAGTTTGATATTTCGGGAACATTTACTCAAGATAGGACACATGTATCTTAGGATCTGGGTATCTGAAAACTCACTAAGTTTAACCATAGGTTAAAGTTTGCCAAACAATGCTCTTCTCATGTTTTCTTCCTAATAGTTGCTTCTGTTTAATCACCTACTTTTTATTTTTAAACAACCTATCAATTTCTAATAAAGTAAAATAACAGCAATAAACCTTGGAACTTTTGTAATTCTGAAAGCATTCTGGACAGTTATGAATATTTGTTTTAGCCCTAAAAATCCCATGTTTTGAAGATGAGGTTGCTTTCAAAAGAGAACTCTCCACAGCAGTTATTGTTGATAATATTTATGCCATACCCAGTGGCATTGTCAGCTACTGTTTAGCAACATATATATATATATATATATATATATATATATATATATATATATATATATATAAAACACAGGTTCGCACTCCCACTTATGCTTTTAAAAAATTGAAAGATTTTTAACATTTTAAACATTTTCTAAATGGGTAATCTATTACATCATTTTCTCCTCTTCATTTCCATTACATTCCTGCTGTATCCCTGTGGTCCCAAAAATTCATGACCCCTTTTTCTTTCTATATTATTAATACACATTTACCCACTCCACAGCACACACACACAAACACACAAACACAAACTTCTGAGTCCATTTAGCATTGCTTAGGTACATGGTTTACAGATTTACCACTATGAAAATTGTGTTTAAACTACCAGATTTTTGAGATTTCATAAATGCAATGTTCCTATTGTGTAAAAGATACCATTTCACAATAAATTTCCTGGCCCTCTAGCATTTACATTCTCTCTGTCCCCATATCTGTGCTGATCCCTGGACCTCAGGTGTGGCGTTTATGCTGTTGAAGTATCGATTGAGGTTAAATATACTTTCTTATCAAATTTCCTGTAATTAGAAAGTATCAGATTCCTCAAAACTATTGCTTCTACACTTCTCTGTTTTCTAGCTAGAATCTTGAAAATTTATCTGACCAAACAGAGATCAATACATTGAAAAGAAACAGAGTATGCTAACACACACACACAGTGAAGATGTTCACATTGTTAAGGTGAAGAGTAATGCGACAGAGAAGTGGGAACTTGAACTTCCAGGTTATCTTAATGAATGACACCAAACAAATGGAAAGCAAAAAGCTTTAGGCTTTTCATGGTGGGAAACTGAAGGGAGATTAAGGTGTAGATCTGAATGGAGCAATGGAAGATACGAGGTCCTTCATCAGTACTTTCTTGTATATATCTGTACAGGACCATCTTGGGTCATCGTCTCTCTGGGTATAAAAGGCTCTCATTCCTTCTAGGTAGGAAAGAAGTCAGAAAACACCTTCGGAAAAGGAATATGTGTTCTGATTTCAGGCAAATGAAGGATGGGTCAGATTCTCAGTCACTTTCAGCTCAAAATAGCTCATGCAAGAGTGGCAAGTTTAGGTGTGGCAGGCTGAATCACTTCGAATTTTTTAATATCAGATATAGTATTTTATGCCCCATTCAAGTGCAACCCACTTGATAATTTCAAGCAACTACCTCCTGAGGTCTTCCCCCTCCCCTTGCATACCCCTTTATTTTGACTTTGATACATGAGTTTTGTTTACATATTGTGAAAAATTACAAATTTATTTTTTCAATTTGTTTTCTTTCTTAATTTCTCCCTCATTCTCAAATTTGAAGTAGTTGTATTTGGAGACTATTTCCTCCAAAATAGGGAAATCATTTCCTAATAGTTTTTTCTTTCCAAAGCCTGTATTTTAATTATTTAGAACTGTCTTTATTGATAATAAGCTTCTGCCCTTCTCAGATATCCAATTATTTATTTGAATTATTTGCTTGAAATTGAGTCTTTAAAAAAAAATCAAAGCTCCAGTCTATTCAGAGCTCTGCTTTTTTCTCTTTTTCCCCTCTCTCAACATGTTTGCATATATGTTTCAGAGTTGATTGTGTGAAAACAAAATACAACTAATATTATCCCATAGCATTCTATTTAGAAACTAGCTCTTTCAATGCACATCAGTCAGGAAAGAAATGTCAAATCTAGACTGCCAAAATTGGTACAGAGAGTCCTTGTAACATGAGAAGGCCAGGCCTGATTGTTTGTGTTTCTGTCCTGTCCTGCCCCCCAGCTGTTTAGTCCCAAAGAAAAATCACACTGAGATCTCTATAAGTTATAAAGCTGATTGGCCTGTTAGGTCTAGACTCTTACTGGCTAACTCTCTCATCTTGATTAACCCATTTTTCTAATCTATTTTAGCCATGTGGCTCAGTACCTTTTCCAGTGGGGCAGCTCACATCCTGCTGCTTCCATGATCTGGGCAGGAGTGGGGAATCAGCTTCCTCCTCCCCAGAACTCTCCTGCTCCCCTTGCATCATTTCCACTTTCTGTCTGGTTTCCCTGCCTACACCTTCTGCCTGGCCAAAAAGCGTTTATTTAAAACATGATTGACAGAATACAGACAATTCTCCCGAAAGTCCTTAATGGTTCACCTTATAATGTTTACATTTACAATGGATCAGAAGCCGGAAATCGTTCTTTGAATTTAAGTCTTCCCAGGGACAACAGTATGCAGAATTATGTTTTCTCTTATAATGTTGTGAGCAGAAGCTTCCAGTCAACCTCAACACCACAGTGACATGGGTAAATAATGCTTTTTAGTATACTGCATGAGTGAGCTCTGGGAGGCAGCAGTGTAGTTGATGCATTAAAGGTGTTTTAAGCCTTTGTTACTCTCATGTATAATGGTTTTTATTTGGACATAGCCCCACGGTAAGCTGACAGCATCTTTATTTGCTTTAGATGCAAAATAATTATGAATCCAAAGACCATTCAAATGACTAACTTTAACACTAATTGGCAAAAAATCCATATTTTGCTAGTTGTAAAACAAACTCAAGTTCTTTATTACTTTTAGCAAAACATGTATTTTCATACAAGTGAAACTTCTAGTGAAAACTGTGATTCAGCAGTTTCTCATGTCTGGAATTGCTATAAAATATATTATCACACCTAAAATGGGGTTTCTCTTACTTCAAACATTGTGTATCAAAAGGGGAAATGAGCGTATTCAGCAGCATGTTCACACAGAGAGAATCACGATTTCTTAGGATTCACATTTCCTTGTCTAGGGTAGGACTCTACTGGAACCTGTGGGAGTGATTGTCAGCCACTCAGTGAGAAGAAGACAGCATTTAATGATAACTATCCTGAGCTTCTGCGTGGAGCAGCGGCATACTTAATGGACCCAGTTCCTCCCTGTCTGACTTTCAAGTCCAGAAGAAAGCCATGGGGCTAAACTGCCTCAGAAATGCTTTTGTGTGCTTTTATGCAACTTCATAAATTTCCAAATGGGTTATGCTCAAAGCTCAAACCAAACAGAATATATATCTAATTTACAGTGCTGTTCGGTGGGATGGTGGCCAGTTCTCTGAGCAAATAAAATGGTACATCAAGATTTGTAGGTTGTTCTCATTGTGAACACAGTGCACTGGGACAAGCATAAATGATACCATTAAAGATTCATTCCACAACCCTCACTGGAGTTCTACATAGCGACATGGCATTACTTTTAATATAGATTTAGAATATATTTTTCTTCCCTTTCATTTTATAGCTTAAATATCCGTGGTTTGTTTGGTTTAGTACCTGCTTATATGATAATCTTTCAAGATGGAATACCTCCCATTAAGGTCTCTCCTTAGCTATTTCTCCAGGCCCTCATTAAGAGAAATGCTTGTATTTCCTTTGGAGTAAGTGCATCTCATAGGCTGTTCACGTAGCCTCATCTGAGACCAGGATGAAATAGCAGACTATGCTGAGTTGATTCTTCAAACATTCCTTGAGTAAGACAATTCATTTTATGTTCATAGTTAAAGAGAGAGTTTTCAAAGTAGCTAGTCAGGAGTCTTGGGTTGAATAAAGGAAGCCTACAACATTAATGAATTACCATTCATCAAATATAAGACATTACAGAAGCTTCCTAAAATATATACTTGCATGAAGGCAATCTTAAACAAAATCGAATAATGAGGAAGAAGGAGCTCTAGTTGAACACCCCTTGTCGCCAAATGAAACTTCTAGTGCTAGAAATGGGTTATGACTAATGGAATTAATGGTTAAAGCAGCCTCATGGGAACCACCAAATAACCCAGACTATCTACAAGGCTGTGGACTGCTCTCTATTAACTGATGGTAAGACGCTCCTGCAGAAGACAACACCTCCACAACTCATTGAATGGAGAAGTTGAGTTGGTGCCTACATCGGGCCTTCACCCCTACTGTCTAGTGTTCGCGGTACTGGAAGGTACTCTTCATGATCCCAAAGGAGACAGGTACACACCAATCCAACTACAAACCCTTTGATCTACAATGGTGTTCTTCTCATAAGATGTGCTTGTGTGATAGTGCCACAAAACTTAATGGGATTGACCAACCGATATCTGATTGGACGTAAGGTTCACTCCATGAGATGGAATTCATACTCTATATGACTTGAATGGTCAAGAATCTGAGACTAGATATATCAGGGTCCCAGAGGAAATCCCAATAATACTGTTCTGCGAAAGGAACACATCAATAAAAATATTCTGACTATCAGTCTGCTATCCTCATGGATCAGTGCCTTACTCTGTCACCATTAGACAAACTTTCTTCTACATCAGATGGGAACAAATATACAGCCAGACAACATGCAGTCAGTGAGAGTCCATTGAACACTCAGCCTAAAAAGGGTGTCTCCATCAAATCCCTTCCCTCAGAGCTCAAGGAACCCCACAGAAGAGTAGTCAGAAGGTGTGCAAGAGTCAGAGGGGACAGAGGACATCAAAGGTATTCTAAACACACTGTGACCAATGCGCATATGAATTCAAACAACACGCCCAGGGTCTGCAGAAATTCATGCCAGAGAGGCTCCCAGTGCCGACAGGAGAAATGGACAAAAGCCTTCATTCCTAACCCAGAAGCTATCTCCAATTGATAACTACTCAAAAATGAAAAAGTAGTTTTCTCCAATGGATTCTCACTGGGTATACAAATGACTCTTAAAGTTCATGCACAATGTTCAGCAGTAGATGTTCAACACAAAACAAATTCAATGAAAGCTTTGTTTTTTTAAAAAATTTTTTTAACCTTACAGATCCTTTGTGTATATTATTATCTTCAGTTTTGTGGGATTTTTATGTGTTTTTATGGGATTCCAGTGTGTGGGAACATTTGTGTCTCTGTATCTATATGTGGTTTCTTTCTGCTTTTTCTTTTGTTCTTCATTTGTTGCATCCTATTCCTCTTTGTTTGCTTTTGTTTTGTCTCATTTATGTATTATTACTCTTAGATGTCTGTTTGTTTTCTAAGAAAAGACAAAAAGGTTGTAGATGGAGATGGGAGAAAAGGGAGAGAAGTTGGGAGGAGACATTATAAGAAAGATATATTCCATGAAAAAAAATTTTCCAATACAAGAAAAACAGAAAGAAAAATAAGAAACTGCCTAAAAGGTTTGTGTAACTTGCTTAGTATTTCATGTACTGGTAAATATTTCAGAAATATTTATTTGTCCTGTGACAGAATATTCCCAGAGTTAATTGACGTCTGTCCAAATGTATACAAAGCATTAGAATTAAGCAACATCAATGCTTTTGTTTATTAAAATATAAACATGTTTATATTAGTAGAAAATACCCTTTAGTTTCCCTCTAGATTTTTCTAGCTGAAGGTTTTATTGATCATTGTGGTGTTATAGATTTCTATGATTAAAGGATAAATCCATTCATTCAACCATTGTAAGTGATGTCTTTTCTTCACAATAAATTTTGCTTGGACACAATTGAATGTACACAATAACTGGTAACAATTTCCAATAGTTTTTGGCCTTGTGCTGAGTATTAAGATCTTTCTCAAAGTAAGAAAATCCACTTCATTTCATTTTCTAATTGTGAAAATATACTATAAAATGATCCACACACAGATCAAATAAGCCCACAAAGTGCAATGTCTCTGCATCTGTATATCCTGGGTCTCTGTAGGTAATATGTGCCTTACTCTTTGAACACACACCATTCGGGGAGACTCCTGATTTTTCTTCTCATCTTTACTAGTTTAATCCCCATGTCTCCTTTGACAGGTGCCTTCTATTCTACAATCTGCTGTAGGGTTTCCATTGTAATAAGATGGTTCTTGCTCATATAGCCACACAACTTCCTCATGTGTGTTATAATGGGACTTTTAAAGCCTTCACCATATTTTTTCTTAGGATAGGAATGCTAAAATATGGAGAAAATGAAGAAGAAGGTATCTGTAGGTTATCGCAACTTCTATTTTACCACTTTTAGATTGTTTCTAGGCATCCCATTGATATCTGTTTGCCTCAGTTTTTCCTGAATATATTGATGGGATCTTCCTTTTCTGTTCATAATGAATAAGATTTTGAAATTTAAAAATAACTGCACATTCTCTTGACAGTTACACATATGCCTCCAAATCTAAATTTTAAAACAAAACTTGTCTTCTCTGAAAAAAAATTCTCCACTACTTTTTGTTTGTTTTAACCACAGATCCTTATGTAAATTCAATTATACAGTGCAAAATCTCTGTGTCAGCCTGTGTCGAGCTTGTCAAGTTCCCCTAGCCGATGATCACCTCTTTTAGATCTAGTGCCTTACTTATCTCTGTTTCCTGCTTTTCCCCATTTCAGATAGACTGTGAAGCAGATCTGATGAGCTTGGGGGAAGAGAGGAGAGAAAAAATTCTCCATAATGATGCTGTACACGTATCGGGTATATATGTATAATATACTTACATTTCATATATTATATATTATATATTATTTATTACACTGTCATTATAGCTTTTACAATGCTGGAAGTTTGAGACAAAATTTCTTTTCTATACAAACAGATGTTTCTCCTAAAGATTTATTCAACTAGATGAGGCCCATTTTGTTATTATGAGTAATGAATTGTTTCTGTTAAAAAACAACTGGTTTTAGATGTTCACCACATCCGAGAAATAACTTTAAAGCAACACCTAATGCTTGAGTGAATAAGCAAGGACCATCATCTAGTTCAAATTGAGACATAAACCTAAATTACAAATGAAAATATATCTTAGTCTCAAAAGCACTTTTAGAAGCGATCTTGAGTGGATGATGTAATCCTGATTTCACTTCCAATAAATCCCGATTAGTAGTGCTGAGGGGCAAAGGGAGAGGAGACAATCCTTCATTTGGATGTACCGTGGCCATGTTCTTCTGCAATACGGTCAATGGACTCATGTGAAATTACTTGTTCCTTCATGACTTACTCTCCCTCCCCAGAGTTTTGAAGTAGGAGATGAGTGAGCAGCGCACAGGGAAGACCACAGAAACAAGGATGGAGCATGTTAATAGCATGTTCCTCTGCCTGTAGCACAACCTGGAGTCATTTTGTGCCCACACGGGTGGCTAAGGCGATAGGGAAAACTCATTTCTTCAGTCCTTTCGGAGTTCACAGCAACAGCCCAGTGGCTTCGGGAGAGTGAAGGAAGGGCCGAACATTATAGCTGATAATGATACAGCCATTAAAACCCAGAAGTAAATGGACAACGGGTCACCAGCAAGCTGCAAGCAAAGATGGAAGTAGTTGAAAATAAAGATTCAATCAAAGAAGTGTGTAGCTTGAAGGGTGTGGTGATGATTGTGTTCAGTCCATGATGGCTGGTTTTTTTTTTTTTTTTTTGTCAGTTTGTTTGACTTTTCTTTTGTCCCCTTGGCAGTTGAATTGTCTGCCTTTTTCCCTTGAAGCTGTTAAGGCTAGAGAAAGAAAACAACGGAGGCATTTTAATTAACTTAGATAAGGTGCTCGATTGAAAAGTAGTCACTCTGAAATAATGCGGCTTCCTCTGCATTGGCAGCAGCAGTTTCAAAGGGTCTACTGGAATAATACAGGAGGCTTACCCTTAAACTAAAAGCAACATGACAGTTACAAGGTCCGTAGTCATGCTGTGTTCAAAAGCTCCCGCTATTTCACTTTCCCTTCGTTTTAAAATAAGCAGAGAAGAGGAGAATAAATACGGCCATGTAGATGGTTTCTTCCTGCGGGACCCCATCTTTCTGCAGCGCGCGACCACACATCCTTTACTCGGAGGACGTAAATGCGGACCTCCAGAGGAATCTTAAAGAAAAAGATTACTAGAGAGGTGGCACTTGTGGAAACATTGTCGTGGTGCGTGCTCATTAGCCTTGGCTGCTGCAGAGCTATTGGTCTGGCAGACTCTGTCTTAAAATGCTATGCTTCTAAAGAGGGCATGGGGAAACGAGGGGAAAAGGCTTCGCTCAGAAATAATCTGTATTCTCTTGCTCTATGACCCTTATTAGGAACAAGGCCAGAAAGCTCAGACCTAATCTATCCGACTTTCCCAGTGTTTTCTGCTTCTCCTTTCTGCTCACTTTCTGATGCTGTCTGTGTGGTAGGGCCTCTCATACAGTCTTCAATGATCCTGTTCCTGTTATAGACAGCTTTGGGATACTTTTTTCCTTAGGTGTGATGAGTTAGACTTCATAATTTTTTTTTCTAGTGGAAAGAATGTGACAAATTGTGGGCTGTCACTGCAAAAAGGCTGCATGGTCCATCTTGAAAGTTCTCTCCCCCAATTTCACAGGCTCGCTTTGCAGGGAGCCAACTCCTACATTATGAGCTAGTGTCCTGCAGAGTCGTTGACAGTCCAAGACAATCTGGAAGCGCCAGCAAAGACAGCCATTAATAGCCTCATGATTGAAACTGAGATTTTCTCTTATTCTATAAAGAATCAACATGTTTGCAACCTCAACCATACAGATTACTACCTTGTGAGCAATCCTCAACAGAACACAGCTAAGCAGTTCCCTGGTTCTTAGTCAACAGACATTATGAACCAGTTAAGTCTATGATTTCAAGTGGTGAGATTGGGGAGTAAGTTTTACTCAGCAGTAAGATCAATTGATGTGAGATTCCTCTCTGTATGCTGCAAATACCATTGGTTAATAAAGGACTTCTTTGGACTTATAGTAGGGCAGAACTTAGGTAGGGAAAACTAAACTGAATGCTGGAGAAAGGAGGTGGAGTCAGAGAGAAACCATGTAACCCCGACAGAGATAGACTTCGGAACTTTAGCCGGTAAGCTGCAGCCACGTGATGATACACAGATTAATAGAAATGGGTTAAATTAATATGTAAGAGTTAGCCAATAAGAATTAGAGCTAGTGGCCAAGCAGCTCACAAAACTAATATAGTTTTTGTGTGATTATTTCGGGTCTGAACTGCAGAGCAACCGGGAAACAAACAAGTGGCCTTCCTTCTACAATCAATCACAAATGCATGCAATATAACAGTATTAATGTAATGTTTTCCTAAGACATGCAGTGTATTTGCTTCTATCTACTACAAAAAAAGAAGAGAACATGGCAGATATTCACATAATTACATGACTCCTTTACTTCTATGACTAAGATTATTTAGCTTCCCAGACAATGTCTCCTTTACTTGTGTTGGAATCCCCATGGCTATACCAGATATCTGTCAGGAATATCTTAAGTGAGGAAGGGTTTGTCTGGGCTCACAGGTATCAGGTACCATGACAGAAACTCCTACTGTGGCGGCCAGGAAGCAGGGTGTTGAATAGTTGTACAAGTTGGTGTTGCCCTCACAGTCCTTCAGTTAAGCTGGGCCCTCAACCTTCCAGGTAGTGCTGTCTACATTTGGGATGGATCTTATCCCTAGTTAATCATCTCTTTAAACATTCTTATAGACACGGTGAAAATGTGTTTTAAAAACCTACTAGATGCTTCTCAGTACAATCTTGTTGACAATCAACATCAATCATCAAGTATTACTCATTTCTGCTTTCTTCAAGAAGGTACCCAAATTCCTTGATTCTGTGTCTCTGTTCTGTGTAAAGATGCTGTGTATTTTAAAACATGTTTTTCCCTGAATTACATTTGTGTGTGTGTGTGTGTGTGTGTGTGTGTGTGTCTGTGTGTGAAAGAAAGAGAGAGAGAGAGAGAGAGAGAGAGAGAGAGAGAGAGAGAGAGAGATTTCTGCTGCAATGAGCAGGTGTGTATGTGTGGGCACAGGCAAGGGTAGGTCCAGGAGACAGGCTTAGGTTTCAGTCTTTAGGAGATTTTCACCTTGTTTTCTCACTCAGGCTTTCTCACTGGACTAGAAGTCACAGATAGGATAGATTGGCTGGTCAGTTCTTCCTTAGGGATCTGTGCTTCCCACCTCTCCAGCCCTGGTATTATAAGCATATAGCAGTATGTCTGGCTCCTTTACATGAGTGCTAAGTGACAACCTCAAGTCCTCGTGTTTGTGGGCAAGCACTTTTACTGACTCAGATCTCTCTCCAGCCTCATTTTGCTTGCTTAGTTTTTAAGAAGTTGAAGTTGACTGTAACTCTGACAAAGACTATTTAGAAGTGAGTTTAAAGAGAATGTCATTAATTATTTTAATAAAAGTACTTGTATTTTAAAACACACAATAAAAAATAGTTCACAGTTAAAGAGTGCAGGGCCCAAGACAGTCATTAACATATGCAGGTATTAATTATCAGAATTACTACACATAAACCTTCAAGGGAGAAGACAGAAGAACTAGAAAATTATTAGAAATTCTTCTGTGCTGAAGTGCACAAGTGGTGCAGTCTGGTGGTTAAGTTAGGGCTATATTTACAGAGCACAGTTCATAATGGTGGGTGCTGTTTCCAACATAGATTACATCCTAATGTTGGTCTATGAAATAGCATTTTGAGAGATGTAGTTTTACCGTTGTTTACTTATAAGTGAGACACTAAAGGGTCAGGGAAGCTGACACGACTGGGCTACAATCAGGCAGTCAGAAGCAGATTAAGGACTCATACCCAATTTTCCTGCTATCTTAGGAAATGCTTAAATTTAGAGTGCCAATAGGTTGAATTCATAGTAACTGAGTTGTCTGCAATTGTTTCCAGGTTGTTCTGTAGTCCTCCTGCCATCCCCGCATCCACCCATTCCTAATCTCACATATTCTAGGTGAGGTAAGTGTGTTAAATGAGGTTATGTTGGCAGCTGATATCTGTAAGTCTGAAAAAAGATGATCAGCTTTCCTCCTGACAAGAACAATGGGCTCTGAGAACAGGTAGGATAGGACATGGGAAACGCCCATCAGCTTTGTAATGATGAAAAACTTAAAATCAAACTATCTCTTTAAATAGAATCACATACCCCTAAGAGAACAAAAACAGCAAAGTTATTCACACAGGTTCTTGAGTTCAGAGGACATTGGCTTATTTCTTTGAGTGTTTTATCCCAATAACAATAAAAATGTGCTCAAACTTAAACTTCCGTAGTAGAGGCATCACGTGTATTGTGAACTACCTGGATTTAAAGCCAAAAAAACAGTTCAATTTCTTCACCCTGAATGCTGCTGTATGTTTTTAAATAAGTTACTTAGTCTCTTTTCTATACAATAAAGATCATGTGTATGATACAATGACCGTTGTAAGGCCAAAACAGAATAAGAAAGATTAATGCTGCTTGGAAAGCCATGCTGTGCTAGAAACAAATTATTTTTTATAACTTTATAAATATGGTTATTGATTCTCTAAAATGCTTGACTCTTTCCCATATAGTTCTTGAATTGGCACATTTAAGCAAAAGTTTTATTCTGTTTAACTCTATGATCTGAATGCAAATATAAGTAATTAATTTAGTGTGTGTGTATATATGTATGTTGTGTGTATATGTGATGCATGTGTGTGTATGTACCCTTAATTATTATGATTGAAATGTTCCAATCTGTCACTTTTATCTCATTCCATGGAGATACAGTTATTTTCTGAACCTGAAACTAGACTAACAGGTTGCAAACCCAGTGACCATCTTGTCTCTGTCCCCCACAGGGATGGAGTTAAAGTACCTATGGTTGGTTTTGTTATATGGCTGCTGGGGCTTTGAATTCAGATATTCAGGCTTTCTTAGTATGAACTCTTACTATCTACATCTCACCAGCCCTAGAGAAATACTATTTTATAACATATTTATTTTTCTTTAAAAATTTCATAGTTTCTTATTCTTGCTATTTTGAATAGCTAAGAGTCTCTACACTATTATCTATTCCAAATAGTAAGTTTTATGACCATGGCTGGTATAAAGCAAAACTATGGATATAAATTTAGAAAGCAGTTTGATAACATGATCATTTAGCAAAGCAACCATAACTAAAACACAACAGAAACAGCAATAGGTTTCTCCTTAAGGCTTATGATCGCCCTTCCTCACCATAGTTTCTGACAATGTTTACAGTATCAGACATGCATTCTCTCCTGAGGATCAGACAAGATCCAACAAGGGCAGAAGGTTATTCCTATAGCCAATCTTGCCCCTATTTCACCAATAGGTGCATCTTTTTCTGGCAGTTTGGTATTGAATCATATATGGCGATATTTGGCTAAGGGCATTGGTGTCTTTTCTCTCTTATCAGACTTCTTAGCACCTTCTAGCACTTTGAAAACTAGTAGAGAGGGAGAAAATTTCTTGAAAAACTCAAGACTGTTTCTCTTTGTGCTGAAAGCAAAGCATTTAGTGTTTTCAACAATGGAGTCTTACCATCTGGAATTACTTTTAAAATAATTTAGCACACTTTATTTATTAAAATAAAAATAGAAATATCTAAAACTGGCTGTCTTTATTCAAAGGAAAATGCAGCAAGGTGGTGCTTTAATCTAGCAGTGTTTTAATGGAGGTGATTTTACCCTATAGGATACTTGGCTCTATCCAGAGATAGTTTTGATTATCAGTACTACAGAAGTAGATGGCATTTATATCTAGTGGTGGAGGCAGCAATGATGCATAATTTACTATGGCCAGTGTAACAACTACAACAAAGAAGTACCAGTCAAATATTCCACCCACTTAGAAGTCCTGGGCCACATACCCTTTTAGAGTACATAGCTATCTCCATATCGGATCTCATCCTGAGGCGGAAGTAATGACTACAGGTACCTGATTCTTTGTACTTTCCTCCCTTTTCCATCTAACTTAAGGGCCTTATCTCCTTCATCCCAGAAGACTACTTATCCATTTATGTCTTAAGTCAAAATTTATGTGGAACCACCGTGGCAGCTCATAAGACACCCTGGACTGCAGAGACATTAATATGCTCCTGACAGCAGTTGTAACTCCTCATCTCATCCGCTGCTGACAATGCTATCGCACAGATTTTAAAAAGCCTAGAAGAAGTAGCCTCCTGAGTCCAAAACAGCTGTCTAAGCACCAACGGAGGTGCTGTGGAAGCAGCGATGTCCTTCGGAGCAGGTGTCTGACAGCACCTCTACTGCCCAGTGCACCCCACCTGAGGTTTGTATTGTCCTTCCTCTTCCCAGATGCCCTGTACTTTTTCTCCCTCTCAGGGTTTGCCACCAGAATGGTCATCTTGTTCAGCTCTGAAGGTAACTCTGCGGTAATGTATTGCTGCTACTTCACTGGTGGATTTTTGTGTGACTCTTCTCCCCAAATTACATCAATCATGATCATGCCAAGAATTTTAACTAGTGATAAGTTGGGCAAGCCTGGAGCTTTCAGGAAAAACCCGATTGGCCTGCAAGTGCTTTTATCCATAAGTCCTAAGGTGTGCTGCAGGTCGGCACTGTTTTGTGGGAGAGCATTTGTGGCTGCTGAGCAACACAGAAGGAAACCACCCTAATTGCACCCTTTGTAGTTTAATAATAAAAACACACTGGCTTGCAAAGGAGAACCGAATACTTGGAACAAAGCAGTTTAGTACTAGGGAATTAAACAGACTATTATATGCCTAATTGAAGTTAACAATAAACAAGTGCCTTTGTCTGCCTATGGAAAATCTAATATTGTGATTCAATTTATGTATCTCTCCGCGTTCGTAAAATGCTCTAGAGGGGAGCAGCCAATGATGACTTTTCTTGTTCTTCTGATGAAGCTGTTCTGCAAAACCTTCATTCAACTATTTGACCCAATGAAGGGTAGTTCTCTGAGTGGCAAAGAGATCTGAGGGAAAAGGATTAATGGTTTTTAAAAGAATGCTTTAATCGGATTAAATGAGAAAGAGACATTTTGGCAACTGTATGTACTTCTAAAATTTACATTTAAAGGGTGTCCTATGTAATCAGAATTCTAACAGCAAGTCAACATCATTCTTCCAGAAAAAAAAAATGACTTTTAAAAATGTGTTTGCTGAAGCTGAGCAGCCCTGAAAGGAGAAAAGAAGAGAGCAATAAATTCAGTGTCTGACTGAGAGGCTCAGCAAACATAGGATATCACTATACTAACAAATCTTAATGAAAGGCTAAATCTACCTGTGAACAGAGGGAATTGATTGGGAATAAATTTACTTCATAAAGACGAATATCAAGTGATCATACAGTACTGTTTTGTCAAGTTTGAAAAAGCTTTCTCATTAAAAAGAATTGAAGTCCCTTGTACTTTATCTTCTCTGTTACTTTAGGGTTCTGGAAAGATTTGGTTACCAGTCGCGTGACCCATGTTAGCAACAAGGAGAAAGGTAGGAGTAATTGAGACTCCTAGCTGAGCTGTTCTCACCTCTGTGCAAAACCTGGAGGTCTGAGTGAAAATGGTCCCATGAGCTTTCCTTCTTTGCTTTGTCCCCAAAGAATTAATTACAGCATCTGCCTTAGGGATGTCTTTGGGAAGGAAGAGTGTATCCTTTAGGCCTGTGTGGTCTCAGAAACATATTTGTGGTTTAAATGGCACAGAGAAAGCTTTTGACTGCTCAATCTCAGGAAAATGTGTGCACTGGTGTATAAAGCAGCTTTAAACAAATAATTTAGCATCTTCACTAGACTAAAGAGTAAATTCTCAATCCAAAGGTGGATGCTAAATCATCTGGCTCCTCAGCTTGTGTGTACTTTAAGATTCAAAATATCATGAAATTTAATGTCTTTTATTTGTTTTATAAATAGCATTATCTTTATTGTAGGGACTTGGAAGGAGTGAAGAAGGATAAAACTATGTATTTGCTGAGCCAGGTTTTAGAAAGTGTCAAGTGAGTTTTCTAACAGCCACCAGAAAATAGGCATATCCTAGCCCTCACTTCCACACAGCTGGATGAAAGGCTAAGAAGACATGGAGGGCTTGTTTTCCAAATAATGAAATACAGAAATGAATTCAGTAGGATCTATGCAGATATTGCTTCCAGATTCACCAATTTGAAAATCACTTCACTAGGAATAATATCAGGTCAAATGACCAATAGAGAGCCTAAAAGTGTTAAATTTGGTAGCCGAACCAAAATCACACGGGATTCCTTTTTAAACCCACTGCTTGAGTTATTTTATGTCAAATATGTTTGTGTGTGTAATAATTTCCTCTAATAGGATAGAATATTATCATGGGATGACTAGTATTTTTTAGTCTCATCTTTGGTATGTTTTGAATTCTAACCTAAATTTAAATTAACTTTCTCCTAGAAATTGACATGAAAGATGTAGGATTATAGTTAATGCACAGTTAAACTATAAAATCGGTAAGACAGAGCATAGTAGAAAAAATTGTCATAACTGGACTTAATCCTGATGTACTGAATATTTCAATATAAGTGAAGAAAAAAATATATCTAAGAGTAAAGGGCTCATTTAAGGCAATTTGGAGAAGGAGAAAGAGAAGGTCGGAGGGAGAAGGGGAGAGAATGCCTTTTGCTGGGATCATCAACCTGTCTCACAGGAGAGAAAACCTTAGTCAGTAGACTGAGAAACTGAGGAATCTTCTATTCAATCAGTCCCTTAATTTCTCTGATTTCTGTTGCTCTGATCCTTTGCTTGAGGTGACTTTGAATGACTGTTACTGGCTAGGTAAGTCTGCATAGGGAGCGGGTGCCGCGTTCCAGAATCTCCCCATTTTTCAGTTCCTGTGAAAATAACGTCTCCACAGCATCATTATCCTCTACTGTACATACAGCATTAATCATAGGAGGAAATGATGAAGCTAATGCCAGGATTCTGATCTATGTGATACTTAAAATTTCCCACGAAATTAGTAAATTATCACTCAAGCTTCATAGATCACATTTTATGAGCCTAGCTGAGGTGACTCTATCTCTCGGAAGTATATCCACTCATTATTATGCTGGCAATATAAAATTTCTGTGCATGCTACGCCAAAAAAGTGGCTGTAAAGTAGGTCACGTGATTACAGCAGAGATTAGATGACGGAAAAATGAGATATAAAAGAGCATATTATATGATGATTTCAGGAATATGGTTGGATAATTGTATGGGCAACATTCCACGGAATTTACTAAAACTTCTAAAATAGTCACCAAATGTTGCTGCAACAAATTAGAGGAACATAAGGAAACATGATCTGGTCATGCAAATTAGTGGAACATAAGGACATCAATTAAAAATTCAGAGACCTAGAGATCATTCCCCCGTGTCTCAGAACTATCGGGGAGGAACAACAGACATGAGATCTCTCTATTAATGGAACTTTACTAAGTGGCGGCATTTTCTACAGAGTCATTTCTAAGAACATATTAGAATTTATTCCAGGATAGTTCTTAGAAAAGAACACATCTATCAACCTCAAAACTAGAAAAAGTAACAAGGAAAAATTGCTATTGAGAGTGATATGGGGTTGTAGCACATAAGAGAGATAGAATAAGGAAGAGATAAAATGAAAGGGAACAAAATGATAATAGGCATTCATTGAGAACCCACAGGCCAGCCAAGATCTAAGTGCAGATCCTCTTTCCCTCCACCCATCCAAAGGAAACCCCGTAGTCTCATTTCCAGCTCTCCAGCAGATCACCTGCAGCAGCCTGTCTTCTTGCCCTGCCCCCATCTGTGGATCACACAGACCTTCCACTCCTTTTCAATCCCCCATGCTTGAATTGATTTGTCTCAGCTCCCAGCTCTAGCAGGAAGTCCCTGAGAATCCACAGAGAACTCTGATCAGAGAAGTAGGTAGTCTAACTACAGATCTTCACCCTCCATTTCTCTAAATCCAATCCCCCCCGTATCATCCACAGATCTACTACAGAATTCTTCTGTAGCATTTTCTCACTCACTGCACCTACTCTCAGGAGACTAAGCAGATCCTGGTTGAACACCCTGATTTCTTCCCTCCTTTGGACCCCCTCAAATTCCCTTCTTAGGCCATTCCTATTCCTAAGTATTAGTTATCAATACCTAGAAACACATTATAAAGGAACCACCAATGACCAGGCCTATCATAAATCCAGAAGAATTTCCTTCCAGGCAACACACAGCCACTACATTAAGTTAAGAACCAGAGATGGCACCAGAAACCAATAACACAAACAAACAAAATAAAACAAAACGAAATAAAACCCAATCACCCAGCATAGTTAGGACCAGATATCAGCACCTAGTATTACATTCTTCCCACAACCAGAAGCCTGGACCCCAGGACAAAAGCAGAATTAATAACACCCAAGACAACATATCTTCATTATTACCCAGCAATCCTGGGTATTACTACAGTAGGTCCTGAGAATGGCAATATAACTTCAGCACAAGACAAAGACCTTAAATAATGTTTATGGATGTGATAGAAGTCTTTAAAGAGGAAATCAATAAATCCCTTAAAGATATC
Source organism: Myodes glareolus (assembly GCF_982192425.1). Taxonomy (NCBI): domain Eukaryota; kingdom Metazoa; phylum Chordata; class Mammalia; order Rodentia; family Cricetidae; genus Myodes; species Myodes glareolus. The sequence goes on from NC_142037.1 coordinate 45,944,210, forward strand.
TATGGAAACACAAACAGTGAAAGGAAAATAGAACAACTGATGACCTAAAAGTAAAAATAGAATTAATAAAGAAAACCCAGCAGAAGGAAATCTGGAAATTAAGAATTTAGGAACTTGGCCAGAAATCTCAAAGGCAAGCCTCACCAACAGAGTATGAGAAACAGAAGAATCTCAGGCACTGAAGACATGGTAGAAGAAAATTCTTCAATAAAATAATAGAACATATAATTTAAGTACACATCAAAAAGAAGATCCAATTATAATCTGGCAGACCTCATCCCAAAGAAGCAATAATAGTCCATCCAATAAGAACGGGGAATAGAATAAATATTTATGGATGAATAGATACTATGGAATGGGAGGATCAAGTAGGGATGGGAAGGGGGAGAGGTTAGTGGGAGAGAATATGGGGTGAGACACACAAAATAAAGGGGCACTCGAGGGATAGTGTGGAAACCTAATGTAGTAAAAACCTCATAAAATAGATACATATATGAAGTCTATCTAAGTAAAATCACCAAATAATGGGGGCAACGGAGCTCCAACTGGTCATCTCTTGTTATCAAATAAAGTTTCCTGCATTGGCTTTGAGTTATATCTAACTGAATATTGGCCAAAGCTGTCCCATGGGAATTTCCAAACAACTCGGGTTCTTGCCAAGACTATAGGTTTGTTCCCCAGAAACAGACATCAAGGTCCCATTGCTGAAGACAAAACCAATACAACTCATTGAATGGGAGGATGTCAAACTGGTGCCCATATAGAGCCTTCATTCCTAAGTTTCAGTGTCTTTGTTACAGGAAGGAACTCTGCACCCTGTCCAAAGAGAAGCATTAATATCAGGACAATCACAAACCCTTTACAATGGTGTCCTGCCCACAAAATTATACTAGGGCAATGGTGGCATAAAACTTGGGGGAGTAAACAACCAATAACTGATCTGACTTAAAGTTTACTCCATGAGATACAGCCCATACCTGACATGGCTTATTGTGATCAAGAACCTGAGACTAGATAATCCAGGGACTTAGGGCAAATCTGTATAATAGTGATTTTACACAAGTAGTGATAAAATGACTATTAATGGTATTTTGCTGTACTCATAGATCACTTACTCATTTAGCCATCATCAGAGAAGATTCCTCCTGCACAGGTGAATATTTGAAACACTCAGCCCTAACTTTTATGTCTCCATCAAATCCTTCTCTTCAGGACATAGGGAACCCTGAAGAAGAAGAAGCAGAAAGAAGGCAAGAGTAAGAGGGGATTGAGGACCCCAAAAAAACAAGGCTCTCTAAATTATACAATTAAAACACATATTAAGTCACAACAGAGGCAACATGCAAAAGTTCTGCATAGAGGTCTTTGGTTATATATTATGGCTTCCAGTGTAGTGTTTTATGGGATTATTGAGTGTGCAAATAAGTATGTCTTTATTAATCATGTCTTCTCTTGGGTTCTTGTACTTATTTGTTTTGTACAATTGTGGTGTGTTAGCTTTTTGATTTATCTTTTATTTTAATGTGCTATTAACCCTTAGAAGCAAATTTGTTTTATAATGAGAGACAAAAGGGGAATGGATGTGAGGGGCAGTGGAAAGGAACTGGGAGGAATAGAGGGAGGAGAAACAGGAATCAGAACATATTATGTGACAAAAAGCCTACTTCAATGAAGGGGAAGAAAGAAAATGATAATAGAGTTGTTTTGTTTTTGGCAACTCAGTCTACAGATAGAGAGCTGTAGAGTGGATACAAGTTTTGTGTAGCTGTGGCTGTCCTGGAACTCTTTGTAGAGCCCTGGAACTCTTTGTAGAGCAGGCTGACTTTGAACTCACAGAGATCAAGTTGCCTCTGCCTTTCGAGGGATGGTATTAAATGTGTGCTCCACCACAACTTCCTGGTATATAAAAGTTATATTAATCATTGATAATCTCTGTTTTTTGAAATGTGTATATAAAAGACGCAGAAATATTTTGAGTCATATATATGTATAAACATGCATAACTATTTATACACACATGTGTGTGAAACACACACATGGCACATACACACCTATTCTTTTATCTTTAGAATTTTCTGAGTTTTGTGTTAGTTGTTTCTTTTTGCAGAGAAGAGAATGAAGGCTTATGAGGGACAACATTCGACCTAAGCAGGATTTCTAATACATTGATCTTTTATTTTGATCTACTACTCTACTCAATAGCTTAAGAGCTTAACGTTACATTGTAGTACAAAATAAAGGAATAAAATACATACCGAAGTATGCCAGTTATTTGTGTTTTGTGAGCATAAATCCATTTTTATGCAAGAAAGTTGACTTATAAGACAGACTGGATAACTGGATTTTAAGCAATGGCTTGAAAGATAGAAGCTACGCAATTTGCAGATAAAGGAGCAGAGTATTTTCTTTGTTTTGCAAAGTACAGGCAATTTATCAGCGTCTTTTCAAGGAAAAGCAAAATTTGGGGAATAAATTGCGCTAGATAATTTAAAGTGTTCTGTTTGTCCTTGAAAGCTATGCATAGAAGGTCGCCAAGGAATGCATATGAATAAACAGTCAAGGAAAAGTTGATTGTGCTTTTTTTTTTTTACTTCATCCTGTGGTGCTTTATAAGTCTTAATGCAGTTTAATATATTTTTCTGGGAGGATTCTGCCTAAGTAGGCAGGCTGTACGTATCAGTCTCATCAAATGATGAGAACAGTGAAACTTAGAAAGATGACATCACCTAGACCTTCAGGGGCAGACACAGGGGACTCCCAGATCAGTCCTGTATTACTGAACTATAACTTGAGATGATGAATCCACATTTTGTGTAGGAAGGATGATCAGACTCAAATACAAAATCAGTCAGACAAAAATCGTCCTTTCTGAGAATACTAAGTATATAATTAAGAAGACTTGAAGAAAGGATTATTCCTTAGTGACTAGAACTGGACACTGGATTCAGCGCCTAGTTTCTGCTCACTTTGGGTATATTTCTGAAGACAACCTACTTTCTACAATAGGGCACAGGTCTATGGACAGACTGATTTAGGACACAGCAACACTCCACTTTTCTCCAGTCACCTTTAAGTTATAGTATTATTGCACTGTCAAATTAAGAGGACTGGCTTATTGAATCACAGCCACCAGAGAGTGGCCCTGAGAAAGTTACATATCCTCCTTAAGCCTTACTTTCCTTTTAAGTAATACAAGTGTAAAATACTAACACTTGCAGTGAGAACTGTTGGTCTGACAATAACAATAAATTTTAACATACCCCATAAAAGGTACTTGCTAGCACCTTACCAGCACATTAGTATAGCTCACAGCACTCAGTGACGTTTCCCTGTGGCTTATCAGAGTGACACTGGCTTCTAGGAGCTCCAGGAAATATCGGTTCATAGCGCTGTCTTTAATGTACTTCAAGTTCAACATTTCCAACACAAACTCCTTTTCCCCTTCTCTAATTAAATGAGCAGCACCATGCTCTCCCTGTTTGTGCAAATGAAGTGCCTCCAACAAAACATCCTTCTGTTCCTTTGCTCTCATTGGCTGGCTATCTGTCTCTTAATGTCGTTAGAATTAACGTTCCCCATCCTCCCCGTTTAGTACAGCACTAAACACTGCTAGTATGAACTGCAGCGGTGTTCTCTTAAGGGTCATGTTGCAACTATTCTTACTTTCCTTGAAACTACTCTCCATGAGACCATGGTAAAAGTCATTTTTTTTTTATGTAAAAGGTGAAAGTCTCATTCTCTTTCCCTTAAATTGCCCCGTATAGCCAATCAGATACATTTCAAACTTTCATAGGCAAGCCTACAGCTTTCCAATTGTTTGCTGCCTTCACGTCTTCAATGTTATCTCTCTTTGTGGTCAACTTTCTCCCACACTGCATTATTCTTTGTTTGAGCCTTTGTTAGTTCACGCTGTTCCCAGTATTCATCTCCCTGAATTCACCCTGAATCTCAAGGGCTATCTCAAGTATTTGATCCTCTTAGAACCTGGTCCAGCTGTCCTCAGTAGTCCCCTTCTCTCAGTTCCCACAGGATTCTTGCATAGTTAGATACAGTGCAATGTCTACAGCTTACACCCTCTAGAAGATGCGGATGACTGAAGAGGACACATTCATTCCATTGTGGCTCCAAATTAGTAGCCGACAAGTCCTGATTGTTGGCTTGAACTGGTTGGCTTGGATTGTCAAAAACTTGACACAATCTAGACTTAGGAAATGTCTCCATGAAGAATTGTTTAGATTAGGTTTATCAGTGGGCATGTATATCAAGAATTGTTTTGCTTCTATTAATTGATATGAAAAGACTGATGGTTTGTTTCCTATTGCTGTCATAGAATACTGATGAAAGCCAATTTCGGGGTAGCTAGTTAGGTTACATGCTCCCCATCATTGGGAAATGAGGATTTTTATTTATTTTCTATTGAAAGTAGACTCTTCCCTCATACATTACATCTTGTCTGCAGTTTCTTCTCCCTGCACATATCTCCTACCTCCCGTCTCCCCCAGATCTACTCTTCCTCTGTTTCCTCTTAAAACAAGATATGACAAGGCAAAAGCTCTCTTATTGAGCCTGGGACGAGGCAACTAATAGGAGGAAAAGAATCCCAAAAGAAGACAAAAGATTCAGAGATGGTCCCACACCCATTGTTATGAGTTCTATAAAAATGCCAAGCTTTCAGATATAACGTATGCAGATGACCTGGTGCAGACCCGTGCAGGTCCCACCCTTGTTGCTTCAGTCTCTGTGAGCCCGTGTGAGTGTTGCTTAGTTGATTTGGCAGGCCACGTTCTTCTGGTATCTGCTATCCCCTCTGACTCCTACAGGATTTCCTCACCTCTTCCTTGGGGTTCCCAATCTCTTAGGATAGGGACACAATGGAGAATTCTAATTTAGATCCTCTCTCGGCATAATGTCTTAATATCTGTATGTGGGTCTCTGTGTCTACTCTCACCTACTGCTGGAGGAAGCCTCTCTGATGATGACTGGACAACGCAATGATGCATAAGTGTAACAGATTATCATCAGGAATCATTTCACTAATTTGTTTTTTTGCCAGTCTTATTTGGTTCTACTCTAGGTCTTCGGGCTGTCCATTCTCCCATTTCTGGCCAGCTGGGCAGTATAGGTAGTGGATTTCCATTCTTACTGTGGATCTCAAGAGAAACCAAACATTCATTGGCCATTCTGTGCTACCATTGCCTCAACACATCTTGCAGGCAGGACAGACTGTAGGTAAAGGATTTTGTGGCTATGTTAGTGTCCAGGTTTCTCTTTTCATAGCCTGTGAGTCACTTTTTGCCAATGAGACTAGAACAAGCATAGGGGTGAGGGCTTCATACAGGCACCAGCTCTGCCTTTCTGCTTTTGATGAGCTGTGTGGGTTTTGTCCTCGGCAATGAGGCCCTGCTTTCAATGTTCAGAGAACGACCTTTTGTCCTAACATCAGTTTGGATGGTTTGGCGATATCTATGGAACCCCTTTGGCTAAGAACACAACTGAGTGCAGCCCAGTTTTACCACTGGTTCTTTGTCTGACTACAAAAGATAGCTAGTTCAGATTTTGAATTCTCTATTTCTAGGAGTCCTCACTAGGATCATCCTCATAGATTACAGGTAGTTTCCATTGCACTAGATTTCAACTCCCCATTGCTCCCCAATTCACGCTGTCTCTATCTGCACTCTTTCTCCCTATCACCCGACCCCTTCTACTTCCATCCCCATCTACTCCTAGTCCACCTATAAAATTTATTCTATTTCCCCTTCACTAGAGCCCTCTTCTTTACCTAATGTTTCTAGGTCTGTGGAGTACAGCATGATTATCATTAACATAGTTAATGTCCACTTACAAATAAGTTCATAAAATATTTTAGAGTCTGGGTTACCTCACTCAGGATGACTTTTTTTCTAGTTCTATCCATTTGCCTGAAAATTTCATGATGTTGTGTGTCTCCTTCCTCCTCATGGATGTTTGGTCACTGGTCCATAAGGGCAAACTGAGCAGAAGCAGTGAGCAGGGTTCAGATGGCTGTGAATAGAAGGGAAATACCTAACTGGGAGTCAGCTTCAGTGGCCAGCTCAGATCTATTCCAGATGATAGGGAAAGTAAAGGATAGAGACAGTGGCTGGGACATTACCTAATGCCTTTGGCAGCAATGTCCTACCTACAGCTGGAGCACAATACCTAGTTATCAGACAGACAGCAGTGGGGGAACTCTTGCAGGGAACTATGTTTAAGGTCATGGATAAGTCAGGCATCCAGCCTCAGGGACAGCTTCCATATAAGGTCAGGTGGAGAGCACTAAGCTCTGCTGGGGGAAGGGAGTCCAACAACTGTGCTGAGCAAAGAGATCTGTCTGGCCATTGTGGACATTTAGCAGCAGAGCCATTCTGTAGATATCATTTTATAAACAGATGATTAATACTCCATTGTGTAAATGTACATTTCCTTTATCTATTCTTTGAGAGACATTTAGGTTGTTTCCAATTTCTCACTAATTAAAGCCACAATGAACATAGCTGAACAAGTGTCTTCATGGTAGAATGGGATATCCTTTGGGTATAGGCCAAAGAGTGGTATATAAGTCTTGATGTAGATAGATTCCCAATTTTCTGACAAACTGCCCGATGGTTTCCATAGTCACCGTACACATTTTCATGTCCACCAGTGTTGTAGGAGGACTGTTTTTTTTCATGTCCTGGCTGTTTAGCCCTGAAATAATCACATAGAAACTGTATTGATTAAATCACTTCTTGGCTCATTAGCTCTGGCTTCTTATTGGCTAACTCTTACATCTTTATTTAACCCATTTTCATTAATCTATGTATTGCCATGTAACTGTGGCTTACTGGGTAAATTACCAGCATCTGTTTCCGGCGGGCTACATGTCTTCTCTCTGACTCTGCCTCCTTTCTCCCAGCATGCCATTTAGTCCCCCACCTGCCTACCTAAGTTCTGCCCTATCAAAAGACCAAGGCAGTTTCTTAACTCATTAATGGTAATCAGTGCATACAGAGGGAAATCCCACATCACACCAGAAATGGAGGGGTGTTTCCCTTGTTCCACATTTTTGCCAGGATGAGTCGTTATTTTTGATATTGATCTTAGCCATTCTCGTGGTTGTAAGATGAAATCTCAAAGTAGTTTTGATTTGCAGGGAAATTAGGTTTTTAAATTGAAATCTGTCTTCTTTGCTATTACCATTAGGTTATTGTTTTGGCAATGGTGGCAAGATGTTGCCGAGAACTCTCATAGCTCCTCCCTCACTTGTTTGGTGAGTTGTTCTACCTTGTAGCAAGTCATAGGTTCCGGCTCCGTGCACGCAATAACAGTATTCTCTTCTTCTGAATGCTCATTTTTCAACTGTTCAGGTGGTCACACGAAGGATCTAACATACTCTCCTGAATACCTGAGGGTTGCTCAGCAGATCAGAGGAGTTTCTTCTCTAGACAGATCTCTCCTCTCTAATACTGCTTTGGAGACTCCTATGTGTCTTGTCTGTAGCCCCACTTGGAGTTCAAGAAAGCCTGTGTGATCCACCATGCTTTGCCTGGACTCTCCTCTGGATTGTGCCCTAGATACTGTTCAGCGAGTAGTTGTATCAATTGTCATGTGAGTCCTTTATCTCAGAGATCATTGCTTTGAATTCCTGATGCCTAAGATCTGGAGACCTTTTCGTGTGTTTCTTTGAATCATTCAAGGAAAGAAGTAAAAGTATTCCTTCTGATTCTACCATTGTTAGAAACAGAAAATCCTCATGGTAAAAAACATTATTTTGTAGTACAAGGAGATAATGATATAACTATTCCATTAACAATTTCAGTGAACTGATAGTGTGTTGTTCAGTCGAGGTGACTATTGTCTGGCTGGTTTCCAGAACTGCTACTTGAATACCCAATGAACAGCAGGTCTCCACTTTCTCTTGATTGTCAATTACCATTTGACCTCCTGCTTCATAGACTTTAACTCATATAATTTGGATTCCTTGTATAAATGCCAACATGGAGTATTGTTCTTTGGTGATCGATTTTTTTTATTGTGTGTGTAGGTCAGAGGGCAACCCTCAGGAGGAGATTTTCTCCTTCCGCTTTGTGAGTTCCCAGGCTTGAGCTCAGGGAATCACACTTAGTGGCAAGCATCTTTGTGCTCTGTGACACCTCACTATGTGTGTGTAATTTATTAAATTAGAGTTAATTAAACAAATCAGAGCTAGTATGACTCACATACATTTATTGTAGTGTAACACAATATGCACTGAAAAAACAAATCAAATCAAATAAAAAAATTAAAAATGTAATCTCAATAAAATCAATGTAATCTAACCCATCTGAAAACAACTGCTTAAGGGTTCATTTTAAAGCTATTTTGATTATATGTAAACATTATTTTATAATTTTTCCTCATATAATATTATAATAATTAATCTTGGAATATAATGAGTATTTATATGTGATTCAGTAATTTCCTCAAGCCTGATATTTAATAATTCCTAGTTAGTATTATTCTGGGGTATGCCAATATATTATGTTCTCAAATTATACAGTTTTATGTGCTATAATTTATTGAGCCAATCACTTATTAGTCAGCACCTACATTTTATTCAATTTTTTAATATTATAAATAGTGCTGTGTGATCTTTCTGGTTGCTAAATAACTTTTGCTATTCATCATAGTTTTCTATAGAAATTCCTAGGAGTGGAAGCCCTTACTGAAAGGATATAGACATCTGTTAAACTTTACATGTTTCTAAAAAATATTCTGCAAGTGTAAAGTAAGAGCCCTTTGTTGCCCTTTCTGTATATCCAGGATATATACAGTGCTGTCTAAGGCTGCCTTAACCAATAATATTTTAATTTTTACTTTTAATTAATATTCTTGACCTTTGTATCAAGTCAACCTTTCTTCTGCTTTACAAATGACAATTCTTTCATTCCATTTTTTTCCCAGACAGTTTTTATGTCAGGGTTTAGAAAGAAAAACAAAATCCAGCAAGATATTATGACATTGTTAGTTTTCCCAACTCAAGATCTTAGGACTAAAAGTCATTTGCTTTGACAATTCTCCTACTTCCTCTTTCATTCTTGTTTAACTGGAGTTTTTGTGCCTCAAATGTTAGCTCTCTTTTTTCTTCTTAAAATAAATATAAGTTTTATACCTTAACACCCCCATAATACAGTCCATGACTCCAGAGACTGAAACAGAATATACAATGCTATATATAAGCACTGTATCTAAGACAAAAAGACATCCTAACTACTGACATTGTTCTTGTATTTGCATTCACACCTTCTGGAATGGAATGCAATGAAATAAGCATCAGTAGTTATGATAGTGTAAATAGAATTAAAGATTGACTCACATATGGTTCTTCTCAAAATATGGTACTAGTAGCAGTCAACACAAAAACACAAAAGAATAAGGAAAAAATGTTGGTAAACTATTATTTAACTCTCTTTCACATTAACAAAAAAAGCATAGAAATGAAGGCATTTGTTCACTTTTTGCTGCTTGTATAGGATTTCTTTCTTCTCTCCTTTATCCCTATTATTTATAATGTTATTGTTGGCCTTCGCAACAAGCATGACAGACCCTTTCATATTTCTTCAATGGCTTGTGTGTTCTTGATAACAGCCTTAGTCTTCCACAAAAGCAGGTTCTATATGTCTCCTACTGCTCTAATTCTTACTTTGTCATCCTCTAACAACTCCTTATCAAACATTTAGTTTCCCTCATATCAGTACTCCTATTTCTGTGAAAATTATAAACTCAAATATAGTGCAAGAGTACATGAACACAGACTGTCATTATCATTAGTTTCTATTGCTATGATAAGACCATCACCCAAAACAACTTTATTTGGCTTATATGTTCTGATCGCAGTCCAATACTAATAATAGTAGACAGAAGTTCAAAGAGGTCAGGGTCCTAGAGGAAGGAACTGAAGCAGAGACCACAGAGGTCTGTTGCTTACTGGCTTCCCTTCTGTGGCTTGATCCAACTGCCATATATATATATATATATATATATATAACATGTTTATATTTTTATATTTCCACTTGACCATGGAAATCACCACACACAGTGGGCTTGGCCTTCCTACATCAATCATCAATCAAGAAGTTGCCGTATAGACTTGCCTCCTGGCCAATCTTATGGAGACATTTTTTTCTATTGAGGTCCCTCTTCTCAGATAATTCTGGATTGTGTCAAGTTGACAAAAGGCTAACCAGAGCACAGACATTATTTCTCATCAACTTTCAAATTCAATTCAGATATTATAGGACATTATAACATTATTTCCTTTTCAAATACTCCATAAAGAGTAAAATTAAATAATGCTAGTCTTCTAAAAAAATCAAAGCAAAATGATATTTAACTTTTAAAGTTCTCAGAAAAAAACTATACAATGTCAAGTTAATAAATATTAAAAGAAGTCATTTAGATTATAAAATCACACTGAGAAAATTTTATTGTTTTAGAATATTTTCCCTTTGAAATTTTGTCTATGATGATGATTGATGTCCTTTGGCTTTTGTTGTTTATTTTTGATGCCATCTTTTAATGTTCTGCCCCTAAAGCTCTCATGCCAATCTTTGTTCTTCCTGTTTTCCTACTGTCTATATACAGTGGTAAGAAAGTCCAGTGTGCCTTTCTAACAGACTTATTGAAGTTTCTCACCATGCATGTGAGAATATTCAATTTCCTTACTCTCTAGCTATCATCTAAGTCACATCAGTCTCTATTCTTAGCTGCCTGAAGACAATTCAAACTCCCATTGTAAGACTAATCAGAATTCTCCTCCAAAGGTTTCTTGGAATGCATGTGACTTTCTTAATCTCAATATCTGAGCCACATCCTGAGTTTGAGGGGTCCTACTGTTATTCTACATAATACACATAACAATTGGATTTCTTTTTTAGCATAATATAATTTTACCTGTGAAGCTACCCTGTCTCTTAAAGTACCATTAGAGGAGACCTGTAAGCTACCACTTAGTATTTGAAAAAGAAAATTTAAGGACAGCAAAGAAACCACAGCTAAAAGAGTTGCAAAGTCTTTCCTTTAGGACCTGTCTGAGTCTGGAGCTAACATTTTATTTAAATCACTGTCATCCAATAAGTGATGATTAGGTATTGTGGACAAAAGGAATATTCAAATGGACAACTAGAGGCTAAGTGACAGCACACACCTTAATTTTCAGATGTAGGGAAAGTAGACTGGGATCCAACTGGAAATTTCCTTCCTGTCTGCACTTATTCAAGCGGCCTCTCAGAGCTGAGTAGGTTGCCAGGGGAGAAAGGACATCATTGTTTTTGTTCAACAATGACATGATTTTGCATTGGACAACCTTAACAATAAAGAGGTTTGTTTTTGTTAATGATAAGGCTAAGAGGCAAGCCATAAAACTTGAATATCAGCAAATAAATCCAGTGTTTACATCTTGGTTTATTTTTAAAGCAATGCCCTTTCTTTTCTTACTGCTGAAACTGTAACGATTAAAAATTCATTATCACCTGTAGTTGTAATAAAACACAAATCAGTTCAAGAAAGGCCTTTTACTTCTGCTTTATGTTTTCTTTCTTCCTTTCTTGTTTTTAATGTGAGAGACTTTAGTTCTTGATCTCAACTCTGTGTTAATCACAACTTCTTTGTTGCAGTATAAACAAAAGTGTCATTAAACAAACAAACAAAAAATGTTTCCTAAGAACTCAGTTATATTATCACACATTTTGTTTTGAATATATACATATATGCATACAGTAACATAGTGAAAATAAAAAGGAAAGAGACCATGAATTTGAAGGAGAGCAAAGATGGGATTGTGGGAAGGCTTGAAGGAAGAGAAGGGAGAAATGTAATCATACTATATTCTCAAAAAATAATCAATTCTATATGAAAACTACCTATATTAAGTAAAAGACTTTTAAAGAGTTATTTGTTTTGTTGACAACTTTTTCTTTTAATTTATTTGTATGTGTATGTGTGGTTTGTATGTATGTGTGTTTTTGTGTGTGTGGGCACAGTGTGTATGTGGATGCAGGTGCCCATGTGCATCTGTGTGTGGACCTGAGACTGGCATCAGGAGTCTTCCTTAATCAATGTCCACCTTACTCTCTGAGACAGGGTCTTATCTGAACAGACACCATGGTACAGGGAGCTCCCTATCTCTGTTTTCAAGTGCTCTGATCACAGTCTAGTTGCCATGTCTACCCAGCATTTTCATAAAGTCCTTTTCCATTCTTGTAAGAATCCAATTCATATTACTACAAAATTTGAAAATAATTGCATGTTCCATTTAGTAAGAGTATATTTATAATTTTATAGTTTCACCATGACACTCTCTCTCCCAATGGGGGTATGGTAATAATAAAGTATGCATATTTCCCTCTGAAATCAATTTTACGTAACTCTGTTCTTTATTCAAAACACTAGATGACTTTGGGAAACACAAATTATTATTTTTGTTGTTGTTTGGTTGACAGCCATTGAATTTAAGGTCAATAAGATTGCAATATACTAAAGAAGATATGAGCAGTACTTTTGCAATTTTGGAAATGAAATATGTGAAGGTTAAGAAAGGGGATTATAAAATTATGTGTAGATTATTCTGAGACTGCCTACTTACCATTTCTATACTGTTAAAAAAAGCTGGAGAAGGCTAAATAAAATGAAGGCAGCATCACTGGAATTAATAAGAAAAAAGTACATCTTTTCATTGAAGATTCTGTAATTAACCTACAAGACTTTATGTGATTATAAATCATGGCAGTAAATTACTGAGAATGACTCAAAATAAGACACACAGACTAGTATTTGAGCAGTTCCTGAATTAAAGGAAAGATGATCTATAATAAGATGACCAGTGGAGGTCAGGAATGAGGCTTCCTGCCTTCCTTTTTTGTCTGTTATAATATTATGCAATTAGGGCCCCAGTCTTTTTTTGAAGTTCAAGCTATTATGAAGATGAAAAACTACAGAAAGACATTTGTCAATTTTTAACATACACATAAAAGAAATCATTAGTTTTAAGAAAATTACCAACAGGAGAGATTTTTCAATCCAGCAAGATAATGCAGAAATGCACTCTCTGTCTTAGAATTATTTTCCCCTAATGAGCAGCATATGTGTGAAAGGGACCATGCAGAACTGTAAAGTGGCACAGCATCAGAGATGACACTGTCTCTTCTTTAGTGTTTATCAGGCTTTGGTAGCTGTCATCTTGATGAATGACAAGAAATGGGGCATAATTGAAAGGCTACCAGTTAAAGAACATTCGGCTTTCACCTCCAACAGAAGCTACTTTGAAAGAGTGTGTGGTTCTTGTTAAAATGAGAGATTTTGTCGCTAGGTCTTTATATTTGTCATCTGATGCCAGATTTGGTATTTAGTTTATGCATTTTGTGTGTACATGCAAGTGTGTACAAGCCTGTGTGTCTGTTGACACTCTTCTGTGTCAAATTTTGTGACCCATTTTGTAAATACAGAACTCAATAAGTTATAAGACTTCGTTCCTTCCTTTCAGAAGCACAAACAGAAAAAAAGAGGATGTGATGGTTTGGATAAAATATTCACCATTTATTCATATATTTGAACAATTGGTTCCAAGTCAGTTTCACAATTTGGTGAGGTTTAGGAGATATGGCCTTGGCGCAGGACATTCATAAGTAGGGACTAGTTTTGAGACTATGTCGACTTACAATGTGCTTTCCCTACTGTATGCTCTTTGTGCTTGAAATTGGGTTGTGATCTCTCAGCTGAGCTTCTGCTGTCATGCCTGACTGCTGCCATGGCTTCTCGCATAATGGACTCATTACCCTCTGGAATCACCATCAAAATAAACTACTTTTTCATGAGTTGCCTTTATCACAGTATTTCACCACAGCAACAGCAATGTAACAAATATTAGAGAGGGAAGTAAAACATATATTGTAGTGTGCTATGATACCATACAACAGAGGCCCCTTCCTGAAGATTATGGGGACTTTTTTTCAAGCCTATGTACATTTATCTAACATTGTGACCCATTTAGAGGTAATTTTTATTTGGATTTGTCATTATTGCATGTGAATCTGTAATTATTTTTGACCCAAAGTGCCATTTAAAAAAATGTTAAGTGGTCATGGCTAGAACCAACTCCACAGTTCTGCCTGTTGGCTCCTTCCAGTCCAACACGAAAGAGCTCTGTTTCCTGCCTCTGAGACTGTCGGGTGGGAGGCATGCTTGCCATCTCAACTTTGGTAACCAGCTGCCACACGCTGCCACCAAGTGACTTAGAGCATGCTTCCCACAAACCCCATTTAAGTGTTTGGCCTCCTGAAAGAGCCAGAGTTTGTGCTAGCAGCATGGACCAGGAAGCTGCCGCTTTGAAAGCACATTTTTTTCTGATACCGCTGAATCAGGAAGACCTCTCTTAAAGGAGCTGTAGCCTGTCACCAGCAAACAGAGCCCATATGCAAAAAAAAATTCATTATGTTTTCTATTTAATTTTTATTTTATTCATGATGTTTTTATTTAACACATACAGTACATATAAGCAAAAGATGTAATAGTCTTAAAAATACAAGACTCTTCTGCCATATGACCTTAGTTCAGACACCTACTTTAATCTGTTTCTTAAGGTCATCAGTCTACTTTAATAGCATACTTTTCTTGCTAAGCATTTTTAGAGGCTTATCTTGGAATAGCAAATACGTTTTATTAAAGTCATGTGTGAAGCTATAATTTATAGCATCGCCTTTTGCCAATTAGTATTTTACTCATGTCTGTAAGTCACATAATAATGCTAAATAAATACATGTATTGTTAGTTATAGAAGGTATTACTTTCATCAAAAATCAAGATAATCTATAAAAAATTCAAACACATAAAAACTGCTGACCAGATCTGAAGATTTAAAATTGAGATTCAAAAATCAATAGTGATTTTAGATACAAGTTACATTTGCTAGAAACTGTCACTTAAAATAGTTTAGATAATACTACTAGAGTTAATAATTAGAGAAAAATACTCTAACTCTCATGGAGAAAAATCATCCAAAGTATTTTAGTGGCTTTTTTTGCTGTATATTAAACCTAAAACCTCACTCATAAGATTTCACTCCACCAAGATCTATGCTTCATCAGTATTCAGCACATTTAATGGCATAGGGGTCAACTGGTTGAGAGATATACTGCGTTCACTTGTTTTTTAGTATATCAACACTATCGTCAGTATTGTTAGCTTAATTTATAGATAAAATGAAATTCTGTTAAAAATCCTCATTTAGTGTAAAGGCTGACATGAGTGAGCATAGAAAGCATTTAAGTTTCTGAACTATGCTAAAGATGGAAATGAAACAATTCTGAAGCTTCCTGGTTATAATAACAATACAGTGATCAAGATAGTGTTACATCTGTGTATATACACACTCTCAGCAATTAAGAAAGTATTGTATCTGTGTATATACACACTCTCATGTGTGCATATATACAAACTGTGTTGGTGTATACACCAATAAAAGTGAACAAAAAGTTCTAATGACATCAAATGGGTTTGTGGAAAATCATTATGTGAAACAGGTCACAGGTAATATAGTAAGTGTGAAAAGAAGTTGAGAAATCATCCTGCCATTAGGAAGAAACAATAAATTCATATAACTCTTTGTATGTCTCCGTGATCTCTATGTAAAACAGTTTTAAAATGTGAAAGCTAATCTCTACGGCAAAAGATATTACAACGTGATCAGTGTTACCTATGATAAGAAACTGTGTATGTTCCATCTATAATGCCAAAGATTGATGCAAAGGCTACAGAATCACTATAAATCAAATAAAAAATGACCCAGAGAAAAATGAACAATGAATATGACAGACCAACTCATAGGAAAGGAAATATAAAAGTCAATAAACATTGTAAAATGTCTAGCCACAGTAATAAGCAAAATAATGCAAATTAAAATAAATGTTTGCCATTTTATATTCATCTTATTGGCAGAAACTTAAAACAAACAAAAAATCTTTTCCTGACTTCTAAAGCTTCTATTTGCACATAAAGCTCTGTTCACTCTGTTGAGGGAAATGACTTTCTTGGCTATTAATGGTCATTACATGATTTTGCCGTGTATTTTACACAATGTCCAATACAAGTGCCCACACACTCTGTAAGTACTTAGTGCTAACTGATTGGGTCATTGAAGCAACAACACTCACACAAGTTGAGAATAACGTTTCAGGCATATGTTGGTGCTTCTTGGTAGGATATTCATAGATGAGTGACTTAAAATTGTGAATTTATATCTCCTGGAAATGGGGAGTCTGACTGACTGACTGACTATTATAACAACTTTTTCTCATATAAAATATTACAAAGCCAGTTCCAGGAGCTTTGCAAGGTCCTAGTGAAAATCAGAGAGAGCTAGACATCAAAGTGTGGAAACTCCAGCCCATGCTGCAGCCCAGCCCTGAAAAGAACCTCACAGTCTTTTGCTGATGACTGCTCAGGAAATCTCTGGGTAGGTTTCTCTAAGCCATACTTTATTATATGCATATGATTATAAGTATTACAAGTAATTAGCTTCCCATTTAACCTGCAAACACCAGGGGGGAGAAAGGAACTAAAACCAAACCATAACTCAAAAACAAAACAAAATAACACACAAACAACAACAAAACCCACATAGCTCAATTATTTCTCTTTCCTGCCTTTTCAGTATGTGTTCTGGACTGACAGTCAACTGAATGATCTATTTTTAAAAGTTTTTAAGTTTTTCTAAACCATGCAAAGGTATTTATTCTCTTCAGTGGACTTTCCATAATGTAAAGATTCTAGAAGTTTTCCAAATAGCCAGTTTTCAACAGGGCATCAAATAGATGCAGTTTATTAGGGCAGCTGATGTAGTAGTGACCATAATGTGCTTTGGGGAAGATCAGCCTGTTGGTTAATTTAACCAAATACCATATCTGTGGTTCAAAGATTTATTAAAGAAATGACTGAGATGTAGGTTTTCTTGAAAGCATAATTTTCTATACATTAGGGGAACACTGCAGGGAACAGAACTCATGACAATGTTAGGTGGTAACCAGCACAGAGTATACTTCCAATGAAAATCAAGACAACATGGTATTTATAAAAACTTGATGACAGCAAAGATGCAGGTACCAAAACTGCCCTGAGATAATGAAGTGAGCAGATTATCAGGCATGAAATAATGAATGCCTTGTTTCCAATCAGCCTTTATAAACAAACAATGATGGATCCATCATCTAAGATTAGCAAAAGCATCAGAATGCATGAATGAGTTAATTAAAATAGGCAGAGTATGTAAATGCAGCAAAATGAATGCTCAACATAAGCTAATATGCTAACAAAATAACTTGAAATAAGAATCTTGAAGCAGAATTATATATATATATATTCAAAGCAGAATATATAAATTCAAAACTAATTTTCAGCTAATAAATTAAAAGCAAGGTGTTGTTTCATTTATTACCATTGCAGATTTCAGATTTAAGTTCAAATGAAAATGTTGATTTTATAAGAAAAATGTGAACTTTATTGAGCATCAGCAGTGATATGCAGCACACTGTAGTTTTTGGAGAAATTTGCCATATATTTTATTGACTTTTCAAAGTAGGTACTCATCAGCTCAGATTTTCAGTTTCATGGTACTACAGACAAACTATGAAGATTATATTGAAAAATAACAATATTATTAGGTCATTATGAGCTCCTTTTTATACAGAATATAACTTATTACTGGGATATAACTTTATAATTCTAAATATTGAGAATTTTAATGTTCAACACTGTAACACTTTGCAATTATTATTTATTTCAATTTTAGTTCCTTTTTTGGAACTGTACCTTTGACCGAAAGGCTCTAAATATAATTCATCTCTCCATTGCTAGTAACATTTTGAAAGTTATATGAACTATAAAAGCATTTGTTATTTCAGTATTCAATTTTTGGTAAAATATCATATTATAGAAATTTGGAACTAGATAGATTGAACTCTATTTCATGTAGGGAATAATCTGTGGAAACTGGGTTTTAAATGAGTGAGTCTGAGAAATATGTAGCAAGCAAAAGTGAAGGAACAGATAGAATGCAGGAAAGAGAGAGTCAGAAGAAAATTAGGAAAGTGTCATCAACTTGTGTGCTTGTAACATCCCTCAGAAATGACTGGGGAAGACTGGGGAAGCTCTGCTGCAGTTCCTGATCGGGAAATTCCAGGGACAGCAGGAGCTTTCCCTCTATGGATAAGCATCTGGCTTCCCATTCCCATCGCAGGAACTTTTACACCCTGGGGTAAAAACTATAGTTACCTCTAGTGGAAATGGTTTACTTTTCAGTTCTTGTTGAGGGTGCAATATTTCTAACACCTTTAGCTGGTGGCTGTCTTTCTTTTTCCTGATAGCAAAGGCTGACAAAGGTCAAAGAATTTAGGAAGACCAGTGGAATAAAAGTGCTTGAGTCTCTGAAGGTTCTTTCATCACTCCCAGAGTCCACTTTCAACAAGCACAAGCAGTAGATGGTCCTATACTAATATCATTAATATTACAGATTTCTACAAGATTCCAGTATCAGGTCATGACGTGTTCATAGAATCCTTCCATGCTGCATTTCGTAAAAATTTGTAACTAGTCTAGAAAAATACAGTCTTTCTCAATAAAGATGTTTTAATTTGAATCCTTTATTATTGATTATGGATAATCTTAAATATACAATTGCAAAGAAACTGGAAAGAGAAGAAAATAATTCAGAGTTAAAATGTGGTGTGTGTTCAGGTACTTTTGAGTAGGGAACATGTGGGCTATTTTCATAACAGCCATTGTTATATGTAAGTGATCTGACATTTTCATGTATGCAAGCTTTCATATTTGGTCCTTTTTGTGATGTTTGTTAATGTTTGGCACATTCTGTTTGGAACACCCATAAACGGAGGAGACAGAGAAGTACCTTCGCTTCACACGATGCCAGCAGCCTTTCAGTTAGTGTCTGTGAACTGCTTGTCCTTAATAGGAAGGAATCTTGCCTTTGAAGTTGGTGCGGGTGTTCAGAGGCATGGAAAGGATGAAATCTAGTTCGGGAACTACATGATAAATGAACATCTAAAAGGGGATGGCTTTTATTAGGTTGGTATACATGAAAGAAGATAGAGTGTCTATGCTTTGAAAGCATTACATTTCAAAGGGATGAGGAATACATAGATAAGAAGACCCAAAGAGCACAGTTTGCCTAGAGTCCTGGATATCACAGAGTCGGTTTCCACTTCCAATTCAGATAGTGATGGTTTTCTTTCCACGTCCTCTGCTCTTGTGGACAGTGGGCGTCTCTTTACTGCCTCCCTGAATCTCAGCTAGCATAGCCAACACATCTGAAATGCTGGCTCTGTCATTTTCTAAAGTGCATTCTTTATGTTTTATTTATTTACATATGATTTATGTGTTAGTTAAGAAAGCTAGAATTTATAGATGTTAACAGTTTTTCTCTGTTTAATAATATTTAAGATATCAATCCTTCAGTGATGTTTCATTATCAAGCATCAGAAACAATGACTCCTAATTTTTACTTTTGTGCTTTTTTCCCCTTCTCTCTAAGTTTTTTTTTTTAACAGCATCTATATTTGGACCTCTGTTTTGATATTATTTCATCATATATGTTTCTTCCTACTATAGTATTTTATCTGAAAAATCTGTCTTATATGAGAATGGCCATGCCCCCTCCCCATGATTTCATCCCCTTGGATATTTTGGTGAGCTATGCCTTCTTGACTATGCCAAATTTTCAGGGATGCACAAAATGCAAATGTATTTCATTTACCATCACCAAAGGAGAACAGAGTGCAGATAGTCTTGGGTTGCTATAGTTTATTGGAAGTATTTGTAGATATTTTCACTGCTTTGGGGCCTTTTATACCATCTTAGAAGAGTCTGCGATCAGCTACTTTTGTTTTTCATAGTCTGATTGATTTCCCCTTGCCTAAGTTTGCTATTTTGTTTACAAGTCAAAATTTGCTCAGATTACATAAAATTCATTCTCCTAACTTTGTCTAAAAACACTTTTGTAGCAAAATATTTACTCTCATATTTTATGCTCTTATTAATACAAGTAAAATAATTCTAAATATCATATATATTAAAACTAAAATAAAATTAAAACATAAATATAAAAATTAATAAAAAGTAGAAAGATTTAGATAATAAACATTGCTAGGCATGTTTTACATGTTGTTAATGTTATATTTGCTTCTTCTCTCTCTATACACACATACACCACCCATATGCATCATGATAAAAATGACAAAAGGTATATATGCATACATGTGTGGAATCATATACATTTGTAAGGTGTTAATCCAAACTATGGCTGCTTGCATGCATGTTCATTTCTTACACTTTCTTGAACACATTAGATTTAGGCAGTTGAATGTTAAGTATCTTGGCATTTAAAGCATCTATTTTTGGATATTCTTTGAGAAAAGGGCATCTGCCTATGTAAATAGAATACTAAAACCACCCCAGTTTATAAAATTAGTATTTATTATACATGTACTACTTCATATTTCCCTTTTGACTTTTGCATCTTTCATAATCTTGTAACTTTAAATCTTTTGCTTTCCATTTTGGTTATACATGTCTCTGCATACATGTCCAAAATGTCTTGTTTCCACAGTATCCAAGATTGTTTCTTCTGTTGTACTCCAATGGACAATTTAATGTACCATTGATATTTTTTTTTTTTGTATTTGCACATTACCCAGATTTCTCAATTAATCTTAGTATTCGTTCTTATTTACAACGTTACTCATAAGTTCTTGCTCCTTTACCCTCATATTCATGCTCAATTAGATTATGTTAGTAGAATTATAAGCTTCCCATGCCAGTATTTAATAATTATTTTGATACGTATTTTTCTATTCTAAATATGCAAAATTCTGTTTTCCTTTACTTATGCTGTATCTACTGCTTTATAAATTGAAGAATCTCTTTACATTCAACATTGTGCTTGTAGACTTCCCTTGATCTTTACATTTTATCTGTTTTCTTAACAGATGATTTTGTGGGGATTTTTTTGGTAGAAAACAGATCACAGTCTGTGCTTTCATTCCATTTTTTGAAAGCTGGAAATAATTTTTCAGCATTTTAGACTTACTAAATTGAAAAAAATGGCAATATATTGCCTAGTTCTCTGTCATTAAAACCTGGTATAGTAAATGAAAACAAGTTTCTCAAACACTGCTGTCGAGCATCTTCCACCAGAATTTAGCTCAAGGTATTCCTAGAATTCAATGAGCGTCAGATCCTAGTGTCTACCTGTATTGTGTCTGCCCATATTCTGCTCCATTGAATTCTGGTGATGTATAATGATACAGAGAGGCAATATTTTTATTTTAAATCCTACATTTTATGTTATACAATTCAGTATGACAGGATGCAACATGCTCACCACTGCCCATGTGGTGTAGTGTGACAAAACAATGCAATACCCAAGAAGCTGAGGATGGACATTAGTCTGGTTGGCAGCCACTGCTAGTCTCTGAGAGAGAAACACATGGGAAGACGTACTTTTCCTTTCTTTTTTCATTAGAAATACACGAGGAAAATTCTCGTTGTGCATAAATTTCAATGACGTTGCTAAACAGACCATTCTAGTTTCTTTACTCACTTTAATATATGCTGGTTCTTCTGCTGGGGAAAACTGGGAGAAGAGGTTCAACCAGAAATCCAGAGCAACTTTTGATTCAAGCAGTCTCACCACAAAGCTGGGTCAATCAATGTCTCCCTATAGACTCTTACTAGAGGAACTATTTTAGTGACAGGTAATATCTCACAATAAAATTATGTCACAGTCTTTATTACATTTTTTGTTTTTTTGTTTATTATTAAACTTTGTCTGACAAAATAGGTGTTATCATTTTCCACCATAAAAAATCCATACCTGACATGTATATACTATTATAAATATAAGATATTTGCCTCTTCTGTAAGGATACTCCAAAGAAGATTTATTTTCTTGTTATTTTTTGAGGATTTAATATATAAGTATGATTTTTACACACCGCCTCATATTCTTGTGTGTGTGTGTGAACATGTAAAAGCTTATAATAAATATAATCTGCTGAGACCACTTAGTTTTGCTCACCTATGTTTAGTGCTGACCTCTTGGGACTGACTGACCTGTTAGTAGACTTGTTCCTGGAGAAAAATGGTTCTCCCTCTCTCAGCAGCCACTAATGCCCTGTAGATCTTCATTTAGTGGTGAAGTCTTGCGAGAATTCCCCTGTACATGTTAGCATGTTTGTTGACAGTGTCATTTAGGTCTGATATAGGTAATTATGTTATTGAAATCTCCTGCATACATTTGCTGTCTTGTATAGAAGACACCATTTCCCAGTGGATGCCCTGTCCTGATCTTCTTCCTCTTCCACTCATTTCATCCCTTAGTCCATGATGTTCCCTGAGCCTGAGCCTGGTCATCGTTGTTCATAGGCATTACAGCGGATTAGGACTACTGACTATTTTTCTCCCTTACAGATTGCTTGACTTCTTCTGGCACTCTGAGAGCTAGTCCTAGGAGAAAAGGCTTCTAGATCAGTTCTGTGTGGGTTCCCCTGAGGCCTCTGTTATGGTGTATTATATTTTTAGTATTGGTCTAAACTCCAATTTATGTTATAGGGGTTTCTTAAATTACCCTGAGTAACCACTCAAAAGGAGGGTCATTTTGTCTAGCAATGGGGTTTTGGTAACCTATTGCTGTTAGAAAAAGTTGTTACCCCAAAGGGTTTATCTTCACTTAAAAATCTCTCTCTCTCTCTTCCACCTTCTCCCTCCTACCTTTTCTGTACACACACACACTTAGATGTATACAATTTCAAGTAAGATAAAATAATATTTCTCTAATGATCACAAATTCTAGTGTAATGAAATCATTATAAGAGGGGATAAAATTGAAGAAATTAGTACCATTAGTTTCCTGGAAATAACAACGTGAAGAAACTAAAAATTATCTCAGACACTGAAAATTCCTGAAGAAACCTAAAAACTGGACATAAGAATATTATAAACTACTTATATAGTTGTATGAAATTGAATTATAGCATTGACAAATATAATTTATTTCGAGACATCAATCCTCTTGTAGTTTCTTTAAATATTACTTCCTGATAAAATTATTAGTCCAAATGTAATAAATTCATGAATCTTCTCCTAAAAACCCATTAGTAATA
This sequence comes from Myodes glareolus, assembly GCF_982192425.1. Lineage (NCBI taxonomy): Eukaryota > Metazoa > Chordata > Mammalia > Rodentia > Cricetidae > Myodes > Myodes glareolus. The sequence goes on from NC_142037.1 coordinate 45,967,411, forward strand.
ATCCTGGAGGACTATCCAAATCTCAAGTGATTATTCTTAAATTGAGTCATTGAGATGAAAGGGAAATTGTGTGACATTTTACATAAAAATAGATCCAATTAAATATCTGTGTAGAAAATAACTATCTTGCTTTCTATCTCATATCACACACACAAACACACACATACACACACTTTCAAATAGGCAGAACATCTAAAAACAAAAGGTAAAGCAATCAATAAAATTTTTTAGTAGAATATCTCAGTCAACTTAATACAGATGAAGTTTAGTTTTACTACCAAACAGCCATCACAAATAGATAAATAGACAATCTAAACTATTTAAAATCAGAGCCTTGTCACAAATGACAACTTAAGGAACAGATGATGTGGAGCATCATCATATATGTGGCAGTTGTGTAGCTTGTTCTATTTGTGGGACTCCTGGCGATGGGAGCAGGGGCTTTCCCTGGTGCTTTGATTGGTTTTTAGAAACTAATTCATCGCACTGCATTGCCTTACCCAGTCTGAATACAGCGGGCCATGCTTTGTCTTATAGCAGCTTTGCTGATGCCGATGGGAAGCTCTCCCTTTTCTGAGCGATTATGGAGAAGAAGTGAATATCGGGTAGAAGGGAGAGAAGGAGGGAGTGAGAGGAGAGGAGAGAGGGCAGGCAGTGGTGGAGATGTAAAGTAAATTAGTTAAAAAATCAGATACTTGTATTATACATCATCAAGGTATAAAACAATGCATGAATGATCTCAGGTATTTGCAATATATCCCCTGACAACTGGCCATTATCTAATATGAGTATGTATGTATGTGCATCTATATATATGTGCTCACAGGTGGCCCTGCAAAAATGCTGTAGGTGACAAAGTAAAGGAATATTATTGCTAAGGAAAAGAAACTTTTATAGAGGAAAGAATGGTAGGAAGTATAGGAAAGAAGGCTGGGCATTTCAGTAATCAGAATGCACTGTATAAATCCTTAATATTGCCAAAGACAATATTCAGTAAAATTTATTTAAGAATTCTTTTGTACTTCACCATTTACAATTTTTATTTTTGAAAATGTAAAGTACATAGTGATAATTTCATGTCATTTTCATTTCTCTAACCCCAATTTTTCTTTTTTTATCCCCCACAAACCCTGTATTTTCATACAAGAAACCATCTTCCTGCTTGATGTCTTTTCTGGCCTGTATATTACTTAGGGTGGTTTGCATGAGCATAATCGGTAGGAGCTTATTTAATGCAACATTGGCAACTTACCAGTAGCCACCTAACTGTTTTTCCTCTCCAGCAATCAATAACAATCAACAACAAAGCCGTGTCCTGTCAGATGACAACACATCACAGCATTGCTCATGGGGCTGTGGCTCAGTTATTCATCCCAACCACTTCTCTGTGATGGTCCCTGAGCCTTTGGTGTGGGTGGGATTTAGTTGTTTTGTTTGTAGCAGAACACTCAACAATCATTTTGTCTCAGTAATTTGACTAGTTATTAGCCTTTGCATTAATCATCACCCACTGCCAAGAGACTATGATGAAGTCTGAGATTAGCACTAATCTATAGGCTCAGACACATCTATTTAGAAAGCAGTATGGCAACATGTCCATTTATAAGAGTAGCAGATTTCTCAACAGAGCCTATGGCATTCCTCAGCTATAGGCTTTATATCTAAATAGCTTTATGTTTACAAATACTACACTAATTTTTTAAATGACTCTTTGATAATTACTTTAGTATATGGTGGGAGATTCATTCCTCTAAGCTGGGAATAAAGCAGAGAAAATGAAATCTTTATATACTTCTGTGGGGGATGTTAGTTATTCTAGCCACTATAAAAATGGGGTTAATGTTCCTCAAGAACCTAAGCATTGGTTTACCCTGTTGTACACTTATATCACTCTGGGGTCTTATACCTGAAGGACTATATAAGTCAATGTGTTACAGAGGTGAATACATTTATGCTTGTTGTTTCACTATTCAAAATACCTAAATTTACGGGTATACGTATGTATTAATTAACAGAAAAGTAGAGAACATGTGAGAAGAAATTATCTTATTTTCAGGAAAACATAACTATAATTGGGAATTATCATCATATTTGCTACACTTAATTGCACAAATTCATGATTATAATTTTTCTACATTTATGGACTCTAAATTTTATATATGTACATAAATCATAAACATATGTGTATATGACATGAGAGTAAAAGCAACTGCCTAGAAATATAAATAAGGACTAATAAAAGTTATCAGAGGAGAAAAGGAAGAGGTGAGGTGGGTATTTGAAAAATATCAAAACACATGTCATAATTTTATGAAAATACTATCTATGTAATGAATACTATCTATGTAATTATTGGATCTACCCCCCTTATTATCTATAAAAACTAATATAAAATTCCTGTAAACAAATAAAAGGACTGATAAATCATGCCCAAATTAGTGAAGATCATCAAGAAAACCTTAAAAAATAATGCCCTTAATGTCATCAGTCAGGGACACAAAAGTGTGAATACCAACATACTCATGGTCAAAATGGCATGAAGAATGTAGGAAGGTGAATAGATACAATCACATGGAAGTGTACTATTTGGCTATGTATTAAAACTAAATGCATACATTTTGGGGCTCAGTTTCAAGGTCCTAAGTGAATATACTAATGAATTGCATACATAGCCATCAAAAGTCATACATTGGAATATTCGTTAATTCTATGAATAAAAGCCTAAAAGTAGTAATTACCAAAAGAAAATTAGAAATTATGAAAAACAGGAGGCAAGTTTAAATGCATTTATGCCTTTACAAACAAAATAGAGGGAAATGAGAATGAATGTGTATGGAAATTCATATGCAAATAATATAGTTCATATCTCGAATACAATATAGGACAAAACTCCAAGAAAAAAAGTAATTTCTACTGTGTGGTCCCATTTGTCCCAACTTAATAAAAGAAAAATGAGTGAAAATCAAAACTTAGAATTTAAAATTCGAAAAAGTATTTCTTATTTGGGAATGGGTATTAGTGACTGAACAGATTCAAGGTCAACTTCTGCACAGTATTTTATATTTGGCACTGACAATATAGTTTTCACCATTTGGGACAATCCATCATAGAATACATTTGTAATATGGTAATTTTTTTATACTTCAGTAAAAACTCTAAAAATTGAACCTTCACTCCGAATGTTGACTAACAGCTAAAAAGCAGAAAGGCCAACAATAAATCATTTGGAATGTTTCATATCTACTAATTATATTATGTGATATGGATTATTACATTTGTCAATGAGTTTAGAATATTATCAGAGAATACTAAATCTGAAAGAGATAGTAAAATATTATATTTCAGACTAAAGGTTTTGAAGCAAGTAGCTGATTTTTTTGTCACTGTAAAGAGACACTGATTTAACAGCGAGAGCTCAGAGTTGTCAGGCCCAAGGGAATCTGATGACTGGGATCCCCTAAGAGCCCCACTTCACAGGAGGATCAATAAGATGTAGGGTACTCCTGCATTATTGTTGAACCTCTACTCTAACCTTCATGTTACAAATTTTGTCCCAGCAATGTGTAGTGCCGCTGAGGGATTGGCTTCCAAAAGTATTAGAGGTCTTTCCAGCATTCATGACGTACTGATAAGAGACGTGGTGACATAAACAGATAGTTGTACTTCCCTGCCATGTCATCTTAGCACTAAGAATAAGGAAGCATGTTGGTTTGAGAACCTTTCCAGGAGTTATTTTCATTATTGGAAAAATGTGTGATGGAAGATGGGTAGAGATATTGACGCTGCTCATTTGTAGTTGTGTGACCTCGTGAGAACTGTCAGAACAATTAAGAGAAAGAACGAAACCACAATAATAGCAATCATGACCCAGAACTCCACATCTGAGTACAGTTTAATCACTAGTGTGGTCCTCATCCCTGCTAACACATCTCAGGTCATAATTTTCCAAGCTGATAAAACAAAAGGGTAAAGATTTGATGATCATTAATTTTCCTTTTAACTTTGAGATTATGTATTTCTCACGATGTCACTTGTTTTCTGCATAACACACATATTTCATATTTTCAAAACTTTGTGCCTTCCCCCTTACATTTCTTTAAATATATTTGAACTAACTACATATTTTTGCTGAAACCTAAGCTTTAGCTAAATTCGTTTATCCGTTTAATGCTAAATGCAGGAAATAAAAATAGAAAATTAATAATCTTGTGACTAATTTAAGTTACTCTAAAGATCAGCAATTATCAAAAATAAAAGAGTGTGAGGAATACTTTATTAGACTGGTTAATTAACAAACTCTTGCCTTGTACTTTAAAATCTGAGTAGAAAATAGACATTTAAAGATTATCTCACAATTGCTACAATAAGCACATTTATACAAATGTCATTTCTGCTTCAGATAATGTCAAGAATATGCGAATCACCTTGACACACACCAGAATTTGAGTAGTAGAATAGTCAATCAAGAACTTATCCTGTGTGCTTTACAAAAAATTATGTATGGCTAACATTTATGTTAGTTTTGAAAATCATTTTGCTTTACAACAATTGTCTGGACATTTGGCTCAGGAGATTTTGAAGTTGTGTTAAATTATTGAATTATATGGCTGGCATTGCAATTATTCTTCATTTAGGATACATACACTTGACTAAACAATTTGGTCTTGTGATATAATTTTAGAAATTAGTCAAACATACACCTAAGGGAAAGAACAAAAGTATTTGAGGAAAGTAGAAATGAAATGATTTAAATCTTTAACCTTTAAGGTTTAGAGAATTTGAAGAAACTAGTGGAAAGTCAATGGTGGTTAACAGATGGCATAGGAGTCAGATTCTCAAGAGAAGCAAGTTGTCTGGAGAGTACCGGTGTTCACTTTGAAACTGGAAAATAAAAGCAGGTTGCTGCTAATAGAAAGCTTATAGAGGTATAGTCCATAACTATGTTTAAAATTATTAGCCATTCATAAGGAAAATAAGAGATGTAATTGACAGACACCACGAATATATTTTTTAAAGTGAACTAATTGTTACAAAGCCATTTTTATACAGGAGGACTTTTTAATTTCTTTTGTAATATTGCTCAAAAGTATAACGTTGTAGAACACCAAAAGAAATGAATCTAGTGTTGATGACACTTGCCAAAGAGCTTTCAATAGCATCTACTCTGCTGTGGAAGAACTAGTTGCACATCTCTGAAGAACAACTCCATATTGAAGAACACACACAAAGATGAGCTGGGAATGTTGGAAATGGAAACCAGAACCCAGGCATTCCATACAAGAATATGAAATTAAACATCTAGACAATCATAAGAAAACCCTGATCCAAATGAACAAGGATGCTACACGGGCAGATTTCAAAGCACAATCATCTAATGAAGTTGCCACATGAAGTGTGTTCTTACGGAATGTATGGTGGTAGTATTAAATGGTTAATTTAGTTTTCTTAAATTAATTTGATAGTTTCCAAAAAGTCTTAAAAATGACTATGAACTTAATGAACTCTACTTACTAATTTGATTGTTGTGTTCTTCTAGTTTATGAGTCAAAATAACTGAAGTAAATTCTGAGACTATGTCATTGAGTATTGAGAATTTAAAACTTCAATTGTTCAAAGTTGGTATCTGTGTTGTGTTTTCAGGTGAAGCAATCAAAGTAGATTTTTGTCAGTAACCTCACTTGTGTCTATTGAAATCTTAAACATTTCAAATAAGAATTAGACAAACTTTATGATTTATTGTATTTTACTCATCAACACATTGCTTCTTAAGAGTTCTTTGATATTTAAGAAATCCTATGTGTCTTTTGGATAAGACTTCATAATCCCTTTTCCCTCAAGCCAGAATGTTATACTTCAGTGACTGTAAAGAAATATTGAAGGACTAAAATTTATTTTTTGACACAGAACTAAGGACGTTCCAAAGGTTTGCCAACATACATATCCCTTATCCACAAACCAAATAGAAGTCAAGGATCAAATGCTTGACAGCTGATCAGTGTATTGGAAAATAATCACGAGCAGAGGGAGAAGATAGCTACTGTGTTGTAGGGTCTAGAGACAAAACAGAATGAAAAATTCTGCTTCAAAAATAAGGCTGATGAGAGAAGAAAAAAAACCTATGAAGAAATTGTATTCCTAATAGGATGTGTTCAGCATCAAATAAGTCAAAAAACAAAAAAGAAAGAGTTGCCCTTTTCTGAATTTAAATTATTCTTTACAAAAGCAATGGGAAAATGAGAAACCAAAGTTGAGCTCTGGGCATTAACTTTCCAGAATAATTTGAAAGAAACAAGCAATATGTTTTTGATATATAAGCACTGATTATATTACATATTAACAAGAGTAATCACTAACTAGACCAGTTCTATTGTTAATAACATTTTCTTTCAGTTGAAGGAGAGCACTGAATATATGTACTCTCTAGCAATCTTTTACTCAATTTTGTATGTGATGAGATATATAAGGTTTTATTTATTTCATATTTCATCAAACAAGTCAATTGTGTACTGTGAAGATGATATATGGATATTGAGACATTACAGGAAGTCAGTGTGTTTATGTAAAGAATATATATCTGTATACACTAAGTCTGTTCAATAATTTCCAAATTGTGTTTCATTAGGGAGAGGAATCTAATTTTACCAACAGAGACAGTGAATGTGTGAGGTGCAAAGTCACTTATTTCTTAGAAGAAGATCTGAGATCAAGAATCATTGAGGCAATTTGATGAATTAAAACCTAGTGGAGGCAGAAAAGATGATTTATATTACAAACAAGGCCACTTTCTGAATGAAATTGGAGATGGAATATTATATTTTTTGAAAACCATTATTTCTCTTCAAATAAAGTCCTCAATAAATTAGCAATTGCTATGAGAGAAACACTGCCTGTTAATGAGCTTTGAAAGTTGAGTAAAAATACAAAAGTAAATGTATAAAACAGAGGTACCTGAGAAGACAAAGGGCATCTACAACAACTAGAATGCTGAGGAAGGCATTATATAGACCAAGAGAAACATTTAATTCTTAAATTGTATGAGCTAAAATTTCAGGAAGAAAGATGTGCTTGAAGTTTTCCACTTACTCATTCACGACATTGAAAAAAATAACAAACAAACAAACAAAGAAAACCCAGAAATGTAAAGCACCAAGTAGAGGCATTAAGAAAGCCAGGATTTGGAGGAATGAGATTCTGAAGAAAAACGGGTAACCAAGAACTCATCATCTGTGATATTTTCTTTAGGAGTCACACTTCCTTAAATTGCCCTGAGTTAAAGGCAATAAGAACAAAGACACCACATACTGAATGACTGAGAAAGTAAATGAGGACCAGAGAGATGGCAGAGGATAAAGGCTCTGCATCCAAGGCTGATTACTTGAGTTTTATCCTCAGCATCAAAATGAAGAAATGTAGGAACATGATGCCAGCGGTTGTCTGATTGCAACACAACTTGACAATTTTGTCCCCGTACATGCATTCATGTAGAAATACATTAATGAGTGAAAAATTGCATCTTTTTAGCTGTTTTTTGTTTGTTTGTTTGTTTGTTTTGAACAAAAGAAAGCAAACCATGGGGGATTTCAAACTGCAAGACCAAAAGTATCAAACAGGAATCCTTTAATGACAAGAAACAGTACCAAATATTCAAAAGATTTAATCAAATCAGTGAAGGTTTAAAGGCTGTATGGAAATAGAATCAAATTTAGACTAAATGTATACAAATGAAAATCAGTTTAAAATTTATTCAAAAAAATGACTGGACCAAAGTGGTATTCCTGCCTCTAGTCATTGCCTAGAGGGAAAAAAAATCACACTGCCTCTGGAGATATACGTCACACTGAATGTCAGCATGTGTGCCTGTAAATCATCTTGCATAAATCAGCACACTTGACATAAGAAAGTGCTAAGTCAAGAGAAAAAAAAATCTACAAAAACCATACTTGAGAAACATATCCATGGATCAGTTTATTGGAGTTACCAGAAAGGGCATTTTAAGGGCTGGGAAAACACTAAGAACATTTGCTACTCTTGCAGAGGACCCATTTTTTTTTCCGGTTTCCATAACAGGCAAGTGACAACCACAGTAACTCCAGCTCCAGGGGAGTCTAGCACCCTCTTGTGACTTCTCCTGGAAACTACACTTACTTGCACACACAGACAGACACATACTGTAAATACATATAAAAAATAAGACCTTAAAATAGGACATTACAGTTTTTCCTTAGAATGTTTCCCAAAGTCGATGGATGACACTCTGTTAGATTTTTATGAAGAATAAGTATTTGTGAAAACACAACAACAAGAAATTTAGACATAAGCATACTATTTATCATGTAAACAATGGAACAGTGGAGAAGAAAATTAGAAGTATAAGAAAGAAATGAAACTGTTGGTGTAGTTCATTTGAGAAAGCAGTAGACTGAAGAAATAAACAAGACGAAAATATACTATATAAACAGAAAGCATGAAAAATAGATTCTGTCTCCTTTTTCATATAGATTTATTGAGTATAATTTCTTCTTATTAAATGTTGCATACATTTTATTATGAAAATTAAAAATTATTTTTATTCTTTCATGTGCTTTGCAACCAGTGAAATTCTTTTCAAACTCCATAGTCTTCTTTTATTGTTAGCCTTTTAAAAATGATGACAATTACGTATTCAATGCATAATTTGTTATGTGTATAATTTGCAAATATTTTCTTTGGGCATACTTTGACTTTCATTTTCTTAATAACACTTCATATAGCTTTGTAAGAATAAGATGCTTTAATTTTGATGAAGCACAGTCATAAATTTTAATAGACTACTTAATGGACTATATGTTAGGAAAATCTAAAAAGTTTTTGATTAGCCCAGAGTTAAATTACTATTTCTCTCTTAAATTTTTTATAGTTTTAGCTCTTATATTTATATTTTCATTATTTATAAGTTTTCCTTAGTTTTGTATTTGTTTCTAAATGATCACATAAAGATTCTTTTAATCTATAAGAAGTGTTTCATACATTATTTTATATAGTTTGGATAGGTTTTAATCCAATCAATTAAAATCCAAATGACAATCTGTGCTAATTTATTAATACTGTTTGATACTATATAATTTTAAAGCTATATTGAGTAATTTACTCCATGTTTTAGCAAGTCTTTTCAAATTATACCTTTAAAGAATGTTCGTTCTGGTTGATGGTAAGTGTTGGCTTGGCTTCACAGGGTTTGCAAGCAGAACAGTGTAATGTTCTCAATGCTTCAGTAGGCACTGACGGCTGTGTTCCTGTTGAAATGAAAGAGGTGATTCCGTTTTATTATACCTGCTTGTGAGTGTCTGTGAGAATATTTCTTGAAGATACTGGCAGGGTAGCTGGCAGGTTGAGAGTGCAAGATGGGTTCTCTGCATGTGTGGAAACCATACAATCAATTCAGGGAGGAAATGGAACTCATGGCTCATGACTGAGAACTGAGATTCCTTTCTTCTGTGTTTGAACACAACAAAGCCAGACTCTCAAAACTATGCATATTAGGGATGATTCCATTAATGTAAGGCTAACTGAACTTCTAGCCTTGGAAGAAGAACATTTCATCCATTTATTTGTACAGATTATTGAATGAACTGAATCAAGGCAATGACTTTTCTGGGTTCTTTGGCAAATTCTCAGTTACCATAATGAAGCCTTACTTACTCTTGTTTTATTTTCTAAAGTTTATTATCTGTGATTATTCAAGACTTAACCATACTAAATAGAAGATTCTTTAAATAAACAATTGTAATATTTAATTTTCAGCTCTTTGCACTACCCAGAAAATGATTACAAGTGCTCTCATCTTGATAGATTACTTGCCCATCACGTCATAGGTTATCAGATCAACTGTTGTGGTATTGAAGGGACACTGACTGGCCCAAGCATTGTGAGCATGATTCTGGCTGGCCTTACCCTTCTCCTCTAACACCTCTTCCTTGCTATACACATTAGATCATATTCCTAAAGATAGCCTCCAAGTTCTACTCCTTTATTTGACCACTTCCTCCTGAAGTTAACTACTAAGGTCCAGTTATCAAAGTATTAAAGTCCAGCAATCAAAAGCTCCCTCTGGCTTACTTAATTAACATGACCAATTAAAATTAAATACCTCATTCTTACACAGGTAACTCCTTGACCTTTATATACCATTTTCCTATGTGCCATGTCTATCTACTTTCTATCCAGAGGCAGCCCTTTGTCTCTCTGGGAGAAATATGTCTGTCCCCTCTTCTTGTTACCTTCCTCTCCTCCCTTGTTCTCTATTTCCTGTCTTTGTCTCTGATTTCTTGCCCTTTGTCCCTCAGGGACAAATAATTCTCCTTTGAGCTGAGAATTTGGCCATAATAGGAAAGCCAACACAGACTAAAGTAATAATTATATTACAGTCCAATGTAGTAAACCAATCAGTAACTGTAGTTACTAATGGGATTATAAATTTGGGGTTAGCTACAGGAGCAAGGTCCACACAACATGAGTGACGACTCACAAAAGCTACAACCCTGGGATCCTGCACACAACATGCACACAGCTGAAACCTGCTTTAGAGACAACTTGGCAACACTGCTACTCAAAGTGCCGTCTCCCCGAAGTGGTTATTTTTATAACTTTGGAGAACAGCCCTCTTGTATTTCATAAAATTCACCTTTCCCTGATATGCCTAGTTTGTTAACTTCCTGAGGCTTAGGAGCTTGCCCCTACTTCCTAGAGGGTATGTTGCATGCAGAGGAAATTGTTATACAATAATCAACTAGTCATTGGCTATTGGGAGTACAGCAAGTAACCAACCAGAAGAAGTTTGCGATTTACAGTTTCTTCCCAACTAGTAAACTGATTCCCCAAACAACTCTTAGTGGAAAATCTTATTGATAACAACAGCAATGAAATGATGAAAACATCTTATGTGCTTACCTTATTCCAGAATACAATTCCAGGTTGTTGTGGTACCCAGATCGCAATTCTCAGTCTCAAATTAATGTTTTCTAGGATCACCTTTAAAGTCGTTTTTTAAGTTAATAAAGTACTTGTCAATGGTCCCAAAATGCAAGAGCAGTGCTACAAGCTAATACACTGGGTACACCAGGAGAAACTATAAAATCCTTCATGTAAGTGAAAGTTGAGAACAATATTGAGAGAGGGGGTAGCTGGGGAGAAGAGAGGAGAAAACCACTTACATAAATTTTGGTAGAATACGTTATTAAAACTATTATATTTTATCATTGTTTCTGCTAATTTCTACTTGTTTCTAATTTACAAGTAGATTTTCATTACAGGCATGCATGAAAAGCAAAAGAAATTAACTGTATTGGAAACTGTGCATTCAATACACTATTGGTGGTTATGTACTGACTGGCAATCCTGCTTTGCATGATAAAGAGTTACTGCTGTTTCTTTTACATTTATATATGTTCTGTCTACTCCATGTCTCTAATAAATCCTCAGGAGGTAGAGGCAAGGAAATCAAAATAACAGGAGCATCCTCTAACATAGTTTCTGTGAGGCCAGTTTGATGTACATGACACTCTACCTTAAACCCCAAACCTTGCTTCCATAAGTGTATAGCTAAAGTTCCTTATAAATTTACCCTCCAGCTAACAACGATTAGTAATTGTCTTACATTTTATAACTAACTATTTTACATATCTTCCTTCACAAGGTTATGGTGAGGCTTGGTGGTGACCCAACTTGATGATTTAGGAAGCTGCTTTTCTTTCCATCGTTATACATTAAAGAACACATTTGAAATGATGACCACAATGAGTAGGCATTTTGTTGCTACTCAGCTTCCTTTGTTGGTTTAAGAAACTTCTGTTATTGCTACAATCCCTTTTGTTTATATGCATGACTTCTTGGTAACCATGGAGATCCTTAGCACATAAACTTATTAAACTTACTTTATTTCAGCCAAATTCAATTTGAGCAAAGCAAATCTCCTCAGTCTTTTAGCACACAGGCACTGGGTGACTCACCAGGAGTAGTTTTAAAAGTGCAACAGAGTTTGTAAATTTTGTTCTTCTGTATTTTTAACATGAGCATATATCCAGGCAGTAGATAAAACAAAGGCAGATGCAGTAAACTTCTGTTGGCCAAAGCATTAGGGAAGAAAGAAAAACCAAACCTGTGAATCGTTTAATATTTCCTGGCAATTAGTAAAGCAGTATATTATTCAGCTGTCCGTGAAATTGTTAGAGATGACTTGTATTTTCATAATTATTCAAAGAGAAACAAACTCTAACGAAGAGTTTAAAGAAGCAATCTATAGAAAAGTTTTTAAATTATCCATTCAAAAATGATAACAGAGTAGAACAAGCTATATTGACGTCAAAATGTTTCCACTAAGAAAACATCTGAATAATTCAACCTCTGATATGAGATTGCTCACTACATTTCCCTGTCTGTATTAGACAGTTTTACATCCTTAGTACCACACAGGGTTTTATATGTAAAGATGAACATAAGGAGTTTTCATTGGCAATATTACTTGTGCAAGGTATTCATACCATGTTCCTGGTTAACAAATTAACTGCCACTCCACGCCAGAATCCACGAGTCTGTCAATATGTTCTTAGCGAGCAGCCCAAAGCCATTTCTTTTTGTAATCTTCCTTTAAAATTTTATTCCCCTGCAGTAAACACGTAAGACTCTTTAAGATCCTGTTAGCAATTTGATCAACCCTCTGCCAGAGCATTTATCTCTTTGCTCTCCAGTTACTTGTTTGATTAGATTGTGGGTTCTTCTAGTGCTGAGATGGGCTTTTCTTTCTTCCCTGCAGTTCTCAGCACAGTGATTGAAGCGTGCGAGATGGTAATGAAATTTCCAGGGAATTCAGTGCTCTTAAAGTCTGCTTCTATTATTATGTGAATATCAAATTCTATTGTTTATTAGTAATATAACCAAAGATATTAAAACTAGTTCAGAGAGCATCTGTGAGGCCAGATGCACACGTGTGTGTTTGTGGGTCTGTATGTTTGTGTGTGTGTGTGTATTCATGTGTCTGTGTGTATTTGTGTGTCTGTATATGTTTGCGTGTGTATGTTTGGTTGTGTCTATATATTGTGTGGGTATGTTTGGTTGTGTGTATGTTTGTGTGTCTCTTTGTGACTGTGTGTCTAGGTTTGTTTGTGTGTAAGTTTATGTGTCTGAGTGCATTTGTGTAGGTCTGTGTGGTTTTCATATAGATGTCTCTGTGTGTATATGTTTGTGCTTGTACGTGTGTGTGTGTGTGTGTGTGTGTGTGTGTGTGTAGTCCTATAGCGCGAATTAGAAAACCTTTCTAGATTAGACTCATATCTTACATGATACTAAACCATCATCTCTGGAGTTACTAGGAACTAACTTCATTTCTGGAAAAGACTCCATATAGTTAACATATGACTTAGCCTGAGGTCTTAGATTGAAAATAGCAATTTGATTTGAGCAAATCCCCATAGATAACCTTCACATTCTCTTCCTGAAAATTATTGAAAAATCTTTAGTATAATTTTTAATTTTTATGAATTTAAAACTTGTATGAAATAAAAAATAATGACATGTGTTACCCCCTTCCCCTCTCCAACCTTTATTGCTTTCTCTCAGATTTATTCATCGCTTTCTCTCAAATTTATGGCTTTTATTCCTTTCATTATATGTGTGTGTGTGTGTGTGTGTGTGTGTGCATGTGTGTATGTGGTCGTGTGTGTATGTGGTGTATTTACATATATATAAATATATATATATTTACATATATATAAATAAAATCTGCTCACTACTTAGAATATTATTTTAATCTTACTAGTATGTGTATGATTTTAGGACTGAACACTTGGTATTGGATAACCTATTGGGAGAAACACAGAGAACAAGTGGCCAAGTGACCCTGTGTACCCTCTCCCAGCTAATAATAACAACCTGGGGTACATCACAACCCCAGCACCTAAGGCTCGGAGATCATAGTGAAAATGGGGGCAGAATAATTGTAAAAGCCAGAAGAAATGGAGCTTGCCACTAGACCGCGTCTATTAGAAATGCCAAAGAAACTGTACCCATGGAACCTCAAAAATATGACTGCCTAGGCAAGACCTGAAAAAGGATGAAAACAATAGACATGCTAACATGGAAGAAGAAAATCTCAGGCAATTAAGGAATGGTGAGAGCTAGAGAAAATGTGTCTCTACCCTTTTGAACATATTCAGTTATATTCAGGGAGAAGGAAACATGAGTGCCATACCATTGGAGTGAAGAATCAGAGTGAGGAATGGGAGATGTCAGTTCTCTCCTTGTACCTCCTGGGGATTGGCCTCAGGTCACCAGGCTTGCCAAAAAGTACCTTTACCTACAACGACATCATACTAGCTCTTGTTTCTTACTTTAAAATATTCCCAGACAAAAATCAATATTTCTAAACTAAAACAAATGCCAAAACAAGTGGAACCCTTTAGGAGATACCACGTACTTTATACCCCTGATATGGATCTGGCCTGATGACCTCCTCTCCGAGGCTTTGCTTTCATGGTAAAACAAGTCTCCATGAAAGCTTCCAAACGAGGGGAACAGCCAACTGTCTTCCCTAGATATGATTCCTATGAGCCTCCACAAAGGCCAGCATAGCATGATTACTCTGCCACCTGCAAAGGTGCATAAATGTTAAAGAAAATGACTTCTATTTAGATTCAAAGAGCAAAGTCAAAAGTCTTTTAGAATATTTAATTATTGGTAATATAGACCTTAGGAGGGGGAAAAACATTTTCAAATGGCTAGTAATTTTATGCTGAGCTGCTTCAAGATAACAGTTCTGTAGCTCACTTTAAAGGAACAGGTTCAAACTGAGTACCTCAGTCAGCCTTGGTGGAATTGCACAGTGATTGTTCTGATGAAGATCTGAGGAGGAATGAGCACCGGGGTTCCTTCACTGGCAAATTCATATTCTCTGCAAATGACTTGGAGGATGGGAAAAATGTTTGAGGGATGAGAATAAATGGGAAAAGGTCAGGGCCGGGTTATGGCAATGGGCACAAGTGGACATTGATTCCACTTCTGGCATTCCGGGTGTTGGATTCTTTCACAGCCACGGCTGCTCCTGGTGCCAATGCGCTGCTTTCATAGTCTGCAGCCTCTCTGTCTGCCTCATCTTTACATAGACACATCCCTGAGTAGTTCCAGTTTTGTCTCCATGGGGAGCATTCATTAGCTAATAACCTGTGTGTTAATTTTTTTTTTTCCAAGCTCACATAATGAGTTACCTGTCCAAAGCGGGAAGGACCTTCGAAAACTGCTTGGACAGAAAATAGGAACTAAAGCAGTCCACTCTACAGGACTCATCCTAAACCCAATCATTTAGAATTTTGGGAGCAGGTTTAAGAACATCAATGTCCTGCAGCAGCAAGACTTGAGTGCCCTTATAAAAACCACTGAGTTATACCGACCACACAATAAAAACCACATCACTCTGTGGAAAATGAGCTTAGAATTCTAGATCTCAAAAACTTCTTTCATTTTGTGTGAGGAAAAGATAACAAAGATAATGAAGATAGTGATATTGCTTAGTATTTCATACATGATCAAGATTGGGTAGACAGCTCACACAGTCATGTGCTTGCTCCACCAGCACGGAACCTGAGCTTAGTCTGTCTCAACCAAAGGGGATGGCCTCATGCCCAGTGCTGGGGAGGCAGAGCCAGGTGCTTTGCTGAAGTTGATGACCAACCAGGTCAAACTCACCGACGAGCTCCAGTACGGTCAGAGATCCTGTTTCAAAGAAGCATCTCAGGTTGATCTTTGAAATCTTCATTCTCTTACTTGAATGTAAACCCACACACAAACACACACACACTTTATATACTGCCATAGAAATGACATTTAATTTTGAGAAACCGACTTGTAGAAGTAAACAGTGGAAGAGTTACATATTTTGTTATAAGTAATATGATTAGGGTTATCTGAAACTGACAGCAAAGCTATAACGAACGACGTACTTGTTTGGTGAAGAGAGGTAGCTGGTGGAAACTTCAAGAGCATGTTCGTTCACACTTTGTAGCTCTGCTCAGTGATGCAGCAGCCTGGATTCACCTCTGTGTCTCTGAATGAATTCACACATAAACAAAAGTAAAATTCACATTATGCCAGAAGAGGTGGAATAAATGTACACATTTAAACAGAATGCATTGTTGTGTGATTCTAACACAATTTTGAGTAATAAGATTGTGAGGATTTTAGACCTTCCCTAACAATTCCACGTGCTCTTCCTGGCACCTTTTATGAGGCAGATCTGCTTGCTTCAGATTCTCTTTCATTGCTGAGGAGAGATGTGGGAAGGAGAACCGTTTCTCTATTTCTCTCCTGCAAAATTCCTTGGTCCAAAGCTGATTGATGTGCCTTCTCCATAGACTTAAAGAGAACTGCAACTCTCAGTTCTTATTCACTTCCATTCAAAAGGACACAGCTCTCCACTCCCAGTGAATGCTGGAACTAACTTAGTTGCTTTCACATTACAGCTAGATATATTCTGAAACTTTTACCTTATTCGGTTTGAATTACTTTACACCTTGATCTCTGAGGTCCCACCCCATTTAAAATCTTTACCCTCTTTCCCCCTAAGCCACCCCCAATGTCCTCATTAGCCCTTGTCTTTTTTAAAAAGAAAAATTTTTTTAATCGTGTATTTCTGCTCAGTATTATTCAGTCTAGGTCTAGTTTGTGACTTTTATTCCTAGATTCTCAGGGGAGAATCTAAGCATGAATATGTGGTCTATAATTTTAACAATGGTATTTCATATTTGATATTTCTCCCTGTCATTTTAAAAGCTTTTTATATGACCATCAGAGCCCAGACTTGACCACCATACTTTCTTGCTTTAGCAAATGTAAATAAGAAGAGAATGCTGGGATTCAAAATCGGCCAGCAATGCTGCAGCCTTACATTTTCTTCAAATGAAAAACTTTATAAATGGCCTTTTAATACAAAGCCTTTTCTTCTGTAGTTTAGCCCTGGCTGCTGTGTTTTTTTAACTTTTCATTCTGTTGGATAGATTAAAGACAGAGGATCATTATGAGCCTTCTAAGAAGCCAAAGGATTGCAGTTAGATGAAAAGCTATTTATTCCGCACTTTGTTTTCTCTTTGGTCCTTATTTTCCTATTGAACATAAGGTATCTGCAGCACAGATTGCTTTCAGAAAGATGAATTTGACTAAAAATCATACTCTGCATTCATTTAATAAACATTTGTTTGTGAATGCCTCACATAGCTCAGAGACTTTGATAGTGCAGGGCACATACAAATGAACGAGGAAAAGGTTTTGTCTAAGAGAGCTGCAGTGGGTTCCTTGATGCTCTGCCTGTGTTCCATATTCCAAGACTGAAGACAACATTACAGCCGTTGCTGCTGGCATTCACTGTTGACAGCTCTTAGCTGATTGCTCTCTGGACTGGCACATAGCTTCAGGAAGACATCTGTCCAAGGTCATGCTCACTTTTCAAGGGTATGGAAAAGTATTTGTCTTACCTAACCTGGAGATCTCTGAAAGGCCATCTAAACTCCAACGCTGCCCATAAAAATGTTTGGTATTTTTATTGTAATTGGATTGATCCACAGCCCAGCTTCTTTCCCTGTTTGTCCTGCCTGGTTCACTCTCCATCACTTTATCAACAATTGTTGATCCTAAAGTCACATTACTTCTAGTAATTAGAGGCTGATTATGGTGAAAGATGCCTAAAGAGAGAATTCACAATCTATTTGGCATGACTGATAATTGGTGGCTACTCAAGTATTTTGAAAACTACTCTACTTTAGTAAGGAGGAAAGTATCCCAAATTGAACCTAGATTACAGTATCAGAAGGAGTTAGGGCAGCAGTGTGTAGAAAAAGAAAAAGGTTACTGCTCCATGGACCTGTAATAAAGTATGTACAAAGCAAGAGCTTGGTGCATTTCAGGAAGCTTTTGATGGGTCAGGTGGACTTGAACCTCTGAGCATGAAAAAAAAAATTGGAAAGAACTAATCATGAAGAGATAAGCAAAAGCCAAGACCTGAGGTTCTTCTGCATTTTGAAGAACTTGCTTTCACTCTAAGAAGAATCGAGCTGCTTATGCTTTTAACAGAAGAACTAGGTTTCATTGGCATCACTTTCCATATTGTTTGGAATAAGGTGAGTACATGGAAGCCCTTTCAGGTGTTTTGGAAACTTCAGTAGAGGAAGGTTGGTGTTATGAAGACAATTAAGGAACTCAAGTGGCCATTGGACATGAGGGATAAAGATGAGAAAGCATACGGACTGAACTGTTAGGGAGCACAAAAGCAAGAATGTGGAACAGATCTAAGCTAATGTATAGTGGATGTGTACCCATGAGAGGAAATGGTGGAAAGGAAACATTTTTTATTGTCTTAAAAGACGATTTGAAATGAAGACCTAGGGAAAGTTCAAATCAATTTGCAAGTTTACTTCTAAATATAGCTAGATATAATGTCAGTCATCATATCTTCATGATCTCAATTACATTGAAATTATTTTAAAATTTTTCCATACACATTTTTGCCTTCTAAAACATTTTCATGCCCTCTTCTGACCTAAAATGACTTTCTTCAAAAACTAATGTAAACACTATTCCTGTGCCTAATCTTTGTGTTATAGTAAATCAAAGCATGTTAACAAATGTATTCATAAGATAGGCTCTATAATTTCACATGAGATGGCATATTACTTCATTAAATATTGAATGTTTCTTTTTAATCCAGTATTGTTCTTTTTAAAAATACTTTTAGTTCATGGACTGCCCAGCGTTTATAGATATATATACAATACAACCTTTGCATTTAAGGCTCCGGGAAAAATATGGGAGAGATGTCGAAATAATTTAAGTGCCAGAGTACAGAAAATCTTCTGAGAAATTTTATCTCTTAGAGTTGGCAGGGAAGCTACATCAGGATACTACAGCAGTATAGCCGTCTAAACAGGAATTCCACAAGACAAGACCAATAGACACACTAATGTGGAAGGGGAAAATCTCAACAGTCTTAGCTCCTAGACGAAGAACTATAAGCAACTAGCAACTGCCGAGAGAGGAACAATTAGTCTTCCCCAGAGATGGACCACCCTCATTTGCCATCTCATATGAAGTGGTCAGCCATGAAATAATACACATTATAAATAACATGGATTGGACTCAGCAGGTTTTATCTATAGATATGTGGGGGGATAACAATAATAATAAAGAAAAAACGAAGCCATAAATTTGAGAAGAAGTAAGTGGGAAAGACAAGGAAGGAATTGGAGGGAGGAAAGGGAAGGAGTAATATGATGCAACTATATTATAATTAAATAAATAAAATAAAAATTAAGTCTATTTTAAGAAATATAACAGCAATATGTTTTAAACTTATTGCTAACAAATACCTTTCTTCTCAGAAAAATTTTAAAAATCATATTTCCTAACATCTCTAACCTATACACTGTACATATTTCTTAGTTTCTAATAAACATATATATTTAAATAAATGGTTACAAAAACTTTAATTATATATATGTGTGTGTGTGTGTGTGTGGTGTGTGGTGTGTGTGTGTGTGTGTGTGTGTGGTGTGTGTGGTGTGTGTGTGTGTGTGTGTGTGTGTGTGTGTGTGTTTCATCTGTATGTAGATACCTGTGAAGACCAGAAAGGGACATCAGATTCCCTGGAACTGGAGATAAAGAAAGAGCATTGTGCCTCACCTGCTGTGGTGCCTGGAATCACACTCAGGTGCTGTGGAAGAGAAACAAATACTCTTAACTACTGAGCTAATCAATTCTCCAGCCCCAATGATTGAATATTGTTTTAATTCAGATGTTTATATTACAATACATATTTCAAAAAAGCTACAATATTGAAATTTTTGTCTTTGTTTCCCTCTCTTCTGTCTTTTTATGTGGGAAAGACGACAAGTATTTAAATAAATATAGATTGTATTGCATAGTAGTGACTATCAAATGTTATGACTTTCGGCAGGCAATTAAAAAGAGAAAATAGTCTAATTGCATTTTAAAATACATTCTTCCAATTATTAGACACAGATACCCCAGCTGTATTTTGAAACGTAAAAGAGTAGAATTCTCACAAATATCTTCATCACAGTGATTGTTATTGATGATCTATCTGAGTTTCATTTCCTGGCTGAGAAACCTTGTCGGTCAATTTATTTCAACATAACACCATTTGGTTGGGTGGTTATTAATTCTGTAATTGTTCATGGCATGCCAGGAATAATTCAGTTAATTATGACAATATGTCTCACTTTGCCCTGCTCCTGTATGTCAAAATGTGCTTTGCATGTACTGGGAGGGAAAAAAAATCAAGCGCTGATTTCAATTCTAGATACAAAACGGATTATTATCTAAAGACACAAAAACGCATAAAATATGTTTATATGAAATATAAATATATGAAAGCAAGGCTTTTTTTGTTTCCCCTACATAAATTGTCTGCTTACCTAAGGACACTTTGATAAATTATAACTGCCTTATTTTAATTGATCCATCATATCTAGTTTTTTTAGAAGCGCCAAAGGAAGAGTGATGTTTATTGAGTATTCATTTCTATTAAGTGCCATAGTATAACAAATCCAACTCCAATCATATTAAAAAGGGAATTTCATTTTCCCCATTTAATATATGTAAATAAAGCCAATGTCTACCATTCCCTTATAATCATGAGATTACATGTTGTGAAGTTAGGTTAAATATTTTGATGATATAAGTAATAACTTGTGAGCATAGAGCTAAATTTGACTGAAGAATTGAGGGCTGGATATGCCTGAATGAATTCTAGAAAATGAAACCCTACAAATAAAAATTGGTGATGTATGGATTATTACATTCTTACATGCAAAATAGATTACTTTGGATCACTATAGAAATAGAAACTGCAATACTTGTTATACAGCACTGTACTGGTACTAAATAAACTTCAGCAGAATTGCTCCATAAGAAAAAGAATTAGAAGGCTGCTTTATAGTTTGTTTCTTTAGCTAGTTTCTAGCTTAACAATTAACAAGTAGTCTAGTACTTATTAACCAAATTAACACTCTTTGCTCTATTCAAAGAAACAGCAATATGTATTGATTGTCTATGGTCACAGGATTATTTAGGATTGCATAATAGTTAAAATGCATATTTTCAGTAAGTTTATGAGTTCATTAATTCTATTTTCCATTATTTTTCTGAAATAGTCATAGATTAATATATCTCTTTATAGTATTAAAATGAATGCATCTTATTAAACGTGCATATTCTCACTCAGAGATGACCAACACACAAACTTAATTCAATACACAAAAAAGACATACACAATATGAAGAAAGTGCAAACAACAACAGGCCATCCAAAACGCCACATAAACTTATTAAAGTAGTTGCTAAAAATCTATTGCAGATACTTGCTAGTGCTAGTAAGAAAATAAATTAGGTGGTTGGGTGGGTTGTGTGTTACAACATTCTAGAGAAATCCAAAGTCAAAAGGAAGTTCAAATGCTTAGAAGATGTTGTTTCCTTGGAATAACACCTGGACCTCCCCACCTCTGGTATAGTCCTCCCCACCAGCTGGATGGATTGGCCCAGCTTACATGTTCTCTCTTAGGGTGGAAAGAGAAGACTGAGGTACATACCCAGTGTTACAGCATTTTGGCTGGTTCCATTGACGATTGTTTTCTATCCTGCCTAACTTGTGCTGTTGATGGGAACTGGCACACTTTCACTGTGTAAGGGTTGCTGGGAACAGAAGCAGCTCATTGCAGTTCCAGAAAACGTGTACTGCCACAGAGAGAAACAGTCAATGCTCAGTGTGACTTCTGCCTGATGCTCTTTCCTTGGGAGAAAATGAGAAGAGAACTATCCTCTATCCACTATGGTTTTGAGAGCTGTTTACTGGAGTCTCCTTTGCCTGATCTAGAGCAATGATGGAGCCAGAACCTTCAGGGTGCCCAGAAACTTCAGAGACTCAAACAGTTCAATGGTTTGCATCAAGGAAGCCTAGAATATCACAAACAGCCATCTAGGAATGAAGAGATTGAAATTTTTGAAAAAGGAAATGAATCTCTCATGAATGGGTGTAAAACAAGTCAAGAGAAAGATAATTCCTAGAAAATGTTTGTCCCAACTAGAGATGATGTCCCAACTAGTGATGAGAGCTGCAAAACATGCCAAAAACAAAAGAAAATACAAAAATGGAAAAACACCTTTTAATGAAAGATTTAACATCGGTTATATGCTCATATACACTCATAATATCTAAGTTTTGGTTGCTGTTATGACTTTTCTTGGTTGCCAGCTTGACTATACTTGGAATGAACTACCATTCAGAGCACACTTGTATTTAGATCTTGAGGCTGGAAGACACAGAATTTTGATCTGGAACTTGAAGCAGGATGATAGATACTTTAAATCCAGATTTTGATGCTAGAAGGCACACTTTTAATCTGTGCCACACCTTCTGCTGGAAGCCTATTTATAAGGACAAGAGAAGAAAGAAGGTTCTTTTATTTATTCTTGCCTGCTTGCCTCACCTCGTCTGCACATCCATTGTTTCACTGGCATTGGAGCCTACTTTTTTTGTGATTTCAGCAGATACAGAAGAGCAGCTGAGACACCCAGCCTGGTGGGACTGAGCAACTCTAGACTCTCGGACTTTCCATTCACAGCTAGCAATTGTTGGACTGCAGTCTGTATGTCCTTCCAACAACTCCCTCCCAACACAACACACACACACATATGTACACGCACAAATACACCCTCATTCACAGTCACACTCACATATATAGATTCATTCCCTAAGTTTGGTGACTAATATAAATGCTTTTCATTTGTTTATTTTGTTTTGCTTGAGTGTGTATGTGTATATAGTAAAATAATTAATAATAGCTAAAAGAAACAGAAGTCAAAGAACATGGTACTTGTTTGTGCTGACCTTTTGTTACAGAGATGCATGACACGGTATGGCAGATGGCATCACGGCAGGGATGTATAGGAGAAGAAAGGATCAGGTGTTGCTGCAGAAAATTGGAGGGCAGGCAGAGTCCAGTTATCTCTTTGCAATGACTATCATGGGAACACATGACTATAGAATTGCATTAGCATTATTATGGATGGTACTCCCATGGCTTAGTGACCAAATTATCTTTCATTACTCTGGTTCTTTAAAGTTTGCCTCCTCGTACCTCAATCTCAAGGACCAGGCTTTCATTCAGAACAGCAATAAAATCAATTCTTTTCAAAACTATAGCCTCAACCAAAACAGTCTACAGATCTGTATAATTCTCATCACAATTCCAAAGACCTGTATTGCAAAAATGAGGGGAAATATCTTAAAATTCATGTGGAAATTCACAGAACTCCAAATAATCAAATCAATCTAAACAATACAAGCAATACTTTTATGCCACATTAGCCCTGGCTTCAGAGCATATTAGACAGCCATAGTACTATGAAATGTCTGGCACTGGCATAGGCTAGCTATATAGACCAATGGCACAGAATACGGAGCCCACAATAAAAACATCTTGCACATTATCTTCAGCAGAGAGTCAAGGCTACACAGCAGGGAAAGGAAAGAGTCTTTCAAAATTAGTTTTGAAGCCAAAACAAAAGATGACTCAGAAGATAAAAGGCTCTTGTCCCTGATCATGGTGATAATTTTGATTCTTGGTACCTATATAATGACAAGAAGAGAAAAAAAAACTAACTGTCACCTGTCATTATCTGATATACATTTATGTACTGTAGACCAACACATGTACATTCACACATGCACATACACACGCATGCACACACATGCACACACACACACATAAAACACAATGTGATTTTAAAAAAAACTTAAACTGATCTTAGGGAAATCATGTTTTCTCTATTCAAAATAATTTATATTATATGGAAAGATCAATTCAAAGTAATTCTTTGAATTTAAGATCCCAAACTCTAAGTTTTATGATACTGGATTTTATATTAAAAGTATAGATAAGGCAAAAATAGACAAAACTAACATACTCAAAAACTTATCTGACAGAGGAGATAAGATAGTCAAAAATAAGTAACCTGTAGAAGGGAGAGGATATATGTAAATCTATAGTTTGGTAGGGGTTAATTCTTTGACTAAGTAGATGCCTTCAATTCTATCATCTCTATAATCAAGAACACAACTGTCAAGACAATTCAATTACCAAAAGGCAAAATGGTGGCATTGCTATTTATCCATGAAAGTATATTAATATCCAGTGAGCATAAAGAAAAATATTCAAATTCACCAATCATTAGCAAAATAGAAACAAATATTACAATTGTATACCACTTTACACATGTTAGTATTTGGGGCTGAATTTCATTAATTAAATGGATCTTATAAAGATATTCAAGTGTTGATATTATGTTGATGAGATTGCTGGTCATCAATTGTTGTCTGTAAAATGTAGCTCTCTTGAGAAATGATACAAATAACCCTAAAAGCATAGGAAAATATAAAATGTAGAATCCCTATCTAGTAATCTTATTTTTGTGTATAGTTACAAAAAGGACAGCTTAAAGATATTCTTATACACCGGTCATCATTGCAGTATTTTTCACAACAGTCAAGAGGCAGAAGCACCCCAAATGCCTATTGGCAGCTAAATGGACAAAGAAAACATTTTATGTACATATAGTAGTGTATTATTAAGCCATAAAAAAGAAACCCTGTCAAATGCTAAGTCACAGATGCGTCTGAAGGGGAGTAAAGTGGAAATAAAGTAGTCACAAACAGAAAAATACTATATAGTTTAATTTATATGTGGCCTTTAATGCAGTAAAACTCTTAAATACATAAAGTAGGTCATGGTTGTTGGAAGTTAGGATTCAGGCTAAAGGGAGCTGCAGTCTTCATATAAAGTTTTAGTTTTCAAAGAGCAGAAATTTTTGGTGATAGTTTTCACAATAATGGACAAATGGTTATCACTATAACACTATAGGCTGAAAATGACTAGGAAGGTGAATTTCTAATAAGAGCCTTTGCAACTAAAAGAGAAAAGAAAAGAAAAGATCAAAGTAATTGAAGGGATAAAACAGAAAAGAACTGGAACCTAAAATGATAAACTAAAGAATGATATGGAAGTTTGAAAACTCAAGACACTTGTGGTTGGAATTCAAAATGGAAAATATGTTAAATAGAAAGAATATTGTGGGAGCAGAAGAATGAATTAGTGAACTAGAAAATTGATTGTAGAAATCACTAGGAATACAGCTGAATTAAATATCTAGCAAAAAATCTAATTTCAGTACTTGGAGGAGCAACAGGCAAAGAGAGAGATGCAAGGCTTAAAGACACAACTTGTAGAAAATTGTCGAGAGACTTTATTACTCGGATTCAGGAAATACAAAGAATCCCAAGTAAATTAGATATAAGCAAAATTAACACTGACATCAACTCTAGAAATGCTAGAACCCTGCAGCTAAATAAGCCTTTCAAACAAAGACTAATTGTATCTTAAAAGTAAACAGAAACCTGCTAAGAAATAACATTAACTTATAGGTCATATCCTAAAAATAAAATTAGAAGCCCTGCAAATGGAATAATATCTTCAAAAGATTGAGTTGCTGGTTTTCTTTAAAAAGATGCCAAATAAATTATTAAATTAAAATGAGGATGGATTTTAAAGTAATTTTTGTGTCCCTTCAAAATTACTCTTGAGTAAACAAAAAGGGTAACCCAAAAGGCAAACCATAGACCAATACATGTACATAGTAGACAAGTGATCCGCATGCATTATACATGAGGAATTTCAACAACGGCAAAAGTGAAAATCAGGAGGATGTTTTCAACACACATCTAACCAGGGCTAAGTGAACTGTCACTTAGCATATGAAATGTGAACCTTAAAGTAAATAAACAATTTAAATCAAGTAAATAAAAATAGTAAACAGTGACAGCTGTGGGACAATCTTTTGTTTTGCTTGAGCTTTTCTTAAGTCATAAGGCTTAGGAGGAAGAGAAGTACGTTCGGATGGAAAACAAAACGTGGTGTAAAGTCCTCTCTTAGATTCTAGCCTGTCAGCTACTTTGCAATAATTTTATCTACATCTGGTACCCCTTTTCAGCTATTAGAGTCTACCTCTCTTTGCTTACAGCTATTTTCAATTCTTATAAATATAGGTTTTGCTTTGTAAAAATTGTTTATTTGTCTCTTAATTTGACTAAAGCATCCACTTGGCTCTCTATTTAATGTATTAAACAGAGTCTATAGCATATGTTTTTTAAGACAAAATGAGTCATAAAATTTCTCCCAATTCTGATTATTTTTCTTTATTCTGAAACACTGCAAGTATGTAACTTATGACAGTTATTTAAGATTTTTTGGAAGTTTCTATATAAGTTGATGACATAATATTTTGTACATTTTTTTAAAATAATATGTAAACATGCTCATCAAGCAAGAGAAAATGTTTATAAAATGATTGTCTTTGGTACCCCGTGGCCAGGCAGAACCCACATCTCAACAACAACATAAGGCAGTAAGAAACTGTGTTATAATAATAACAAAAGTATGATTAGACATTTTAAAGCACATAAAATATGAAAACTCTTTATTGACATGAAGGGATATCACAATTACGACATTGACTAGATGAACCCCAAACCAATAATTATGTACATATTTCAATTCTTAGTAGCTACAAAAATGGGCAGAACTAATCAATAGTAGAGTGTTAGGGAACCCTGGAAGATTACTGTTCTCTTTTCTTCTTTTTTAATTGTTTTTATTGTGCTATACATTCTTCTCAGCTCCCTGCTTTTCCTCCACTCTCACCTGTTACCCCCAGGCTCTGAATATACTCTATATTGGACAAGTGCTGAAACATCTGGAAAAGATTCTAAGGTCACTTAGATTCATGTTCTGTTCTCTGCTTTGGGTTATATGTAATTTTTATGAAGTGTCTATCAGGATTTATACATGTACATTTGTTACTCAATTTCTCCTAATAAAATAGTCAATGCATTTGTGTATAACACACATATCTGCTTTAAAAAAATAAAACAAAGCTACTATTAGAAAAGTAGAACGTTTAACACATAGACTTTTGCTTACAAATATACAAATATCTCAACCAGAACAAAATTGAACTTAAAATGAAAAAGATGTAAGAAAAATAGTGATAAAATTTTTAACATGCAGGATAAATCATCAATATATTGGGAAACTGTGTTTGAGCCAAATACTGTGTAAAAATAATTCATAGGGGCGTAAAATAATTTAGAACAGGTGAATGTAGTGAAAATTAAAAGTGTCCTTAGGTTCATTTGTAGACATAACCTTCTAACAATGAATCCTCATTAATACAATAGTTTAAATATTGATATTTTATTTACATATGTCTATGATTTTTTTAAAATAGCTGAGAGACACTGAGTAATTTTTTTTGAGGAAAAAATCTCTAATTTCTATGGTATGATTTCAACTGAGAAAGAACTCAACTGGACAAGAAAATTATAAAATGCCCCTAAGGTCTTGTAGTTGGACATTGGTAGATCAAGAAAACATGGAGCATCTTTTTCCAGCCTGAATCCATAGCCCAGGAAGAGTGTTGAACTAGAAGTCAGTAACTATTTTTGCTCATGCGCACACACACACACACACACACACACACACACACACACACACAAATGCCTGTATTTCTGTGACCAGTGAACATGTGACCCAAAGCAAAATGAGGAGGAAAGCGTAATACATGGGCCTGCTAGTTGGGGTTCTCCAGAATACTCCTGTTCTCATTGCCCAACCTCTACTTTCTGTCTGGTTCCCTTGCCTATACTTTCTGCCAGGCTAATGGCCAATCAGTGTTTATTTAAAACGTGATTGACAGAACACAGACAATTCTCCCACATCACTTCTCCCTCTCTTTTTTTTTAACAAAGGAAAATATTCATAGTTCATTTTTAGGGGGAATGTGGGCATAATATTCCAGGCTACTTCCAGCTGGTTGGGGATGCTGATAATCTTATGGGGACCGAAAGAAAATTTAGAATTATGATCAAATTCTGACTGGAGTATCCTGTGAGTCTTCATAATCTCATGCAGCAGTCTTGAATCTGTCCTGGATGTAGAACTCAGACATCTGGTACATCTGTTCCTACCGAAGATTTCTCAGGTGGTCTTTCTTGATCAAACCTGATTTTTCTTAACTCACAATGAATCCACATCCTCTCATTTCTGTGGAAACAAAAGTAAAATCTCTTCTCAAAAGTAACATACCTTTTGACTTCATTTTTGAAGTCAAGGAATTTTCAAAATACCTATCTTGGATTAGTTCAGCAGCATTTATAAACAAATATCTTTTAGCAGCTGATGCTCCTTCCTCAGCATTCAAACAACTCAAAATGAGCATAATAGCATACAGTATCAAGATTCTCTGTGTATTTTCCATCTTTGTGCAGCTTTATTTTAACCTCTATTTCTTTTATTTTTACTTTTACTTTTTGAGAAAGGTTCTCTGTATATCTTCGTCCTGGAATAACTCTGTAGACCAGGCTGTCCTTGAACTCACAGAGATCCCTCTGTCTCTGCCTCCCCAGTGCTGGGATTAAAGGTGTCTGCCACCACACCTTGAATTTACAGCGGTCTGACTGCCTCCCAAGCTTTGGGATTAAAGGCATGTGCTACCACACTTTGAACTCACAAAGATCTGTCTGCCTCTGTCTCCCAGGCATTGGGATTAAAAGTGTGTACCACCACACCCTACTACTCTCTTTCTTTCTTTTTTATTTTTAAGGACTTTACTCCTTTTTTAAATACCTATCTTGTATTAATTCATCAGCATTTATAAACAAATATCTTTTAGAAGCTGTTGTTCCTTCCTCAGCATTCAAACAATTCAAAGAGAGCATAATAACATACAGTATCAAGATTCTCTGTGTATTTTTCATCTTTATGCAGCCTTATTTTAACCTTTATTCCTTTTATTTTTACTTTTAACTTTTGGCTTTTTGATACAGTTTCTCTGCATATCTTTGTCCTAGAACTCCCTCTGTAGACCAGGCTATCCTTGAACTCATAGATATAGATACTGTATATCTCTCTCTTTTCCTGACCACATGAGTCTTTAATTTACTAAGCAATATGGGTAGGATTAAAGCTGTAGCTTTGATGTCTGGATCCAGTCCATTCTTTAGCTTTCTGTGATTCGAGCCTCATGGTGGAGATGCTGGCTGTAGCCATGTTTATTGCCACAATTCTATGGTGTTTCAATGTCCCTGCCAGGAAGCAATCTGCAGCAGTATGCTCACAAACCACACTCAAATGATCCATAGTCGGACCGCCTGCCTGAAAGAGTCAGTTTTCCCTGGTAGTACAGCCCAGAAAGCAGGCATCTTAAAGCAGTATAGCCTTTTTCCTGCTACAGCTGAAGATCAAAAAGCACACCCTCAGCTTTTCATCAAAACCGTTTAAGTGTTTTGTGGCAGGAACTCTTAAAAGAGCTGCAAGGTTTTGCAGCTAAAGCTAAGTGAGGAAGCCTCTCTTCAATGAGAGCACTTGCTTGCCTCTAGCAAACAGAGCAGATCCGAGAAATTGTTGCTACCAAGAAGCCATGCTTTATTCTATTATTTTCTGCCCAGAATTATTTCCCAAGCTCTGTCAGGCTAAATGTGGATGCAGTTGTCCACGTGGGCACCATTCTGTAACATGCGGGGCTGCTTGTTGGGGTTTCTGTCCTGCCCAATTCCTGCAGCTATTTAGCTCCAAAGAAAAAAACACAGAAGACTGTATAAGTTATAAACTGATTGGCCCATTAGCTCAGGCTTCTTATTAGCTCTTACACTTATATTAACCTGTTATTCTTATCTATGTTAACCATAAGGCTTGGTACCTTTTTCAGTGGGGAAGGTCACATCCTGCTTCTTCAGTGATCTGGGCAGGACTGGGAAAGAGTTTCCTTCTTCCTAGAATACTCCTGTTCTCAGTGTTCAACCTCTACTTCTTGTCTGGTTTTCCTGCCTATACTTCCTGCCTGGCTAATGGCCAATCAGTGTTTATTTAAAACATGATTGACAGAATACAGACAATTCTCCCACACCAGGAAAGAGTTTATTTGGCTTATTCCTTTAAGTCATAATTCATTACTGAGGTAATTCAGGGCAGAAATGCAAGCAGGAACTGAGGCATAAACTTCTTACTGACTTGTTCACTGACATGCTCAGTTAGCTCATTCAGCTCAGGACCTCCCTGCCAAGGGATGGTGCCACTTGCAATGTACAGGGCCAACCTCCCACAACAATCAAGGTGGTCTCTTTCAAATATGCCCACAAAGCCAGTCTGATTGAGGTATTTCTTCTACCGAAGTTCCCTCTTCTCAGATGACTCTAAATTGTGTCAAACTAACAATAAACTTATCAATTAAGTACATTTAATGACCTAGGTATCTGATTTAAAAAATATCATGATATTGACTATGTGCTATTAAATACCTTCTGGTATTCTAGAAATATTAACAGACCACAGTAATACAGTACCCAGGTTCTAAGGTTACTGCTGTGTAAATGCTATAGATATTTCTCTGAGTTATATCCTAGATGAACGGTCTTTCTTAAAACTAAAAGTTAAATCATGGCTCTAAAATGAGATGACATTGATTTTTCATCATTAGAATCCTTTCTCTTTGTTCAGTAGTGAGTGTTTGTCCCTTTTCTCACAGTGATTTTCTATGAAGAAGACATAAAGCCCTAGTTTCTTTCTTTGTGTGTGTGTGTGTGTGTTTGTGCCTCTGTGTGTGATATGTATGTAAATTGAGGTATAGATAGAGACCCTTTGAGAGTGTAAAAGTCCCACTCTATCATTCTCTACTCTATCATCCTGAGATAAGACTTCTCTCTGAACCTAGTGTTAGGTTGGTGACCATCACAACCCAGTGACCCTATCTCCACAGGCTATTGTGCTTGGGTTACATGCGCCTCCCTCACTCCTATATATGTATATACATATATAGTATATGTGAGGAATTGCGCTCAGAATCTCAAGCTTGCACACAGTGCTAGTATGTCTTGTCTGCTAAGTGAGTCGCTTTCTCTTTTTTTCTTCACAAAATTCTTTGGAGTAAGCATCCCTAACATCATCCACTCTGAAGAGAATAAGACCTTCGCTGTATTTGGAGCTCACAAGCACCCATATAGCTAGATAGACTTGTGCACTTCCTCTACTAAAATACTTAAGCACGATAGATGTAGCTTTTCTACATTAGATATAGACAGGAAATGAGAAGTCTTTCCTTATTCTAGACACCCAGAGTTGATATTAAGCTGTACATTTATGTGCAATTATGAGTAATGCTTCTATTTTCACATTTTCAAACATGAATAGTGTATAATTATAAATTTAAATATAAATGCTCAGTTTCATATGAAATAATTAAACAGTGGAAAAATACAAATGGATGCTTGGTGGAAAAAAGGCAATAATCCAACAGATCATATGTGTCTTGAAAACAGCACACTAATATCACTGAACATATTAAAATAATGTTCAGAGGGAAAAAAAGGAAATTAAGTCTCATATACTGAGAATGCATATCTTATAAAATCACTTAATGAAGTGGTTCATAAAGAGGTTAAAGATTAAAGAATTATCTAAAGTTCCAGATCTTGTCAATAAGACTCTAATGGGATAAAAAATACTTCAGTCATCTCAGAGGACCATTTAAATTCTTTGTTAACAAAAATAGTTTAAAATTTTATTTGTAATTTTTTTTTAAATCAAAAATTTCTTTCAGATTCTAGAAATGCTTTTAGTGCCAAGGTCTATGTATGCTAATCTTAGAGCTAGCTAATGGGAGAAAGGACACCTGAGGCCACTGTAGGAGGATTGTGTTGATACTGTTTAAACTTTTAGAATCAGAAAGCTGCAGGTGTCTGCCAGTTCATTTGTCTTACAATCAGAGAGCATATGTTCACATACGGGTGTCTTAGAAACCTGAAGGCATCAACTGCAATTGTCACTAACTCCAACCCAATATTTGTTTTCAATCATTTCTAACCCGAGAGGCCTGGATGATACAAACCCAATTTAAAGGCTAACAAAATTGTCTTCTCCTCTCTGTATTGCAGTGCACGATCCATCCTGTAGAAAGGAGACCTTCACTGTCGCTCTGAGCTGAAACCCTCGCTTTGCTTCAGGTTTTCAGTACAAGCCTATAAACAGTGAGGCCACAGCCTCAGATGCCTTTGTGGTTCCTGATTACTTCAATTGGTCCGGGATTCCTCCCGTGCTGCTCCGTACTCAGGGCTGTTTTCTTGGATGCAAAAGAAATGACAAGCTGTTTGCTCAGCACAGAGTTCACAGGACTACCCTGGCTATAGGGCTGAAGCCGTGACCCTTTGTGAGATAGAGAATCATTTTCCTTTTCTCTACAAGGACAACATGATGATCTGCCCCAGGTGTTTTCCGTAAGGATTAAAACAAGGAATACATACTTTGACAAATCACATCATATATGCAAACTTCCTTCATCCATAGATAATGATTTGACTAGCCTCCCTTAGACAAACCTTAGCACGAAGCTTTTCCTTTCAGGATGGGGAACAAGTATATCACCTAGTATTTCAGTTAAACAATTTTTGATGTTTGCCAAAATAAATTACAGGGACAGTTTGGGTCTTTCTTAAAAGAAGGGACAGTCAGACATTTGGTCTGTCGCTGTTATCTCCCTCTCGGGTTCCTCTCATCTGTCACAACATGGTAGTTATGAAAAATGAAACCATAAATTCAATTTAGAGGGCAATTTGCAGCTAATCTTTGGAGTAATTCCAGTGTGAATAATACAGTAATTCAAATGCACGGTCAGTCAATTCAGCCTTGATTTATTAATATTTAAGAAATCTTTTCTTCATCAGTGATAATTACTAAACAAGAGAAAATAATTTTCTGAAATTGTCTTCCTTTGTCTCAGGCTTTTAGTTCTGAAACGAAGTCATATTGTTTATTAAAATCATGATGATAAAAAAAAGGTTTTGCTTTGTTGCTTAAAGACTTAAAGACATCAGATGTCTTAAGATGACAAGCAATAACGCTTTCCAGGTCATGTAGGAACTGCTCAGACTTAGGCTATAGCTGCCAGTTTTTTTTCTTCCCATGATATTACTCCCATTACCATTAACATTTTGAATATCTAGCATAAGTGCCCTGGGATTTGATATTGATTTCCAGCACCGTGTATACCTTAAAGGATGTATTAAAATCTAGCTGCAAAGAAAATGACATTTTTGTTCGTGCCTCAACATCAGATTTATTTGAGATATTTTTTTTTCTACTTATTAAAGCTCCCATTCTGACACATCCAATACATTGTGAGCCAGCGCACTCATATGCCGTGATTAAGCAGGGAGCAACATCACATTAAAACCTATGAAGAACCGCTCTGAAACAGTTCCCATTCATTCTCTTTTCTGTATTTTATTGCGTGCTCTTTAACTGTTGTGTGTTAACTACAGAAACAGGTACTTAAAACACAAAGCAACAACAACAACAAAAAAACCAAAAACTAATGCTGTGTCTTATTTTATTTTGCTTTATGCCAAAAAAAAAAAAAAAACCCCACCGTGCACACACAATAAAACCACCTGTTTCTATTTATCCTGCCCTCTGTGTTTCAGCCATCTCAAAGCCAGGGCCATGAATCCTCCAGACTTTGTACTATTCCATTAAATAGGCACAGTACTTTCAATCCTAGGCATATAAAACCCCTTTCAGTTCTGGCATTCATTAAAATGAAGTAAATAAACAAACGGTGAGTGATGGCCCTAAGGGGGTAGCTGTGAGGCAAGCCATTATAGGCGCTATATAATGCAAGGACAGGAGGGCACGAACTGCAAAGATACCATTCACCATGTTTTGTCCATTGCTTTATGAAATTTGTGGTATTCTAATAGCTATGATATCAATGATAGTACAAGCTGGTTAGTATTGGCATTGAACTTGTATCTTGTGGACATAGCACATATCTGGAAATGATAAATATAAAATCCGAATAGGAGAGAGCTTGCTAACAAAGAATTTGCTACTTTGCACTAAGTGACATCAGTTTAAAGTGTTAAATTCAAAGGAAGCCAAGAACACACTAATTCTAGGTCACCCAAGCCACTTGCAAGCTCCTTTCTGGCGAGTGAGCAGGTTTCCTCCTTTAGAGAGCATGGACGGGGACGGAAAACTCTCCAGTTGGAGATGCAGAGCCCCTTAACCTTGAGCTGTCCACTCATTTGCTTGCTTGCTCTACTCCTTCAATTTTTTTTCATGGTTGTTCTCAACTGGCTGTCTAAAAGAAGACCAGGGTTGAGGTTAAAGCCAGAACATGGAGGGGAAAAAGATAGCATTATATGCGAAGACATACTTGGGCTTCAGTTCCAGCCATGTCTCGCCTGCCACGAGTTAAAGGTCATTTCTTTAACAGATGACACAGGGAAGATGGAGCAGCAGCCTTAGTTCCCATCCAAATAGGAATGCTTTTGAAAACTCCCCCACGTGCATTCGTGATCTTAATTCTTTTTTCAGTTTTCTATTAGAAAAATGACATTAAATTCTTTGATTATTTTTAAACATTAGGTAAAATTTTCTAATTATTTTCTCTGTGTTTCAAACTTTAATTTATAAATTTTGAAGTTAGGCATGTTTATTAATTTTATTTTATTACCTTCTGTCCATATACACAAAAAGACAAAGAGCAGACATAGGTATTTAGACTCTTCTTGTTTTAGAAGATAGTTCTTCATGATATTTCCATTGATATAGATCTCTTATCAGGCCAGGCAGAAAAGTCCTGGCCAATTGGAGGACTGGAGGATATTTAACTGTGCTTAATCCGTTCAGCTGACCTTTCCCTTCTGGAAGCCCAAGAAAACTGGTAACTTGCTTTACTTTTTGTGGCATTTGCATTTACTATTTAGGGTTCTATATCATTTCCTAGAGTATTGTTTACCCTCCATGAATTTCAGGGCACCCACTTTATTTGTTTTTCAAAGTGGATGATGTCATGTAGTTTTGTTTGGTTAACTAAGTTCAGGTCCTCTATATGTGAAAACGATTGTTTGTTTAGTCTGTTAGAAGCCGCCCTTTGTTTATTTGCCTCTTTGAGCTCCTGTGTGTACTCAGGGAGCTTCGTAATGCTCACATTTCACTTTAGGTTCAATTTCCCCACGTCTTTGAAATAGTTCATATCGCCATTTCTTTCAGGACCTGCCCTACGCTGCTCAGCAAACCGGATCACGGTTAGTGTTTCCTCGCCCTCCTTTGTTACGTTTTCATCATGTACATACACTTTTAATTGTCTATTTTTTCTCTATCAACCTAATAAAGCTTGCAGATAATGTCTAACTCATTGGAGACACAGTCCACTTTTATAATGTGTGGTACATAAAAGACAACCAATGTGCTAATACAATACGGGTTTTTTAAATAATGCTTTGTTGAAGAACAATTGGTAAAGTGTATATTTTCAAAGTACATAATGTTTGTGCACACTATCAAATTATTATCATAAACAAGTTAACAAATTAATCCCTCACAACTGATTTTCTTGAAAAGAAGGACCTGGGAATAGGAATATATAGAATGCTGATTTCACCTATAGTCAGCATGAACAAGTTTGTACACTTAAGTTACATTTTGGCACGTTTGCTTGTTCTCACGTGATTTTCACTCTAGCCATTAAATTCCACTGTTAGCTAGGAGCTTGTTACCACCGCTGAGTGGCAAGCCTCTTCCTAGACCCATTGAATCAGAACGTACCTTTCCCAAAGATTCCCAGGACTAGGTGATTGTTGTAAAGTAAATTCTGTACCTTGCTAAGCTAGAATAAATAACATTAGTGCAATCTTTAGGTTAGTGGGTGGCAGATCACTACCATTAACATTATCTGACAACCTTTTGCAAAGCTCAATTTTGTGTCTAGTCTCAGCTGTACTGTGGAGAGTGAAGAGTACCAGGGGTATCAATCCTCCCCGCCCTGCAGCCAGGGAACTCTAATACATGTTAATGCTTGAGAGCCAGCTCTCCTGCTTCCCAGTCACTCTTGGGAAAATGAAGTCAAATGACACAGTGTATGAGCTAGGATTATTGGTTTATTTAAAGTAGATTATGGTATGAAATAGGTGATTGACTCAAATGTTTCTTGACAAATTAGAAAGATCTAGCAGATATGTACATTGCTGCAGACTTGAGTGTAAATGGTTCTATGCATAAATGACATTTAAAAAGTCATTTATTGTGATTCAGAAATAATCTTACTGTCTTAAAGGTGTGTTTGACTCAGGTTAGTTCAAACTAGTAGCAGGGTGAAATTATTTGTCCCCGATAACACCTAGGCCTGCGTTCACCCCTCTCCATTACTAATTTATCATTTATAGACATTTTCTGCTTCTGGGTGGGAGCCATCCTATCCACAGAAACACGGTAAACTGAGGGGACTTTGTGTGGAATAGCAATGTCATCATTCTCTTACAGCTGAAGAAAATGAAGTGTTGGGAAATGCAGATTTCTTCTTATTACTGTATGGTTAACATTTTCTGAGCAAAGCCGGGAATAAATGGGAAATTTTGGAGGCAATAATGGAAGGTGGGAAATGGTGTAACTATAAGATATTCTCAAAAATAGAAGAAAGTTAAAAAATTCCATTAATATTTAAGGCAGTGGATCAATGGAACTTGTTGAATATGTTTAGATAACTCATTTTTTTTCCTTTTTAGAATGCACATTTCTCCATTTGTGTCTTCCCACATTGTTGGTTTGGGTTGACCCCATCTTTGATCACTTCCTTTCACATCTCTATGTCCGTCATCTCTGCTTAGATCATTCTTTCCCCAAGGTATCCTTTTATACGTTTATGTCACATGTTTTCTATTATGCCCTCCCTCAACCTGTCTCCCCTAAAGCCTCGCTTTCCCTGTTTCCCATCACAGACCTCGTCCTCGTTTCTTAGCATACACACACACCACCTTCCACATAGATAGCAAACACAAATGCAACACACACGCACACACACACACACCATCAGCATGTGAGAAGGAATGTGCTTTGTCTCCTTGAGCCTTAGTTACCTCCAATTTAATATATTTTTTCCTGTTTCATTCATTGTCCTACAAATTGTGTATTTTATTTTTCTTTGCCTGATCGTTTCTTTGATCATTATATGTACCATTATTTTTTCATCTGCTCAGGAGCCTCTAGGCTTCTCACATTTCCTTGATATTGTGAAATTGGGGAACAAGGAATGTGAATGCGCAAGTATCTCGGTATCTCTGTAGTAGTCTTTGGGACTTTACTTTGGGATCAATGTCCCAAGTGGAATAGCTGGGTCATAAAATATTTTGATTTTTAACCTTTTGAGAAAGCTCCTCAAAACTGTCATAATGGCTACACCGAGTTGCAGTCTCACAAACAGTAGAAGACTCTGTCCCCTCACGCTCACCAGCATCTGCTGTCAGTTGTTTGTTTATGACAAGCATCCTCACCAGGCTAACCTGGAATCTCAAACTAGTTCTAATTTCTACTTCTCTTTGGGCCAATGAAATTAAACATTGTTTAAAATGTTCTTAGCCATTTGTGTTTCTCCCTTTGCGAACTGATTAGCTCGATAGGATTTCCCACCTACAGTTTTTTATTCATTATATTCTTGAATTCTTGGTTTCATCCTGACTAATCCTCTGATTGATATATGGCTGGGAAAAGTTTCCTTCCTTTCTTCAGATTGTCACTGTTAGTAATTTGCTTTGCCAAATAAAAGCTTTGAACTTCATGCTTCCTCATTTGGTCTTCTTAGTAATAAGACTCTATTTAGAAAGTCCTTATTTTTCCCTTTTATGATTATTTCTTTTATCTTTATGATTTTAATATAATTACATAATTCCCCTCCCTCTTCCTGCCTATAAACCCTCCATATACTCTTCTTGTTCTCTTTCAAATTTTTATAAATTGTCATACACACACATACACACACACACACACACACACACACACACACACACAAGTATAGATTCCTAAATACCTTCTCAGTCTTATAATATTGTGCATATGGTTTTTTGGTGCATGGTGTGTGTGTGTGTGTGTGTGTGTGTGTGTGTGTGTGTATGTGTGTTTGGTATTCACTTACAGTTGAATGAAGAGACAAGTGTTTTCTGTTCTTCTGGTCTTACTTTTCTTATACAGGGCATGCTCGCCTTGCAGCCAGGAAAGTTTTCAGAGATATTTTTTCACTCAGTGAAGAGGTGGGAACTCGCTAAACCCGTGATGATGCCATCCAAAAGAACATCTTTATATATTTTAGTAATTACTCATCTAATTGTTCACCCACAACTAATTTAACAGCATCACTTATTTTTTTTTTACCCCCGGCACACCTGTCTGGTGATTTTCCTAAGCATTTCTAACAGTTGTCATGAAACGGGAATTTTCTATACTGGTGTGTCATCAGCTTGTCTCTTATTTAATTACAAATTAAAACATGAGAAACTTCTATGAATAGTTCCAAGAACAAAGGAAGCTGACTCAGCACGAAACTTGCCTAGGAAGTTCACAGAGTCTTCTGTATTAAGAGGTGAGAAGGAGATGGGAAACGTTTATTGCACTTAGGTTTCAGAGATTGGACAGAGAATCAAAGGGATTTTAATACAAATTTTCACAGAGCGGATTTCCCATGCCCCAGTCTAGATATGTTAAGTGTAGAGTCCTCATCGTTGATTTTATGTCCGTTAGTTCTGCCCACCCACTGGCAGCCTTATAAGGAATGCAAAGAATTTCAGTTTTTTCATCAATACCCCAAATTCTTTTCGAAGACAGTAGTTTTGAAAATTGGCTTTGAACCCTATCTCCTGAGTGTTAGTCTTTTAGACCATCCAGAGCTCTTTAGTTCCTGAGGAGACTTATGGAATGACCCGTGTCAGGGTCTATACTGAGAGATTCATACCTTCACTACCGAATCCATACACTGTTGGCGAATTAAATCTTCCTCAAAGTAGGCCCTGCAAAGATCCATTGATTTAAAATACTGTTTCTTCAGCTTTAAATGAAGTAATTACAGGGATAATATCCACTTTACAGAAGAATTTAGATGATTAGTCATTGATTTCAGAGTTCCACAGATTTTTGAAAGCTCAGTTACAAAAAATATGCCTTTTAATTGTTTTCACCTTTCAACTTTTAAAGATGAATAGGAGATACTATTTTATACTTAATATCTTAGTAATTCAGAAAACAATAGCAAACTCATTCTAAACTAAGGAAAATGTATAAGTATTGTGAACAACTAAGATTTTAGAGACTGTGAAAGGTTATTTATGAGTGAGCTATAAACAGTAATCCTGGTGTGAGGTTTGTCATCATTTGTTTGGAGTGACCTGTGAATTATAGACAGAAAGAGTAGTGCAAGTCAGTTCAGCCTTGCATAGGGAAATAAAAGAAAGCTTAGTTCAAACTTGGACTATGTATGTGGGGAATGCAGCAAGGAACAGTATGAATAGGCACACAGTACAACAGTATTAAGGCGGACATGACATAATACAGTCCATTGCAGTTGGAATATGGAGCAGGTGAGCCAGAGAAGACTGACGAAGGTCCTGGAGTCGAACGTGGTTCTTGACACAGGTAAAGCAATGGTGACAGGCCCTGGAGGCTAAAGAACTATGAATTGCAGGTGGAGTCTTATGAATTTTGGCAACTTATGACACACGTTTTGGAGAAATGTGAAGGCATTGGTTCTTTGCAGAGAAACAGTGTTGCTGTGTGTTTGAAAGAAAAGGCTTTCCAAAGGAAGTGGCAGGATTAGGAGGTATGGCCTTGTTGAAGTCCGTGTGGCCTTGTTGGAGGAAATGTGTCGCTGTGGAAGCAGACTTCGCGGTTTCTTTGACCCAAATTTCCCTCAGTGTGACAAGGAGTGCACTTCCTGATGGCTTCTGATTAAGATGAAGCCAGCACCGTGAGCGCCTGCCTGCTGCCATGCTTCCTGCCACAATGATGACGGACTGAACCTCTGAACCGGAAGCCACCATCTCAATGTAATGTTTTCCTTTGTAAGAGTTGCAGTGGTCGTCGTGGCTCTTCAATGAAAGAGAAAC
This sequence comes from Myodes glareolus, assembly GCF_982192425.1. NCBI lineage: Eukaryota > Metazoa > Chordata > Mammalia > Rodentia > Cricetidae > Myodes > Myodes glareolus. The sequence goes on from NC_142037.1 coordinate 46,007,473, forward strand.
CCTAATTAAAATACCAGGAAAAAAAAGAAAAGACATCTTGGAATGTTTTCTTAGGCACTACGCTCACCCTAGACAGTGGCCTGAGGACTCCAGTTTTATTTCATAGATCAGAGTGAGGGTAGGGGCATTTATTTAACAGAAAGGTTTGTAGGTTTGTGTTTTGGTTTTTGGAGACAGAAACATTATGTAGCTCAGTCTAACATGCATTCTAAATGCAGACCTTTTTTTTGCCTTAGATCCACCTGTCTCCTAGGACTGAAATTATAGGCATATGCCACCATGCTTAGTTATGAACATACAGGTTTTAATGGATGACCTCTTTAGAGTGTGTCTCTTGGCTTCTTTCTGAATGGCCTGTGATAAAACTGATGTTTGCATTATCTGAAAGCATACCTCTCTCCACGGAACACTGTTCCCATTCAAGGAGTGCAGCTCTAAGAAGGACTGATATCTGTCTTCTCCATTTTTAATTCTGAACAAACCAGGACAAAACACTGACTTCTACTTTCTCCTTTGGATCTCCATTTCAAGAAGGCGAATCCTTGTCCCATTTAAAATTTAAAAGTCAGAGTAAGTCATCATTTGCAAGTGCATATCATTCTCTCAACTTCATTTTGAGCACCTAGGTAAGCCATGGCTTATAAATGTCACCATCTCATTGATTTCATCAAATGGTTCTGTTTGTATGCTTGCTATTTTTCTACTGTGATTAGAAGCAAGTCCCTTTGACAGAGATTTGAAGGAAGGTTTGCATAGAAAGAGCAAACAAAAGACTCTACATAAGGTCTTGTTCTCTCATTATGTTAAATCCACACTTCATTTTTTCTTCTCTTGGTAAGTGCGGAGACCTATTGATCTAGAGAAGTAGTCTGCCACTGTTATAGAAGGCAGCCTTTTGTTTAAATCTGGAGAAGGATGCAAAGCATTCTGAGACTCAGCACTAACCTACAATGTTCAAGATCCATTCAGAGACACTATTAATGACTTCAATATAGTGTTCATTTCTTTTAAGGAATTTTCTGTGAAATAATGAAGTTAGAGAAACACACCCAGATACGGAAAGGGTCCATGCTTTTCTTGTCTCTGAAAAGCAGCAAGCATTTATAGTCAACTAGTGCTGGGGGACAGAGGCTAGAGTGCCTATTGCGTGGAATAGCTAAGGCTGTGCCAAGAAAATAACACATCTATGTGGATTTCGGTAATAATTCAGAGTCAGAGTCCTTAGGAAATCTGTACCACTGTTCTTGCTAGTTTATTTTCATTGGTCTCCGTCCAGTATCCTTTTTTCATCAACAGAGAATTTTATTTAGGAAACCACACATTTTGTCACAATCATGACACTTGTTTGTGTCTGAACCCAGTTATATGTTTCCTTGGCATAACTTTATTTCAGACTATATTTAAATTACCCTCCCTTCTTTTTACCAACAGAATTGTTTTCACAATATATCTGCTACCCGGAGCAGCCATGACTCTTTTAATAAATGGAGAATAGTACTCTCTACTTGGGTTCTAGAAACATTCATGAGACATGAACCATTTTAAACACTTCTAATTGAGGAATCCATGTGTAACAATGTGATTTTTGTGCTTAGAGCAATGATTTTGTCTGTGAGCTTATAAGTGTTTATTGATGATATTGTCACTGACATAGTCATCAGAAAGAAAAATGAAAGAGTCCAGACCATCCTTGTGACAGCAGGATGGATAATAAGTTTCCAGTTTTTACTGAATTACATATGCACCAACACAGCACATATATTTATATGAGCAGGAAAGCAATTTTCCATGTTTGGGCTGGTTAAAACATGATTTCCTTCATAATGGAGACATGGTCATTGCTTTCTGTAGGACAAACCCTGCTCTTTTTTTTTTATAGTCTTAAAGGAAAGCTACTGAATGTGTGGTGCTACATTATTTTCTTTTCTTTTGATTGCACTTTCTTCAGTTTCATTTGCATTTCTGAAGTGATTCTGCATTTCAAGAGCTCCAATCATTCACAGAAGTAGCCTACCAAGCCTTCCACTCTAGGAATATTGTTTTGTGACGTGGTTTTCCCTTTTTCCACATCAGTCGTGGATGAACATTTTTATCAACAACTCACGGTGAATACTAACAGGATGATGGGTTAATGTGATATTTCATGCTTTTTTGTTTTTGCATGAAAGAAGTATAACATTTTGTTCCTATTGCTCTGTTTAGGCAATTATTAACTTTAAGGAAAGAGGCATTTGTTAGCAGCATTCAAGGTGTATGAGTTTATCTTTTAAACAGATTTGGAACCAGTAAGGAGTATTGAACTGTTACTTGTGCACCCTTCCTACCCTGTTAAGTTTTGAGATAAATCATTTCCATTTTCTTATTTTATGAATATGTAAAAATATGATTTATCAAAATAAGCAAAAATATAAAAATAAAAGAAAATGTTTTACATGGTGCTTTTTTCTATATATCCGTGAAATCTTTACATACTAATTGTGCTTCTCCACTTCTTCTACAGCAGACCTTAGAGAAATTAGCCTGAAGAATCATGCTCAAGATTGTGTGGTACTGTGGTATGAAACCATGCAAGGCCAAAGATACCAAGTTCCTTGCTTACCATTTTTATTCCTAGTACCTAGCAAATCCTGACAAGATGCATGCTCAATAAAGTTATAATGGAAGAAGAATGTCCTGGCATACTGGCTCTATAGGAAAAGGCATTTGTTCAGTTTATAGCCTCAGAAGTTCTTTTCATTTCCAGATAGGGATTTGTAATGCTTTTTTCAAGGAAAACAAATTAGTTAAAAATTGAAACCCCTCTTCTGTATTAGAGAATAGGATATACACCACATGATTTCTTTAATTTTTCAATTCTTTGAGGTCAATTTTATTACACCTGTAAGAGGAGCAAAATCAAAGAAGGTCATATATCAGGAATCCTTTCACAAAGCAGTTCTCTCTATTTGAGGTAGTATAAGTGTGTCTTTACTTGAAGCTAGGTGAAAATATGTTTTCATTCATAATGATCTCACAGACGCAAAGAGTTCAATGTTGATTTAGAAATTTACTTTTTAACTTGCATTTTCAAATAATTAATACAGAACAAATCCAAGTACATTATTTTACCAATTAATTAATGAAATGAGATGATTTTTCTCTTAATGAAGATGGCTCAAGTTTATCACTTTAAAATGTCATTATAAATGAAACGTAGGCCAGCAAATTGAAAGCTGAAGACCACTGTATTATCTCCTAATGGAGTTTTGCAGCAACTGGAACTATGGCATATCTTTCTGCAAAAATAGTATTGCTGGTTAATCTTTTATTACAAAGAAAATAGTGAACATTAATAGTTTATGATATTTGGTTAAAATAGAAATTGCCCCAAATCTTTGGAGATTGTTACCAATTCCTTGTGTACAGATGCATGAAACTAGAACATGTTTTTGAATATAAATAAAAATAGTACATTCTTTCTTTTTAGACATTACATCACTGACCAGAAAGCTTTTAACCTTTGAAAAAGGTTAATCAAAAAGATTCACCACACATGAAATGCTTGTGGATGCCTCTAATCATCCACTTGTCACACCCAGGAAAAGAAGGGAAAGGTGTGAGAGGGGAGCAGCAGGAAGACAGGGAAAAGGAAGCAGTTTACCCAAAGATCAAAACCAGCCGCCATATCTCACTCTGTGAAGTGCATGACTTGAAAGCTTGAGTGTCCAGGATTCATCCCCAGCACCCATGCAAAGATGCCACTCATGATGATACATATTGGTGATCCCAGAACTGGGGAGGTAGTAACAAGGGGGTTCCAAGTGCTGACTGACCAACCACTCTGGCCTAATTGGTGAGCTCCAGGTGAGAGAGAGAGAGAGAGAGAGAGAGAGAGAAAGAGAGAGAGAGAAGCAGTGCAATAGCACAAGCACATGTAAGTGCGTACAAACTCAAAATGAGCAAGCAAAATTGGCCCAGCAGACCAAAAGCAAGGTAACTAATGACGAGTGCACCTAGCTAATCACAGCATGCCAGCAGTGACCGCCAGTTTCCAAAGGACCAACCAAAAACGTTCCTGTGGCAGCTTAATTTCCCTAACCCCATGAAAACCCTGGACCCTTTTACAATAAAGAGCCCTTACATTGGAGTCTTTTGGAATCTGTGCTGTGGCTCTGCATCTTCTCACCTCCACCCAAACAGGGACTGCACAGCAGGCAGCAGCAACAACCCTGCATCAAGAGAGACCCTGTTCAAAGGAGGTAGGTGGTATTCCTAAAGATAATCCCCAAGAGTGTCCTCTAGCCTCTGCACACATGAATGAACCTGAACATGCAAGTACACACACATGCACACATAGACACCTAAAATAAACATGGGCAAGAGTTTGAAACCTAGAGATCACACTTCCCTTGTTCCCATAAAGATGTATTTTATGCAATCCATGCATTGTAGAAACAAGGAGAACAGAGTCAAGTGGCACCAATACACCAACTGTTGGCTAGTTTGTGAGGTGATATTTCGTTGTATCACCAATATCACTTAATACAGTGCACCCTGAAAAGCATAGGAGTGTGTTTCTCTGTAGCAAGTCTTCATTCTCATTAGCCCCAAAGAGTATTGTATAAGGCTTCATAGTGAGGTACATTTACCAACATATGCTTCCTTGTCAGCTCTAGGTATACGTCATCTAATATTGATCAGTTGACAAATGAATCTGGCAACAACCTGGGTGATAGAAGTTTTTAATTAATTTAAAGCAAACAAAAATAAACCTACAAGAGTATTGGAGACATTCTATGCCATGGATTTTCTAAGTATAGGTCTATACTGTGTTCTATATGTAAAGAATTCCTCATCAGAAAGTCTATGTACAAAGCAGAGTTTGTGCGTAGTATGTTTTTGAGTTGATCTTTTCACAAAACTATATTGGAGGTACCTTTCCCACTTTAAACAATTCTTCCCACAAAAAGAAAGAGGAAGTTGGCTAAGCATAATGAGACCAGACTCAGGAAGCAAATAGGAGAGTATCATGAGTTTAAGGTTAACTGTTGTTACACAGTGAGATCCTATCTCAAAAATATATAAATAATTAGCTGAACAAAGGTAGAGACCAAAAGTGTAATGGGTTTTGGATGTTTCTGCACAGCTAATTTCTGTAGCAGTCATCCCGAATGCTGCAAGAATTACGTTGAGATTTCATTATTTTATTCCTCTCTCAAGTTCTTTAATTTCTTTTGTCTACTATTGTCTTCTGATTGTAGTGGAGACCACAATAAGTTTACTGAGTGGTATATTATACATTATGTACCTTATAAATAAATTAAAATGTGCTGTTTAAGCTTCCTAGAAAATTCTAGGTATCATTGCTCCTCACCCCCAGTTCAAACCCAAAACTGTTTGTCCCGAGTTGTCTTGAAGGAAACCTATTTTTGATGATGGACAGTCCCCTTACCATTTGACAAGGAGGATGGGGGAATAGCAAAACAGGCCAACAGTAAAAAATACCACTGTGCCCTTGGGGACAGAAGAATGAATTATTTGAGTGAAAACACTGTGTCCTTGAAGAGCTGGAAGGTAAATCATTCCCAGCATTTTCTGGGACTTTCTCAAAACTAAGATTCAGCTACATTTTATCCAATTATATAAAAATGTTCATGGTGGAAATAGATCATTGGAAGTCTCAACTGAGGAGAAGGCATTTTTATCAGAGACTTTCTTTGTCTATTGACAGCTCAGCTGACCTTCCAGTGTTAGTTGCTAGAGGGTTCAAGTACATTATCTTCTGATACTGAGCTACTCATTTGATGCTTGCATTTTGTTCTTTAGCTTTTGCTCACTATAAGCATAATGACTCTCACTCATTTTAAAACAAAGGTGTTGTAATTGGGGGTTATTCTCTGTATGGCATTCTATTTGGCAGAATCCTGAAAATGCCAATGCTACTTTGAAGGAGAAGATGTTCCAAGATCTCTGAAGATATCCCTGCCTGGAAATATCTCAGATCTTCCACTTTGCGTTGATTCAAGAATAAGCAGAGAAGGACGGTCCTTGTACAGAGTGGTCAAGTAAGGCGAAAGGTTTGGGGCTGCACCATATAGTTCAGGCACTGTAAAGGTTACTGTGAGAATTGATGGAATTTTTTTTGTCTTGGTGAAGCTGTTGTTTAATGCCCAACCGCTTGAAATCTATTGAAAACTGAGGTTGGGTAGGACAAAAGAAGTTCTATTGGAATGTGAAGCAGAGAATATATAGATTCACCAGCCCATGTTACAGGGACAGATGTGTCTTCTCAATGAACAAGTATGTACTTACCAGAATGTAGTTGAGAAAGCTGCAGTCTGTAGCTCATTATAATTATAGGAAAAGGAAGGGGGATGGCATTGCAAAGAAAGCTCATGAGAAAATTGCTGTTGAAGGCCCAAATTGGAACCCTGGTAGCTAGGATGGTATTATAGGGAATGATGCTGAACACAGTGAGGGGTGGAGTGATAAACATGGAGAGTCTATCCTATTAATCCCCTGTTTGGGTGCAGACAAGTAGGGCAAGAACTTTCTGCCCCTGGATGATGCTTCCCTTGTGATCCGGATCGCTCCACCAGCTCCAGCAAGCCCTTCTTTGTTTGCTGACTTGCATTTATAAAGGAAGAAGCAAGCTCCAGAAACTAAAGTGACTTGTGAAGATTCTACGATGTATGTTAAAATTGTAAACTTCAGGAAAAGTGAATCATCAATGCTCACCGGAGCTTCGATGGCTACTAAAGCAGAGGGCAGTTTAATCACTGTTTAACGAAAACATTGTTTAAACAAAAATCAGTGATATTATAAAAGACGATATCCACAGATTCCCCCCTCTGCAAGCAGAGGCAGCATGGGAAAGGTCATATTCAGTGGAGAAAAATTATCAGAATAGATCTGGCTCATTGATATATTTGGTGGGTTATTTGACTCAATACATAAATTATCAATACATCTATGTGTCGGTGAATATTTGATTGTATTTGATCAAATACTCTGAGTATTTGATTGCATTTTCACATGTCCTTCCTACCCCAAAGAATGCAATTCAGAATTTTGAAATTACAATTTTATATTATGCCAATTCCTTTAAAAGAAGTGATAAAGAAACTCACTTCAAAGGTAAATGTAGGTACTTTCTGTGACTTATAATAGAGAATAGATTTATCACACTCTATCATCTGCAAGCCGAGATCTCAATAGACGGAATGAATGATATGTAAAATATCAATTGAAATGATTAGTACAGGGTTGATTTTTTGAATATGGAAAGATAATTTAATGGAAGATATGCATTTTAAGATTAATAAGCCAATAAAACAAAATAATATAACATTGCCCTGGATCTGGAGTTGTACTCCCCATGGAATATCTGCTAGGGTGTATTCAGCAATGTGACATTTCCATTGACATCAATGTGCAATTATAAAATCATTTGACTGATCTTCGAAAGGTAACATCTGGTCATTCTGGGCCAAACTTCTAGAAAATATTGTAATATTGTATTCACTTTTGCCTTTGATATATTCTTTTCTCTGAGATTGTTTGTAGCTGCCTTGTCTTCCCTTTTGATATATGGACATTTGTATTTATTTTAATTTTCTGCTGTCTCACAATTTCATACACTGGTGTGAGTTCTAATCATTTCCCCCACATTCTCCACTTACTTGAATCCTTCTTCTCCAAAAGTTCATACTCCAATTTCATATTTTCTTTTTATATGTGGTCCACTGAGAGCTTATTGACTTAGTATGGGTAGAAGGTTATTTATTAGAACAAGTATAAGTAATAACTATCTACACAACTGAAGAAAATGACATCCCCTCTCCTAATAATGGTTGATAGTCAACAATCCCCCAAGGAAAGAATACAGTCTCATGGACTCCTCCTCTGTCCATGATGAAATAATAGCACCCGTTCTCATGTAAGTCTCATACTAATTACCACAGCCTCCATGAGCTCATGGGTGCAAAAGCTACAACATGTCTAGAAGACATAGTTTAATAGCACATCTACTAAATTTTTCCTTTAAAAATGTCTGTGTGCATGTTCACACCTAGAGGATACACATAGAGGCCAGAATATAGCATTGAATTTCTTAGAGTTGGAGCTAGAGGTGATGGTGAGCTTCCTAAAGTGGGCATTGGTTGTCTGCAAGAATGCCAAGCACTCTTAGTCACCGAGCCTTCTTTCATCCCAATTCCCATCCTCTGGGCATTATGTTCTTTCCAGTTCCTCTTCTGTGATTCTGCTCCTCCCCCACCCAAGTATGAAAGGGGTAAGATACTGGTCCCACTTAAAACAGAACTCTCCACCATCACTTATTTATTCCTGACATTTTTGTCAGTTATGGGTTTATGCATTTGCCACTGACTGCTGCAGCTGGAAGCTTCTCTGATAAAGGCTAGACACAGCACTAATCCATGGATATAAACATGAGACTTAAAAGGCAGTGCGACTTGTTGGCTTAGCAAAATAGCAGTGGTAGGTTGGCCTCTAGGGCCTACAATGCCCCCAGTCATAAGTTCTTGATCAGGTTTACAGAACTAGGCATGAATTCACTCCCATGGAGTAAGCCTCCAATCCAGACACAAAGCAATGGATTATCCCAGAACATTGATGCCAGCTGAACCTGGAGGTGTATCCTACCTGTCAAGTTATTATTGTAGCCCACAGAATTTACAGTCAAGTAAGATTGGGAATTAATTTTCCCCTCACAGCTGGTATAGGCACTTCTGGTGGCTTCAGGTTGATTTCTTTATGTCCTGTGACTAAAGTGTGCAGTGTCGACAGCAGTAGGCTCTTACTATCAAGGTCTTGTAGGCCAATATAAATGACAACAGCCTGGATGTTTTAGGTGCCCCGAAACCCTACCTGGATAACAATGACTTTGCAAATATCTCGCATTCTGTACTGGGATCTTCATTTATCAACCCATGACTTCTGTGAGTAACATTATCTGTTCATGGAGGTATACGTCTTTTCAGAGAGTTTTTATTGTATTTTTAAGTAAATTTATAAAATAGTAAGTTTCCACATGACCTTTTTATATATCATTAGCTGTGTCCACCCCTTCATCTTCTCCTATGAACTCACCCCCTCCACGCTTAGATCATTTTATCCTCAGTATCTCCTCCTCCATTTTATTGTCTGTTGTATTTTTTACTATCCCTGTTCTCTCTAAGACCCCTCTCTATCTTTCTGGCCTTAACAGCATTCCGTGATAAGCATGATACTCTAAAAATTCATAAGTAGAATCAACATGTAAGGGATAACATGTATCATTTGTCTTTCTGGGCTTAGGATCCCTCCTTCAATATAACACTTTCTAGATATATCTGTCATATTTTCTATTTTTATGACTAAATACAATTTTATTGTGTAAATGTAGTACATTTTCATTAATCAGTTGATGGATGTCTGGGAATAGTCTATTAACTTGTTGTTGTGACCCGAGTCTTAATGACCAAGGAAAAGCAGGTAGGTCTGTGGTAGGAGGAGGCATGGTTCTTTGCACACAAGCCCAGGAATCGTGGAGCTCAATCAGATGGCACTTTACTTTTACTTTGAGGAACCTTCATAGTGGCCATACCAGTTTACTGTCCCCCCTCATATAAGCAATGAATAAGGGTCCCCTTTGCACAGATCCTCACAAGCGTTTGTCATCATTTGTTTTCTTGTTAATAGCCATTCTGACCAGTATACATTGAAATCTCAAAGTAGTTTTCCTACATTCCCTGATGTGAAACACCCTTTCTTTACTAGTCATTTGTGTTTCTTCTTTTGGGAATTCTGTTCAGTTCATAGCCAATAGTTTTTGAGCAGGCTGTTTATTTTCTTTAAGTTCATATTTCAAGCTTTTTATATATTCTAGACAATAATCCTCTGTCAGATGTGTAATTGGAAAAGATTTTCTCCCATTCTGTAGGCCCCATTAACAGTTTCCGGTGCAGTGTATAACATTTCTAATTTCATGAGTTTCCACTTGTTGGCCTTGTTTATTTCTCAGTTATAGTCCTATTTAAAATCCTTTATTGTGTCAACATCTTGAAATGTACTTCTTCCCATTTCATCTTTGAGTGCTTTCAGTGTTTCAGGTCCAACACTGAAATGTGATGCATTTGGAATTGATTTCTAGGTTGATGCAGAGATAAGAATGTTCTCACTCTTCTATGTGCACATGAATGTTTTCCCCAGTGACATTCCTGAAGAAGACGTCTTTTCTCTAATGTGCATTTTTGGCTGACTTTTGACAAAGAAAATAAAGTGTTTCCTATATATTTAATCCTTGAAACAACACAACAAAATGGTCAAGTTGAAACCTGTGTGTAATTTTTTTTTGACAGAAGCTATTTTGGGAACTAAATGGCAACTCCGTACTTACATTCTTGCTTTTCCTGTCTATGCATTGTCATTGTACATCTTCGTTGGTGAAATTCCCTCTCAATATTTTTCACTAGGCTTTAAAAACAGTTTCAGGGCTGTACTTTTACCCTTTGTGCATATTCCCTCCTCTCTATTTTCTTCATCTTGATCCTTACTTGCCAGTTTTCTCTATTTTTGTACATCGTCTCACTCAATTCAAACAATATATTACCCAGTATTACTTTGTTGGACTTAATTTCAGCACAGATATTTGATTCTTGACATGTCTGCTTACACAGAGCTCTTTCCTTATTTCCTTGCAGTGAGACTTTGTTGAGTTTCCAATGCGTTCATTTCCAGCTCACCCTTTTACCAGTATGCTTTGTTTGCTCTCTGTGACCAGCGTTCTGATAATTCAGTTGAGTGCTATTACTCCCATTGGTTAAACCTCAGAATTATCTCATGGTGGACTATACCCCTTCTTTCTTGAACCTCATATGCAGGCCTAAAGGGACCTATTTATTCATTTTACTCAATCTATTTTTTTCAAGACCACTTTGTTCCATTTTATTTATTGATCTTTATAACACTCGTTCTTAGCATCATCCTCATCTCTGGAATTCCTCTTTTCCATTGGACGTGTTTAATCTAGCCCTTCCAACCTAGTAGGATATTTCCCTGGACTCCTTTTCAGATGTTTCCACCAAGGAGAAAGGATCTCACTGTTCGTCTAGACAGCCTCATCTTCAGCCAGATATTTGTGTAGTCAGTGAATTCACCTACAACTGTGTCATTTCCAGCTGCCTTGTAGGTCAATACCCATCACAACAACAAGCAGGATTGATCAGGGAGGTATCGCCATCTGTCATTGAGACAACCAGAATGACTCCATCATTGAGGAGCACTCACCACCCTGTCACTGTGACAGTGAGGACAGCTCCTGTCACAACGCTGTCTTCTTCAGCATTTGCATGCCGCCACCGTTCTAAACGAGGGGACGGTGAGGAGGATTGTAACTATCACTGCTCGGCTTCAAATTTTATGTTTTCAGAGATGTCACATGCGCTTTGGGGCATAATTAGAAGTCACAAGATTTTATTGACATTGGAGATAACTTTACAGTTTTAAAAATGACGAATTTATTTTCAGTGACTGAATCAAAGGCAATTTAAAGTTCCAGGATGTTTACATTTTATTAGTAACAAATTGATCGCATATGGGTTTCTTTCTGCTCCAGAGTCAGCAGCCTTACTTGCATTCTCTGTTTTGTTCTATTATCAGAGGAGTTTTTTGATACATGTATAAGCAAATATTTTCTTAGAGTGCAGCAGAAATAAGATGCTCAAATGTTTTAACAAATCAGGTTTTCTAGTTAATTTGGGTTTATTCAGGCCCAGGATATTGAATGTCTTTGATTACTCAGGGGTATTTCTAGAGCTGTAGCATCCTAAGATTGTATTTCAGCATGCTCATCTGCTTATTATGAAGTTTTCATAAATATAACTTTTTTTGAGTTTTACAGAACCACTAGTCTCAAATTTAATGGACAAACTTGCTGCTCACTGCTTTTTATTATAAAACCTTTTAAACGATAGTGCCGTAGACTAGTAAGTGATGTTTATTAAATCCCTAGTTTATGGTGACTTTTCTTCGGAGTACTCTATAGACTTGTAATGTCTGTGAATCAAGAGCACCCAGTTGTACTTGTAGATCACATTATATTTTTTGTATGTTTTATATAATTTCTGTATATGTCTGTGGAAACATACGTGCCACAGTATGCATGGCACATGCATGGCACATGCATGGGACATGAGATCAAAGGACAACTAATTTGAAGTCAGTTGTCCTCTGTGACTGTGAGTCCTCGGTGCAGAACTCAGGTCTTCTGTCTTGGCAGCTGTTCCTTTACCTGCTGGGTCATCTAGCTTTCTGTGGTAATATTTTTACTATAATTATGTTTTAATATTTAAGATGTATCTATGCCATAATAGTCAGTGATCATCGGAACCATAAGTACAGTTGGTCATTCTGTAATTCCCCATGTCAGACTCTATTCTGTGTGAACTTTCAGGTAACAGCTGTAATTAACACTGCCAATGAAAGACTGAGTCTTGTTAATTTAGAGAAGGTCCATTGAGGTCATTGAGCTGATAAATGTCAGACGTTCCACAGCCCAGATTTGTCTGACTTTGAAAGACGTGCGTTTCTTCTCCTTATCATCTTACTGTATTCTAAGTTGAATTTTGGTATGTGAATTTAGACACTTGAAACTTTTTGTCACATGATCATTATGAACACATGTACACTTCATCTCTTTGCCTATTTCCTTGAATCATCACCAACACATTACAATTTTGAAAATATATCATTAGTATAAGATATGTGGGATACTGTATTTTTGTCTAATGTTCCCTGGGCGTTATTTTAACTTCTAGCGAAGCAATATTCTGCCTGATGAGTGTTTGAATCCTTCTCTGAGGTTCCAAGTTCTTCAGGATTAGTGTCTGGGCAGCTTACTGGTGTGGTAATTTAGCATCTTGAATCTCAGGATACTGTATATACCAGAATCACCTGGGGAACTTGTTATGCTAGAGAATACTGGTCTCCCATGCAAAGAGTTTCTTACACAGGATATGTTGGGTGAACTCATTTCTAATAACTCCCCAAGTGATTTTTTGCTGCAGATCTTTGGAGCATTTTCTGAGCATCATTGCTTACTGAGGATCAAAGGCAAGGCTTCCAGTCTGAAGAACGTAGACTAATTCTGTCATTCCTTCTTGACCACACGGGTCATTGCTCCCTGAGTTATAGCTCATTTCAAGACAGAAGAACTTAATTGATATAGAACACAAAACAATGGTCAGTATTTAAATGTACTTTTTAAAGAGCCTGTTCAATTTACATGCCATTGATAATAATAGGATCAATTACATAGGCTGTGAATAGAATTTAAATTTCTGCAGCACAACAATTAAAAAATATTCTGAGTCCTTTAATAATATTGTGTTCCTTTTATTGGCTCACAATAACTTTCAAAAATATAGAGTATAGTGCCACATTCCTTACTGATTTGTAATGAGTATTATGTAGATGCTAGCTTCTAGAAACTCCAGATTTTGAAAATTCTGCTCTCTAAACTTCTCTGAAGAAAGAAGCTTAGCTGTCTTTAACTTCTTTTTTTTCTTGCATAGTATTTAGTTTTTTTAAAAAATTTATTGAGCTCTACATTTTTCTCTGCTCCCCTCCCTGTCTCTTTCCTGTCTTTAACTTCTATCTGTAGCACCAGCACAGTGCTGATCTGATATTATTGCCCAGTGAATAGCTAATGAGTTATTATTGGAGTTTTCCTCCAGATTAAGTTAATGGTGTCCACTCGTTGCATAAGGAACCTTGGTGTTAGGAATTGATAGAAGTTAAGTTCTCACAGGCATGGCACCTGACCTTTGGAACAAACAAACATGGTCCTGAAATTATCTGAGTGACAAATGGAGTTCTCATCTCTCTTCCTCTCTCTGTCTCTATCTCTCTTTCTCTTCCTACCCCCCTCTAACACACACACACAAAGACTTGATATCATTGTAGAATTATATGAAGTAAAAGTATACTGCTCATGATATAGGGGCCCAAGATAAAAATCGTATTTTAATTAGAGGAGGGTAGATTATAGTGGAAGGGGAAAAGAGATCTATAATACATATTGGTTTTCATTTATAGGTCAAAATAGCAGGGATATTGATTGGTAGTAATGGTGCCACTTTCAACATGGACTCTGTTTAATTGTAATAATTTATTCTAGCAAAAGCTTGGTATGGAAAAAAGCAAGATACTGAGGAATGACTTTGAGAAAAATGTAAATATCAAAGGTGAAAGATAGCCTGATCAGCATGTAATGTTCATGTATAACTAAGTTCTAACAAAATGTATGAAGCCCGTAAATGTAGATGTTTTTATATACCCCAATTGTTTTGCACAGTGTGGAAAAAGCAGTATGTCTCTAAGGAAAGAAAAAAATGTCCTTGTTTACAGTTCATTACAGAATTAATCTTTTGTTCCTCTTCACTCACTTCTGTTCTATGTCCCAGGTCTAGAAGCCTCATAACCAAGAATTTTATGAGTCACCAGTTTCTTGATGTGTGATTGTGATACGGTGTATTTATTGACTGTTAGCCATATTTTTTCTCATATTTGTTTTACATTTATAAGTGAAACTTTGATTTATAATAGAATTCTTTTCTTGGGATTAATATTATATTCACAGCCTGTCTTCCACATTTACATGCTCTTCCATATTCTTTACTATTAAATTTTAAAATATCTTTGCTTGGGTTGCCTTGACTTTCGCACTCGTCAAGTCAGGGTTAAACTGAGCACTATGCCATTTCTTCTTTGTAACACAAAACAAATGGGCTTGCCTTTAGCAACACTGATCATTTGTTGTCCTCGTAACAAACATAAATTACACTTTGTAGTTCACTTACACGACTAGCCCTGAAGTGTACCAAGTCAAGGACAGAGTTGCCAGCATCATAATAGACTTGGCCCTCCAAATTCAGAAAACTTATAAAAGTTCTTTGCAATGAAGTGGTATGAGTACAGAAATGCTTGACGCTAGTAGAGCTAAAAATGCAGCCTTGTTTTTAAAAGTTTGATAGGGAAAAACTGATCATAAGTACAGCTAGTATTCTGAAAAGAATCAGAGAATGGCATTTATTGTAATTGCAGTGCTATATGTTTGAAGGGCTATGGCTGCATTGTGCCCTTTTAAAGACAAGCTTTCTTAGTTACAAAAAGAGTGCTAATATGATCTCAGTGAAAAAGCTCCTTTGTAAAGGAAGCTGAGACATCTATAGTGCCCAAGAGGACATGGAGTTAAGTTCCAGATGAGCAACCAGGAACCCCATTCACATCATACATCAGAGCTCTCCAGAGAAAACTGCTGTAATCATCTCCACATGGTCTCCACACAGGTCACTCAGAGTGATTGTCTGCTGAATCCTCGGGGACTGCTGCTTCTGAGAACTGATACCCTCTGCTCTTTTCTGCCTACACACAGCGCTGCCCTCTGTACATCAGTCCCCGACTAAGAGAAGTCACAACTGAACTTCCTTATCATTACCCCTGCTTCAGAGAGGGTGGCAGACTGGGCTGAGAGTGTGGATCAGTGAGTGGAAAATTACCTGATAGAGGATCTTGGAGACGATCCATGGACAATGTCCATGTCACTAAGACTTCCCTCAGGAGCTGGGGGTGATGAACCAGGTGAAAGGAATTGCTTCTTGAGATCTCGAGTTGTTTTTTCCTTTCTTTTCTTTTTTCTCCTTCCTTCTGTCTTTCTTTTCCTCCCTCCCTCCCTCCCTCCCTCTCTCCTTCCCTCCTTCCCTCCTTCCCTTCTTCCTTCCTTCCTTTCTTTCTTTCGTTTCTTCTTTCTTTCATTTTTTCCTTTTGTTATTTCATGTAAGGACTCTCGAGTTCAGTACTATTTGCTATTGACTTTTGTATATTCTTTTTATAAAAATATATTATTTATTTTATATCCTGGCCATGGTTTTTTTCCTCCCAGTCCCTCCTTCTACCCCCACTCCTCTCTCCCCAATATCCAATCTACTCCTCCGTTTCTGTTTAGGAAAGGACAAGTCTCCAGTGAATATCAACAAAATATAACTTATCAAGTTGTAGTAAGACTAAGCACCTCTCCACTTATTAAGGCTGGGTAAGGTGATCCAGTATGAGGAATAGGGTCCCAAAAGTCAGAAAAGGAGTCAGAGACAGTCCCCGTTTCCACTGTTAGGAGACACAAAGAGGACTATGCTACACACTATACTATACATGCGGAGTGCCTATGTTGGTTCCATGCAGGTTCCTTGCATGTTGATTCAGTCTCTGTGAGCCCCTATAAGCCCAGGTTAACTGATTCTGTGAGTTTTCTTGTAGTGTTTTTGACCTCTGTGGCTCCTACAAACCTTTCTATCCTAATGTGGGATTCCTCATCTCCTCCTAATGTTTGACTGTGAATTGCAGCATCTGTTTCCACCAGTTGCTGGATGGAACCTCTCTGACTCTTGTCATGGATGCCAATCGAAGACTATAGCAGAACATTGTTAGGATTCATTACATTGCCATTTTTTCCTCCAGTGGTACTTGGTTCTATCCTAGGTCACTGGGTCATCCAGCCTGTGGTTCCTGGTGCTCCAGGCACTGTCAGGGATAGGTTTATTTTCCTGGCATGGGTTTTAGACTAGATCGGTCATTAGATGGTCACTTCATCAATCTCTAGGCCACTCTTACCCCAGCACATCCTATAGGCAGGTGAATTATACGTCGAAGGTCATGTGACTAGGTTGGTTTTCCAATCCCTCCACTTTAAGTCTTGCCTGGTCACAGGAGATGGCCAGTTCAGGCTATGTATCCACTATTGCTAGCAATCTTACCTGGGGTCATCTTTGCCATATCAGATTTCTGAGAGATTCCCTTGTGCCAGGTTTTTACCTATGTAACCCTGAAATGTGCCCCCCCCTTTTCAGGTCTCTTAGTACTCTCCAACTCTGTCTCCCACAATTTGATTGCTCATATTCCTATTACAACTCACCCTCAGTCCACTCATGAAAGCTCTTCTATTTCTCCTTCCCAGGGAGATCCAGGTGTGCCCCTTCTACCCTGTGAATCCTCCTTGTTACCTAGTCTCTCTGGGTCTGTGGATTATTCTAAAATACCTCTAAGGGCCAGGAAGTTGGTTCAGCAGGCAAGGGTGCTTACCTCCAAGCCCAAGGCTTGATTTCAATCGCCAGTTCCCACATAGTAGACAGACAGAACTGACTCCTTCAGGTTGTCCTGCAATCTATGCATGTACCCTGTAGGAAGCACGCACTGAACTTTCTGTTCATTCTATATCCAGTCTTCTGGAAAAAAAAAGTTAAGCCAATGTGGATTTTAATACAGATTACAAGTTATGGCAAAGCTAACATATCTGAAGCTTATACCTCTTTTATAAACTAAAATAACACTTGTAAACTTGAGGAAATCAACTTAAATCCACCTCTCACAGGTCAAATACATTCCAGATAAGTACTCCTATTAAGTTTTCCCATCTCCTTTTTCCTGATAGTGAAATCTCTCTCCCTTCCCCAGCTTTAGGAACTCCCTTTCTCTAATTACTAAGACTGTGGTCCTGGAAGTTTCAAATATACCCCAAAGATTGCAGCAGGCTTCCTTTAGAATACCAATCAGCTCCCAATTCCTGACATGTAGAGTTCTTATTAGCTATAAATACTTAGCCTTAGTTTATGCTTGCCTTACTAGTTCCTAACTTAACTTGTTTCTCTTCATCTATGTTTTGCCCCAGAACTTTTTAAATTTCTTTCCTACTGTTTATCTTACTTTCACTGTTTCTCCTACTTGGCTGTCTGGTGGATGCTTGGTTTCTGGCAACAGGTAAGTCCCTCTCTTTCTACCTCATTCTCTTCCTCTCTCCACTCCCCCGCCATCCCCGCAACAAATTTCTCCTTCTATTTATTCTTTATGAACACCAGTCCAGCCTATACCTCTCCTACCTAGCTATTGACCATTCAATTTTTATTAGACCAATCAGGTGCCTTAGGCAGGCAAGGTGAAACAAATTCAATACTTGTTTACATTACTAAACAAATGAAGCATAAGCAATTGTAGCATATCCTTACATTTTTAAACAAATGCAGTGTCAACAAATGTAACACAACTCTACCCAGTTAAAGTAATATTCTACAGCATAAACAATTGCAATACATCTTTACATAGTTAAAATAATATTCCACAAGATAAAAATTTTTCTTCTACTCCTTAACTTTGCCTTTATCTTTAATCTATTTTTTGCAGCAGATTTTGAATCAACTGCAGACTACTCCAACAGCTCACCAGCTCCAGATGTCTCCCTTGGAATTTTCAATCTAGACAGCACCAAAGCAATGGTCAAGCTTCACAAACTGTTTCAATGATGCCCACACTTTCGTAGCCCCACCATGGAGAACAGACATGGAATGACGTAGCCTGTTCTGCCTGACCATGACCGACATTTGGGCTTCCTCGTATTCCTAAAAGTGATAACCCTGATCTTCAAAAAAGCAGTCAGAGAGAATGATGCCCATATACTTAACACTCATCTATTCAATAGTAAAATAGAAATGTGGGAATGAAGTACTCTAGTAGGCCTTAGCATGACCAACATGGCACTAGCAGGTCTTGCTCCTCCTCCTTTCCTCTCCTTTGCTAAACCATTAGATTATAATTCTAAAGCTAGCCCCAAAGTCTATTCTCTTATTTGGCCACGTTCTTATGCATAACTCATTCATGTGACAAAACACCAAGATCCAGCAATCAAAATTCATCGTTTAGCTACATTGGCTACACTGTCCTATCAGGACTTACCAAGAAATCCTAGCATACCTTTCTCTCCTTAAAAGCCAGTCCTTCAGAGACACCAGCTACTATCTTTGTCTGATGCAGAGGCAGCATCTCTTTGCTAACATGCACTTGTCCTTCCAGGGCAGCAAGTCTCCTTTGTACTAAGAATTTGGTGTCTGAGTATGTTCTGTGCTTGAAAGACCCCCGCCTGGCTGTTTAGCTGCTGTAACGCCATTATAAGCAAGGCTTGACCCAAACACTGGGGGCTCATAACAAGGTCTTGGGGCTCATAACAAAGGCACGGATGTTATTGTTGAGTCTGCATAACAGGATGCCTGTGCTTTGACACCAAGAGTTATGCCACTCGCATGAACAAGATTAAGGGAGAGGAATGGAAAGTCCCCAAACTGTCAGGCACCCAGCGGAAAGCCGACATCTGTCTTAGACATGACCTCATGGCCTCATTAAAATTGACCAATGAGACCCCTGTAACCATGCATTTGCTTCTGTATGCTCGCTTCTGCCTGCCCCTTCCCTATATAATCTGCCCCAAAACCCAGCCCGGGGTGCTCAGTTCTCCAGGTGACTGCAGCACCCATAGGCCCTATGTGAATAAAAAAAAAAAAAAATTGCCTCTTGCTTTTGCATCCAGTGGCTCGGACTCGGTTCTTGGACGAGGGTCTCCATGTGGTTAAGACCCTCAGGGTGGTCTTTCATTCTGACCCCGAGGTCCCTTTCACTCAACCTAGACACAAATAAGATAAATCATTTTAAAAAAGGTCTTTAAGTTTAATGTAGTAAGCTGTAAGATTATTGAGTCATTGTGTTCTTGTGGTACTCCCAACTGGTTCAGGAAGGCAGTGTCTCTGAACCTCTTATGTGCACTTGGGACCCTTTTCCTCCTACTGGGATGCCCCATTCAGCCATGGTATGAAGGTTTGTGCCCAATCTTTTGCGTCTTGTTAGGCCATGTATGGTGAATATCCTTGGGAAGACTGTTTTTTTTTTTTTTTAAAGGGAAATGGAGGAGTAGTGGGTTGGGGGGAGAAGTGAGTGGGGAGAGAGGGATTTGGAGGAGTAGATAGAGGGGAAACTGCAGTTGGGACATAATGTATGAGAGAATAAAAGTTTAAAAATTAATAATTTCTGGCATCTCAGTACTGAAGTTCCTTGGAAAATGTGGCAGTAAGTATTTAGTTCTCAGTCCATTATCTCTTAGAGTACCCTAACAGTCAGAGTTTGTTTTGATTTTTCTTTTTAACTTTTTTTTTGTTCGAACACTGTTGCTGACATTTTAAAAGTGAACAAATTGACACTGAAATTACATCAAATGATGGCAAAGAGCAGAAGTTCACATTTTTTTTCACCTGAAGCAATTGATGTCTATGTCTGAATGTGGGATCACAGGAAAGAAAGGGCACAAATGGGAAACATTCAGTGGTAATTTTACCATTCACCGTTTCTCAGCAGTCACAGAAATGCCTACTTAAAAGAGAAAGTCAGAGAGCTGAGCTTGGGGTTGCACACCTTTATTCCCAGCACTGGGGGCAGAGGCAGGTAGATTTCTGTGAGTTTGTTGCTGGACTACTACTCTATAAAGATCTTCAGGACAGCACGGGAGGGGGGATTGATTGACAATTTCCCTAAACCCTTTCTACAAAACAGAGCAAAACAAACAAAACAAAACAAACAAACAACAACAACACAAGAAAATTAGAAAGTGTAGAAATCTCGGGAGATTTGGCTTTGACTTAGTTTTTCTTGGATCCTTTAACAGCTGAGGGAAACCCTCAATATTCGCTATGAAGACTGACTCTAAATAAGACAGACCAAATGGGGATATCCTGCATCTACAAGTCTTCAGACTAGATGACATGAGCTCCTGTCTCCTCCGGCCTTATATTCCTCTCACACCCAGCCATATCACTCCCTGTCTCCGCCTTCCTAGTGCTAGGATTAAAGGTGTGAGCCATCATTGCCCGGCTCTGTTTCTCTTTTAGACTGGATCAATTTCACGTAGTCCAGGGTGGCCCTGAACTCACAGAGATCTGTTGCCTCTGTCTTCTGAGTGCTGGGATTAAAGGTGTGTACCTCCACTGTGTAGCCTCTATGACTGAGTGTGACTAGCTCTTCATGCTGATCTTCAAGCAAGCCTTATTTGTTAAAACAAAAGCAAAACACCACCACAGAAGGGAATTACCAGTGTTGTCATAATTTTTAACTTTCCTTTTTTTTTTCCTTTTTAGTATAAGTGTCCTGGGTATAGGAGAGAAACTGAGATCTAGCTATTTCTTCTGGAGATGAACACTTTTAAGATTTGATGACTAGCAGAGGGACTCATAGCAGTTACATTTTAGGAAATCAGAGTTCATTTTAAAATGACTATAAATTGGAAGAAAAATATAGACTCATTTATAGCTATTAAAATGATATTAATAAGGTATATATTATTCAAGGAATATGGGAAGTTGGGGACTATTATAGAGAAAAGTGTTGTAAGTAGAGACTTAATGATTATATTCATGATTTATGCTCAGTGGGCTGCAGATAGAGAAGATGAATAACTTTGAAATCATGAACACATAAAGTTTTTAAATTTTCATAGCTATTTTTATTATGTGTATGTAATCCTACATCCAGTATGTCTTCAAGATTCAAAATAAAATGTGCTTTTAAAAATATAATCTTCTTTTTAATAAATAATTTTAGCTTTACAAGAGATCCTGTAAAGAGGGTTTTCATTAAAACCCAACTTTATGATTTCTTTTTCCTTTTGAATAGCAAATAAAATTTGAGAATAGAATGTTAGTATTTGTTCTTTACCAGGATAATTGTAACATAGTTTGAAGCCTTAAAAAGAGATGAAAAGCATGCCTACACAAGGCACTTTGAAATATCACTTAACATGATAGAAGGCATTTGCTTTTGAGAACAAAATGCTGTATTTTGCTTGATTATTTTAGAAAGAACATTTTATTTGAAGTCTTAAAAGGTGATAATTTGATAGTATGAGTTGTTTGAAATATTGTACTGTGTTTATTTAAGTTTAAATTTTTATTATATTTACTTATTTATTTGTGTATGGTTAGTGCATGCATTGTATATAGAATTCATGGTGGTCATAGTACAATTTATAGTATTTGGGTCTCTCTTCCACCCCACGGGTTCTGGGGATGGAACTAAAACCACACGGCTTAACAACTGTTACTCACTGAGCCATCTTGCTGAGCCTTGCTTTTAATTTTATGTCTCTAGAGAATACATATTTTACTAATACTTTATTATGGGTTATATTCTATTAATCACGGGAAGAATAACATCACATGTTGAGCCTTTGGAAACCCATAACTTTCGTGATAGGTAATCTTGGCTGTCAACTTGACAACATCTGGAATTGACTAAAACACAAATAGCTGGGAATGCCCATAAGGGTTAGAGGTGAAAATACTCATCCATATCTGGGCTATAACTTTTAGTGGCAGTCAAAATAAAAGAACACAGAAAGAGGGAGCTTTGATTTCTGCCTCTTTGATTACACATTCATTGGCAAGCTCATCCATCCTATTGCCAAGGCATTTCTTTGCTGGTGTTAGAACCTACCCCTTTCCTTTGGGATTCCACTATAAACAGAAGGCCAGCATCTCTCTAGGAATCGTCTGGAACTCCAGTCACAGACCGAGACCCCTATGACACCCAGCCTCGTAGACTGAACAAGTAGCAGGTTAGTAGTCTTTCCCTTGATTAACAGACATTGTTGAATACCCAGCTCATAGTCTGTAAGCCGATAAAGCCCTGTAATCACACACACACTCACACACACACACACACACACACAAACACACACACTCCAGAGACATTCTATTATTTCTGTCCCTTTAGAAAGAAACAGAATTGTAATGATGGCTTTTTAAAATTCCTGAAACTAGCTTTGTGATTTGTAGACATCCACTGTTCCCGAAGACAAAACTTTGTATAATTTGTGGAAAAGTAAAGAAAATGGGGGTGCTGGATGGTTGCTCCTAGAAGCTCCAGATAAACTGACAAAGGAAGAGTATGAGCTCAGTGAAAAAAAGAGGTGCATAAACAATCAAAATGGTTCTAAGTGTGCTGTGGGGTAACCTTTGCTCTCTAGCCGCCATGGAGTCCAGCTTGTAGAAAAATCAAACCTAGACTCTCATTACAAGGTTGGCTGATCTACAGTAAAAATTCAAGTCCCAGTCTCAGAAGGGTTGGGAGTAAAAGAAAAGGCGTTGATTGGTAAGGAGTGAGGTACTGTAAGGTGTCATGGAGAGATGTGGAACGACACTAATGAGACTGAAGACTTTAAACATTCACATTCTCTCACTTGAAGAAGTCATCTCTCTACCCTTTGTAGAAGACACATCTGTACCCACCCCACTCCTTGTAATATTGTCCTTTTTAACCTTTGCCTGAGCGATTTAATTCCTAAGTGTCTCCCAAATTGGCAGTGACTTTCCCAGGAAGAGATGCTAGGCAGGACTATAATGATGTCCCCCAGAGTCCACCCATAGTTGCCTCTGGAACGGTAACAGTGTTCAAAGTTAAACAGGCTTCCAGAGGAGAAAGTAGTACCCTGGAGGAGGTGTGCTACACAACTAAAGAGTGTAGTGAGTATGTGTGTAGGAACATGTATGGGAATGGACTTTAACGGAGTGGAGTCATTGTGAATGAAACATAAAGCAGAAGCAGTCAGAGTTTAGTGAGAAGGGCCACAGAGTAGAGATTCTGTATTTAATACGGGAGCTCCCTCTCCCTCAGTTATAAAGGGTGCCCAAAGTTTGTTAGCTTGGTGAGCTGTAGCAGTTTTCATTATACGGCCTGCTGAAAAGGAGCTGGAGATGCCTGACATCCCTTGGCTTAGAGTTCCTGACTGAAATCAAGGTTCACAGAAACTGTAATGCTAGAGTGGGCACTAATATCTACAATGGGAAGGATCAGAGGACATGGCCTTCACTAATGCTAGAAAATGAAAAATACTAAAAAGGGCACCAGAACATTTGAAGAGCTTTTCCATTGTTCTTTTCATTGTGCCAGACCTTCAGGTTGGAGCTGCTTCTGCTCAACTGGATGAATTTGAAGTGACAGGTTTAGTTGGGTCATTAGAACTAAGTGACGAAAGGCAAGATGAGTATAGTTATCATAATGGGCAGCGCAGGAAATGCAATGTCTATAATGGTTTAACTTACAATAGTCAGCATAAACAAAGCAATGCCTATGTGTCCTGACCACAGTGAGAACCATAGGCAAAGTGATTTTTCATGATGGCATGATTCATGTGAATCTTTGGCACTGGGTAAATAATCATTGTGTTTTCAAGAATGAAGTAGATAAGAAGGCCACTATGTTTTTATCTGGTCTAAATAAACAGAATTTTTTTGAACAAGTGAAACAAAGGCCACATTGGATCATAGCAATAGGGAAATGTGTTTTTGTCTTAGAACAATTCCAGAATTGAGCCAGTTTGCAGACTCAGGATCTCCTGCTAAAGGGAAGATAGGTTCTCAAGGAAGGATCTTGCTAATGTCCTAAGAGTTTTACTGTTAGTCGTTTACCCATATTTCCTCAGAGACACCTAACGCCCTTTGTAAGAGTATTGTATACAGAGGGAAAGAGATAAAACAAAATAGATTTTCTGAGGTTTGTTGGATAGCGGTTTTAAATTGATGATGAATACGGTAACCCCCCCAAATCATTTTGGCTCTCTAATTAAATTTAAGGCTTATGAATTTCAGATAATTAATGGTGCTTTAGCTGAAGCTACTCTCACAATATGTCCTTGGACTTATTCTGTGGTTATTTCTCCAGTTCCAGAATGTATAACTGGGATAGATAGAAACATCTAGAATTCCATACCACTTTCCTGTTAGCAATGTAATGTGTCTCTTTGCCTCTCTGATATCCTTTGTTAACCAAGGAAAACCAACTTGTCTACTTGCCACTACAACAACATTATTTTTGTTGAAGTCAAACAGGCAGAGCTGTATGAGCTGTATAATTAGCTATACATGGATTTATGTCTATCTCTTGTCCATCAAATATTTTTATTATAATATTTACTACTTTTGTATTTAAAATCATTTAAAACAATTAAGGAAAATCCAATAATATTGAAGAAAATGCAGCATCGATATTCAAGTGATATATAAAACCAAGGGACAGGCAATAAAACACATTCACAGCTAAAATGATGATTTCTAATATTTGTGCTTCTGATGACTGCTTTTGTACCAAGGAATATTCAACCTTTGACTACTTATTGGTTCTGTTTTTAAAAAGACGAAGGTTTAGGTTACCAGTGATGAACTTCAGATCTCTATCTCTCTTCCAAATACAAGTTTTCAAAATGTTTCCTTTATCTTCTACTTAGTAATTATACTTAGATAACAAACATACACTTGTACATACTGTATCAAGCAATCTTGTTGTCTTGCTCTAGTCTTTTTTCATATCATTGACAATAATAATATCCTGTTCTTTACATTAATTTTTAGAAACCAATCTGTGATGGTTCTACCTTTACATTGTCAAATTGAACTTGTGAAATTATTTTCTTTCTCTTTTTGTGGCTGCTAATGGGAGCGAACTGAGAAGCCATTGATAATGGCACTGGTACCTGTTTCTACTACATGTACTGGCTTTTTGGGACCCTGGTCTATTTGGATATACACCTTCCTAGGCCTGGATGGAGGGGGGAGGGCCTTGGACTTCCCACAGGGCAGGTTACCCTGCCCTTTTCTAAGGAGGGAGGGGGAGGGAGGATGGTGAGTGGAGAAGCAGGAGGGGAATGGGAGGAGGGGAGGAAGTGTAAATTTTTGAATGGAAAAATTAAAAAATAAATAGATTTATAACAATCTGAAAAAAAACAAAAATTCTAAAACTTGAAAACTATTATTTCTCTTTTGATTATGGAAGTCCTATACTGCAAACCTGTGTGATGTTATGATTATGTAATTCTCCCTCATCCTTGTTTGTGATACCTTATAAAATCGTACAGAATTATTTTCGACATCAAGTTCACATAGATTATCTTTTATTATATGCCATCAACTGATTGAAATTGTGCTGTGCTTTTAGCAAGGCTGATATTAGGTAAAAATTTCTTATTTTCTCATCTTGTAGGAATTTGTTCATCAGGAAATGCATCATACCTTCCCCTGAGGATATTTTTGCCCATAGCTCATTGACTTCCCGTTCTAATTTGAACCAACATCTTTTTAGGCCAGCTGTGTAGGCATCTTTTGGAGAATTTTTATCACACAGTTTCTTACATATTTCATTTCTTTTTATGAGAGGATATAAGTAAATAGTATTCACTTATTGCTGAAACCTTTGTTGTAATCTTATTGATATTTGATTGTTAATATATAAATAGCATATTTATATAATAATACTTTCACAAATTTTTGTCATTAAGTTTAAAATTTTTCCACTGATTTGCATGAGACATTTTTAGGACAATGAAAAGGTTATAATCATTTGTTTTTTACTTCTGAAAGATTAGATTTAAAACTTATTTTTACTTTTATTGGATTATTCTAATTTGAAGAACTGTATTTTCACTGTTAATAAATACCTTTGTCAAAGTAATTGTATTTCATCATTTTGTGCTTTCTAGTCTCTCTGAAGAAACTATTACTTGTTCACTGGTAATGGGTTAATACTTTGTGTTATTTCTTCTGCTTCCCTTAGTTGATGAAAGCTTTTTCTCATCTATGAAAGCTTTTGCTAGCATTTTACCAAAGATATCCTTAAGTACTGCAGTAAGGCATAATTGTTTCAGTTCTTTGGTGTGATTCCAAGAGTTGTTTGTTTTTCCAGTTATGGTCCTTCATCTGTGTTGTTTTGCTGTTAGATCAATCAAGTTTCTGTTGCTTTCTATCCCCCATATGTTTGGTAACTAGAAATGTCGATTGGTATTATGCAAAGGTATAATTACATATACGAGTGTTAGCCACAGTCTGGCTTTCATCTTCTGTGTGGAGGGTGTGGATGTGACAGGCCTTGTCCTACCCATTGGCTCACTAAGCTCTGAGGGGATGGAATCAGCTTTAGGTTTGAGGCAGAAAATTGCTTAAGAACTGTGACCCCTTCAACAAAACTTTTATACTTATGAGTCTCTCTTATTGTTTTCTCAATACGTTAGGTGATTCCCAACTTAGACTCACTATGAAGTATGTGATGTAAATTCTGGAAACCTTGCTCTTTGTTCCTGAGAAAGGCTCCTGTGTGTTAGTAGTTGTTTTACTGAACTAAAATAGTTTGGTAATGTAGAAAAGACTCAGAAATATCATTTGCCACTCTTTCTCAACTCTTCAGTTAAACTATCTCTTGAGTGATGGCTTAGAATACAAGTTTTCTTTATTTCAGAGCCATTTTTTTTTCTGAGTGATATACTACCCCTACTGTGAGGAGTAAAACAGACAACACAGCTCAGTCACAATTCAGCTCAGTCTGGTCACTGACCTTGTAAAAAAGTTTCAGCAGCATCTAAAGTTCAATAACTTTCTGTCTGAAGATCAATTACTTATGGATTAAGCTATCTATCTATCTATCTATCTATCTATCTATCTATCTATCTAATATTCAGAAAACAGCAAGCAAAATTACTAAAGATCTTACATTGTTTTGAAAAGTATGCTAAATGATTATAAATTATAAGAAATCTTTTGTATTTTATGATAGTTAAATATCATCAACATAATATAATTTATTATGAAATAAAAATAATGTAGGTTATATACATGTTTTCTTAAAATAAAGAGATCCTCCAAAAGTTAATGATAATGTTTGTTTCATCCTTATAGAAGCAACACAAATGTACAATAGCAGAACTAGAAGACTATACAAAATTCAAATGTTGATGTAATTTAGTGCCACGATGCTTACCTGAATGAATCTCACAAACATGTTGAGTGAAAAAATAATCAGAATATGTACTTATACACATACGTGCATGTGTGTAAAGATACATAGTTCAAGGCGTTATAAAGTGTATGGGATACACAAAACCATTATGAGGCTATTGGTTACATAAATAAAATGTGAATACAAATAAGTCTGTATTGTTTGTATCATGAAATTGTGAAACATGAAAAAATTAGAGTATGGGACAGGGTCAAGGAGGTGTACAAAGATTCGGCTACGTTAGTAGATTCTGAGTTTCTAATTTGTTCATGTATGATATATATGTATGATTGATGATGTGCAAGAGTGTATGGCATATGCAAATATGCACATGCATCTAATGATGTCTGTGACCAAATTGAACTTTGATCCTCACCTTCTTCCTTGCTTTAGAATGGTTCTCCTTTTTCCTCACTGCTGTGAATGCCAGGCTACTTGGTCTACAAGCTGCTGGGAAATTTCCTACATGAACCTCTCGTGTTCCAATAAAAGCATAAAAACTATAGAGGAATAGTACTGAATCCATATTTACATAGGCTAAGGGGATTTGAACTCAGGTCTTCATTCTTCCCTGGCCATAACTATATATTAAGTCATCTCCCTAGCCCACATGCTGTTTTACAAACTATGTTTTTAGTTATCTGGGTATACTTCAATCAGTTAAAAAATATAAGAGAATTAGTTTAATTATAATGACATTGAAGCTCCCCAATGTGTGTGATACCAAGGCAGCCAGCCCTTTGCACAGATTGCAGTTTTTACACTTTCAGCTGCAGCAGAAAGGATTCCTCTCAGCCTGTAGATACTGCTATTATTTTTATTTCCTAGTTGAAAATTAGAGTTATGCATTTGAAATTGAGTGATATGGAATATCTGAAACCGGTAGCTGTATTCTTGGAGATGCCACTCTTTAATCAGAGCGACTTCTGTAAAAAGAGAGCTCAGACAGAACTCAAAACTTCCCCTGGCCAGAAACCGAAGCATGAGCAGAATTTTTCAATTCTGAGAGTCTTTGTTAAATTATTGTTGATTAGATTAATGATATAGAAATGAATAAATTAAACTTTTTTTCTCTGTATGTTTTTTAAATTTGTTCTTTGCTAGTTTCATCATTTTTTTTTGCAAACATCAAAACTGGCTATACTTTTGGATCTACTGAGATGTATAGTATAGTATCTTGTAGGGACCAAGGGGTTCCTCCTGCATTATTTGCCAATAGTGGAAATTCATAACAGTTTCAGAATCTTTGGCCTTCTATCACTAGAGTGTATTCATAAGTAAGATAAGTATAATTTTTAGAGACCTATGTAAGAATTCCAGACTACTTTTTCCATTTCAGATTATTCCAAATAATTTCTTCTATGTCAGGTTCACCTCATTTTTTAATGATTGATGATATCCTTGGATAAAAGAAGTATTAATTATCACATCTCTACCAGTTCTCAAAAGATTGTTCAAAAGTGTATTGAAGTTTGCCGGTTCCAAGTCCATCTGTGGACTGGAATCCTAGAAATAAGGGTTTTTAAAATTCCCTATAGATAATTCTGATCATAACCACATTTTAAAAAGAAAATAATAAAATAGTTTGCATCAGCACTCAAATTTAGATTTCTGGTTATGGCGGCTTTATATTTCATTTTTACTTGCACATTGATTTTATGTTGATTATCTAATTTATTTGCATCACTTGATTACAAGGTATATCACCCCTTACATTGATTTTCTCTACTGTGCCATATAAGTAGAAGATTAATTTAGTTTTGTGAGCAATCATAAAATCTAACTCATCAGGACTCAATATATATCTATAGTTACAAGCAATGTGTTCTTTCACAACCCATAACCAGTGATCAGCATTTGCTATTTTTATTTCCCTAGTAAAATACTTTTATTATTTAAGAAACAGAAATGGGATGTAGATAAGCGCAGCTGAACCAGATGGAGCAGGATATTTAGACCTACGAACATAAAAAAACATACCACATGCTTCAGATCAAAGGTGTGTCCTAATTCTCCATCCTGCCAAGTGTATCAGACAGGAGGTTGTATGAGTCGCTGGGGATTCTTCCTTAAATGGGCCTCTTAACTTATCAGATAAATGCTGCCCCTCCTCTTTGTTAAATACTTCCTGCAGATTAATTTTGCTCATGCATTTCTCAAATTTCTCTTTTTCTAGTTTCTTTTTCCTAGCTTTTTCCTGCAGCAGTCCTAATGAATTCCATGCTTTTATTGTCTACTCCATAAAACAATAGGACTTGATTTCTACCTTCATTTGTTTTCTATAGCTTCAAGGATTGTTTGCTCGCATAAACATCTTGGATAATTGGGCAAGTTTGTGTTCACTGTGGTCTCTTCTTTTAAACAATGATGTAGCCTTTTTGTACATTTTAAAGATATTTTTAAAGGAGTCCTCTGAATCTCTTTGGTTTTAAGTTTTTTCTTCTTCTGTGGATCTTACCAAATCCCCTGTTTCATTTTGAATGCGCTCGAGTGGTTTGAGTTTTTGTATTAAAGATGGTGCCTTTTGACCTTATTTTCTATATCTCAATGCTGATCAGTGTCAGTCAGTGCAAAGATTTTTAGACTTTTAGTCAATTTAATGAGCTGACTGTGACTGTTCCTCTAACCATCCTCAATAGAGGACTGGGAGGAAAAAGCTCACTGGCCATGCATAGAGATGCCAAAGGAGGTAAGTTGGCAAACAAACAAACAGTTTAAGAAGTATGGATGCTCACTGAGCAGAAATAAAAAGGTTGAGATGGGGATACTGACTCTAAGGAGGTGACAGGGAAGGCTTCAGGGGAAAATGGTGCTTGAATAATGATTGAAAAAAGTGAATTGGGTTCTTGGATAAGGAATATTCTAAGCACAGTGAAGAGAATGCATAGCACCCTGATGTGGATGCAACCTGGACTTGCTTTCAGATTACTGAAAGGGTGGTACAATAGGAGCAGAGAAGTAGACAGAGTGAGGGGGGTGAGGTTTAGAGTTTATAGAAGACCATTATAGTAATCTTTCTAGCTAACAGAAAAAAAAATGTTTTTCTTTTTTTTTTTAGAATAAGAAGAGAGATGATATGAGAATTGTGAACAAAATGTAGCCTAGCTTATTTTTTATTTTTTATTTTTTGTGGGTTCTAGATTTTTTTATTAATTTATAAAAATTTCTACTTCCTCCCCTCCTCCCAATACCCTCCCACTCCCCCCACTCCCTCTCCTCCTCCCTCTCCAGTCCTAAGAGCAGTCAGGGTTTCCTCCCCCGTGGGAAGTTCAAGTTCCTACCCCCTTCCTCCAGGTCTAGGAAGGTGGGCATCCAAACAGACTAGGATCCCAAAAAGCCGGTACATGCAGAGGAAACAAGTCCCAGTGCCATTATCAATGGCTTCTCAGATAGCCCCCATGTCAGTCACATTCAGAGAATCAGGTTTGATCACATGCTCATTCAGTCCCAGTTCAGCTGGCCTTGGTGAGCTCTCATTAGATCAGTCCCCTTGTAACAGTGGGTGAACGCACCCCTCGCGATCCTGACTTCCTTGTTCATGTTCTCCCTCCTTCTGATCGTCATTTGGATCATGGGGACTCAGACCAGTGCTCCAATGTGGGTCTCTGTCTCAATCTCCATCCATCATCGGGTGAAGGTTCCCTCTGATCCTGACTTCCTTGCTCACGCTCTCCCTCCTTCTGTTTCTCATTTGGACCTAGGGAGTTAAGTTCAGTGTTCCAATGTGGGTCTCTGTCTCTATCTTCATCCTTCGCCAGATGAAGGTTCTATGGTGATATGCAAAATATTCATCAGTATGGTTTTGGGCCATACTGATATAGGCCAGTTCAGGCACCGTCTCCACTGCTGCCCAGGGAACAATCTGGGGACCTCTCCTTGGACCTGGAAACCCCTCTAGAATCAAGTCTCTTGCAAACCCTAAAATGGCTCCCTTAGTTGAGATATATACTTCCCTGCTCCCTTATTCATCCTCCCTCCCTCCCTCCCTCCCCCCATCCCATTCCCTCAAGCTATCCCCCATCCTCCCCTTCTCTCTAACCATCTCCTCCTACTTCCACCCTCCCACTCCCGGTGCACCCAAGTTTGCCTGGCAATCTTGTCTACTTCCAATATCCAGGAGGATAACTATATGATTTTCTTCAGGTTCACCTTCTTATTTAGCTTCTCTAGGATCACGAATTACAGGCTCAAAGACCTTTAATTATGGCTACAATCCCCTTATGAGTGAGTACATACCATATTCCTCTTTTTGTGTCTGGGTTACCTCACTCAGTAAAGCGTTTTCTATTTCCATCCATTTACATGCAAAATTCAAGATGTCATTGTTTTTTACCGCTGAGTAAAACTCTAATGTGTATATGTTCCACACCTTCTTTAACCATTCTTCTATTGAGGGGCACCTAGGTTGATTCCATGTTCTGGCTATTACAAATAGTGCTGCTATGAACATAGTAGAACAAATGCTTTTGTAGTATGATAGGGCATCTCTTTTTTTTCTTCTTTTTTTATGAGAAAGTAATTATATTAAATTATAAAAGTTTCCATTTCTGCCCCTCCTCCCAACACCCTCCCACTCCCCCCACTCCCTCTCCTCCTCCCTCTCCATCCCTAAGAGCAGTCAGGGTTTCCTGCCCTGTGGGAAGTTCAAGTTCCTCCCCTCTCCCTCCAGGTCCAGGAAGGTGAGTGTCCAGACAGACTGGATCCCCAAAATCCAGTATATGCAGAGGAAACAAGTCCCAGTGTCATTGTCAATGGCTTTTCAGAAAGTCTCCGGGCCAGTCACACTCAGAGAATCCGACCACATTCAGAGAATCTGGTTGGATCGCGTCCTCGTTCAGTCCCAGTACAACTGGCCTTGGTAAACTCTCATTAGATCAGTCCCCTTGTATCAGTGGGTGATCGCATCCCTCGCAGTCCTGATTTCCTTTTTCATTTTCTTCCTCCTCCTTCTAGGGCATCTCTTGGGTATATTCCCGAGAGTGGAATTGCTGGGTCTTGAGGGAGGTTGACTCCCAGTTTCCTGAGAAACCGCCACACTGATTTCCACAGTGGCTGCACAAGTTTGCATTTCCACCAACAATGGATGAGTGTTCCCCTCACTACACATCCTCTCCAGCATAGGCTATCATTGGTGTTTTTAAGTTTAGCTATTCTGATAGGTGTAAGATGGTATCTCAAAGTTGTTTTGATTTGCATTTCCCTGATGGCTAAGGATGTTGAGCATGACCTTAAGTGTCTTTTGGCCATTCGAAGTTCTTCTGTTGCGAATTCTCTGTTCAGTTAAGTACCACATTTTTTAATTGGGTTAATTAGAGTTTTAGTGTCTAGTTTCTTGAGTTAAATAAAATTTCTTTTGCTAACACCTGCCAGAGGGGTCAGCATCCTCAAGACCGGGTTGACTGACATTAGCTTCTAGCCAATGAATATAATCAGTAAGCTGTTCTATCAGGTGGCATTTTAGGCCAAACCTGCATACATCATTTCATTTTTTCTCAAAAGAACACATTTTATTTTTCTCTATCTTTTTCTGTAATACACGAATGCTTTGTGGTGTGTGTTTTCTGTAAAAACAATAACTGGCTGTGGGTATAAAAACAGGGGTAATCTATATGCATATGTATTTCAGACAGTTGGAGAGAAACCAAATACTATGAATATAGCTCGATATTTAAGGGGTTAACTGCCTCAGTAGTGCTACCAGTGACATTTGCTGTGACATAAAGCAGAGTCTGTATGGGACCATTACTGGAATGAAGGAATTTCAGTTCCTTATAGTTTCTTTCAGAGTACAAATCTCAGGAAAAGATCACCTCACCCAGTGCATCAGATAGAAGTATCAGTCTAAGTACTGAGCACATGGTTAATGCTTGCATCCTAAAATAAATTAAATTATAATATTACAAAAAGAAAAATAAAACAGAAAACATCGTTTTTCCAAACTTCTATTGCAAACAATGCTTTAAGTAAGATAGAAAGAACATGATCAAGAACCATTTGAAAAAACAATCTAGTAAATCAAAAATCTACTTCATGTCAATATTGATTACACAGAAAAAGAATTATGGATAAGCATTTACTTTTAATAGCAATGTTACAAATTTAATATGAAATTTTAAAAATCCCATATAGGGATAGAACTAGTAAATTTTATATTTATAAAACTAACGAGAACTTGCTTTGCCAAAATGTTGCAAGAATAATCAGAACGTTTATTATGCTGTTGGAAAGCTCACATTACATTTAACAAAGAGTTAATGTGTGTTCTACTAGCTTTTAGAAATAAGTATGAAAAGGTGAATATCTCCATGGAAATATGAGGGAAGAGCTTTAACTGACATTTTACAAAAGAAGAGATGTAAATGGCCAAAGAGTATATGGGAAAGCATTGATTCTCTCTCGCATTGGTATAAATAAAGTGAACACTACAATGAGATGCCATTTTAGCCTCTGAATTTTCAGTGGCATTAACGACCATTATGTGCCTTATTTCGGAGAGTCCGGTGAAAGGAGAGGTTTTTGATAAGTGGTTGGGGTTTTCCGAGCTGGGAGTCAGCACAGGCCTTTTTGACACTGCAGCTTTAATTGTAAAGATTTTGTAACTTTTGTAGTTGTCGTTGTAATTGCTTTTTGAGGTTACTGAAAATGAAAGAAGTCTATTTGTTATTTAAAGAATGTTGGAATAAAAGTCTGGTATCTTGGGCTTAAAGATGATGCCGACTGATCAGGCAGTTACTGAAATCCAGGAAGCCTTCAAGGTCACAGCAGTTGAAGAAATCCATGTAGCTATGGACACTTGTTCAGCAAGAATCTGGGCTAGAAACTGTCTTTTTCTAAAACAACGTCACTGTTACTCTGCCCAGCTTGGGCAAAGAATTTAACATAACCACTAGGAAGCCTTTCACAATATTTTCTCTCTTTCCTTTCCTCCCTCCTAATCCTCCAGTGTACGTTTCTCTGCATTTACTACCTTTCACATTCAATGTCTCTTTTTACTTAATTGTTGTTACATGCGTTATGTGTGTATGGGCATCCACATACATCTTCTGAATTATATAATTACAACCAGCCTGTTCAGTCCATAAAATGCTACTTTTATGGTTTGGTTTTCAGGACTGACAATTTGGCATTATGCAAATTAAACAGTGATTGAAAGAAAATAGTGAATGGAAGAAATCTAGTAAGAACGTTTGCTGTTAACAAACAGTATTAAAGTTTACGTCTGGGAATTGCCAAGTGTTGGGTGTTTGCTGTGTGTAGGAATTAGGAACTACAAATACAGATATCCCACTTCACATTCTGGGTAAGTGTTCCTCTTTCTATAATTGCACCTTGATTTCTTGCTTGTTCTGTTTATTATGTATCTTCATGATGTGCTTTTGCTGTGATTTTATAAGATTTTACAATTAATTTATAGATAATATTTTATACATGCTTTATATTCTACAGACTTGTATATGCTTCAAACATTCTTGTATGTAATTTTATTTTTGCTTTACATGAAGTCAGAAAATTGTGAGTTCAGAGGGAAAACTGAAATTCTCACTTAAGCTATAATAAATGGTCAATGTATCTTGACAATCAGCCATGGTACTTATTGTGATATATGTATTTAGTAAATCTATGTTTTAAAATATTTCACATTCAAAATATTAAAAAGACTTTCTTATGAAAAATTTAATGAGATGTAGTAGATTAACATTAGCAAAGAGAAATGATGCAACAGTCTCTATATGGAAATGACATTGGAGTATAATTTGAATCATGAAAATTTTCCAAAGGTAATTTTTCAAAGGTATAATCTGGTTTCTGACTGAATTAGCTTTCAGCGCAAGTAGCATTTATGATGACAATTGTGGAATTTATGAAGTCTTGCTTACTTAGAGGCAGCTGCTGACTCTTCCAAAATTACCCCAAAAAAGACATGGAAGTCCAAATTGGAACAGGAAGATGAAGCTCTTCTTAAGTAGTGAGATTGTGAACTTGAAAGTAATGAATTGAATAGATGATGTGTTAGAAACAGATGATGGAAAATATGAAAGTCCTATATGAGACCAGCTGTTCTGATGAACATGTGTGTGATGGCATTCTCCTAGTGGGAAAAAAAAACCATAATGAGAAAGTAGAATCAAGGTCATCACACACGAATGAATTTCTGATAGTTAAAGAACTTTCTACTTAGATGTTCTATTTTAAGAAAAATAGAAAACAACAAACAGGTAGTAGGAAAAGTTAGCTTCAAATATTAACGTAACTTAAGTTGAAGAAATTTGTATAATCATATGATAAGCTTTGGGCCACTTATCAATTATGCATTTAGACTACTGGAGGAGAAGGATTGCAGGTGACATGTGTTTATGTCCCCAAAGCACAGAGCACAGCGATTTGCATATAATAGATATTCAGCAAATATTTGTCGAAAAATTCTTCATGAAATGCAAAGGAGGTATGAGATATGGGGCCCTGAATTTGTATAAGCTGCACTTTTCAGGAACAGATAAAATTAAAAGAAATAAACTGAACAACATTTATAACATATAAAAGAGATGAAAATTTAAATAATAAGGCATAAAGTATATATTCTGATTTTGTAGAATCAGTAACTGAGTAGAATTCAAAATAAAGATCAATGTAGTCTTGACCTTGCTTACTAGCAGTGACTTTCGGCTTCTAAGAATGGAGAAATTTTTACAAAAATCATCAGAAAACACAATAGGATAAATGAAATGTTTAAAAATTATCATCTGAGAGGTAAATTGCAAGACTAATTGTTAATGTTCATGGTGTTGGACTGAACACAACTAACCCAAATGAGTGATTATAATATAGAATATTATATTGAACTTCCTTTATCAATTCCACATGAAGCATATATATTAATATATTGTACCTTATCCTTGCATGATGGAACTAGTAACTGTCACTCTGCTAGATCTATTAGAAGGAAATATGTCTTGAGGTTCAGTTAATTCAATTCCACAACTATTTATTAAGTACTTATCTGAGCAAAGCACTATAGAATCATCCATGTATAAGCAATTAAAATTTAACTGGCTCACAGAATATTTGCTGGATCATCTCTTTTTAAAAAGAGTTAACTGTTAATGTATCCTCCATCCATCTTCTTAGAGAAGTGCCTTAATTTAGAGTCTTGAGATTAGAATGAAGATGATGTCACCCAAGCAGGGCATCTAAATTTCCTCATTCAAGCTGGGCTTAAAGAAATGGCAGAATTTTATATTATTTTATTTTTGGAATGTTTATCATTTAGCTATACTTTAGCACTGATTAAGTTCCTGGCTCCTCAGGGACACCATTTAGTTAACTGGACTAGATAGAATTTTTTATTTTGTTTCTCAGGAAACTGAAGGAGAGCTAGTTAAATAATTCTTCAAGTGCTTTTTGATAGATTGTTTAGAAATGATACCCTGAACTCAAAGATTCTTTAAAAAAAAATCACATTCAATTATAAAACCATATAGCAGAAGTGGTAACATGGTCTTCTTGTTTAGTTGTCTTATTGTTCACCAGTTTTCCACTATTTCCCACTAGACTGATGAAGAATTCTTAAGAAAATCTTATTGAGATGGACACATATTTATATGTATGGATCCAGAAAGTGTCAGGAATCTTACTACAGAGACATAACAAGGTGAACCAACAGGAAAATAATATAAAAGTTAAAAGGATTTGATCTGCGAAACTTAGTGGTTCAGATTCTGGTATCATTCTCAGTCTCTTGGGGGTGGTAACTGAAAATGTCTGTAGAGATTTTTTTGTTGTTGTATGTGGAAAGATGGGTATCTTCGGCATAGGATCATGGGAACTACGAAACCGGCTACTAGTTGCGTGACAGTCCTCTTTGGCCCGGATGCCCGCAGCAGAGGAGATTCTGGCTCCCTTATCAGTAGCCTGTGGTTGAAAGAAAAAACCACTTGAATGAAATCAAGAGAATCGAAGCAAAATAAGATGTTGTTCTATAAAATACTTTTGAGTTTTGTTACTCTTCCAGTGGGTACATCACCTACACACGTGCCTCAGTGTACCCCAGTTTTAGTTTAGAAGATTTCTGAAAATTTGGGAGTTCTGTAACTTATTCTTTCTTTTTCACGTATTTTCATTAGCATTTTAAGGAATAAAGGAAGACATTTGTCTATGTGATCTTTCCCCTCTCGTTACCATTATTACTTTTAAGCAATAAATAATACTGTAGGCTGGAGTTCAAAAACCCTTAGTGTATAATTCACCTTTTATCAGATAAAAGATAAGTTGATTAAATAAGGGTAATCCATGAGATGTGTGAGCCAAAGAAAGGAACGTAACAGAGACATGTCTTTGTCAACTTGTTATTCCTTGTTTAGATTTCTTGCTGAAATAGCTGAGAGGCTAATTGGTTTGTTTAGGTACCTATGGTCATAGTACATGAATATGCCCACTAGTATTGGGTAATTTGGGATTCATAAACCATGTGATGCTCATTCTTGGCAATTTAATATTGATACGTATAAATTCTGAAAGCAAATAAATCATGCGACTAAAAATGAAGGTGAGACCCATTTCCCAGAGACCCTGTGTAACATTAAAAAAATATAAATGTAGTACTAGAGGGGAGAAGATACGACTTGAGTTAAATCTAAAGTGTCTGATGTGGTCAACTTTTTTAAGACAAGTGAAACTGATGGCTATGAATAACATGAAAGAAGTTGATAATTTATCTAAAAACTGGAAAATTCTTTTTTTTCAAAGTTTATTAAATTATAAAAGTTTCCATTTTTGCCCCTCCTCCCAACACCCTCCCACTCCCCCGACTCCCTCTCCTCCTCCCTCTCCATCCCTAAGAGCAGTCAGGGTTTCCTGCCCTGTGGGTAGTTCAAGTTCCTCCCCTCTCCCTCCAGGTGGAAAATTCTTGTCATAGACTTTTAAACACCAAGCTCAGAGTAGAATATAGATTCCAGAATTAAAAAGGGTGTAAAGTGAAAAAGAAGGAAAGTTTTCAGCATGATGCTGAGCTTCATCGAGGATCTTGGTAATGAATGAGATAAAGGAGTAGAGGATGATTTGGGTTTGGGTACTTCCTAGTGTATTGGTTTCTTGGGGAAAGGGCCCTGAGAAATCTCATCCATCTCTGTCAGTGGCATTATTTTGGAGATGTCAAGCCGAAAGTAGAATGTATCGAATGTGATTTTGACTAAATCCCAGTGACAATGTGACAATATTGGAGAAATACTTGGATTAACAAGAGAAGTAATTTCAATTCTTTAATCTGCCTTTGCTATGTAATGTACATGCTCAACACCTTGGTATCTCTTGTTGACTGTTCCATTCCCAATACCTACAAGACTACTAGGGTTGCTATTGTGCCAATATGTGTCTGGGGAATGAATGTATTAAATGATCAAATTGTGTATGATAAGCTTTTCATAACAAAATATTTATTCCTGTAAGCAATAAATACTATTGAACAACACACCTTGTGAGAGTTTGCATGTGAAGCTTGGGTTTATTGATCTGGAAATCAATAAACTGGAAAGAAAGCATTTTATCCCATGTTTCTGATACACAGTGGTAAGCCAGGAACCCAGAGAGCAATCATCATTCCTATTCAAAAGGTGGAAACAATGGAAATCTCTCAATAGTTGTTGATCAATAGGAGCTCTGAGATCCCACCAGGAAGATATTTTGAGACCCTTTATTCTAAGCATAGGAAACAGTCTGAGTAGGCTACAAGTTTGGTCAATATTAGCTCGCCAGTTATCTACTCTATAAGACTTTGTATCCTCTGCAGTTCTTCTTGTTCTGTGATTCACCTTCATAGCATCTGAGGGAGGCATTGAAGAAACTGTTGCCAATGGAAGCTGAGTGATACTGTCTAATCCTTGTCCTTAGAAAGTGGGGTGCCAGTCAGTCATTGTTTCAACAGTCACAGTCTCCTTAAATCTGGTTTTAGAACAGGCCCTGGCAATTCAGTTGCCTGTCAAACATAATTTTAAATATATTTAACTTTGCTTGCTTCCGTGTCCCAGTATAGATATAGTTTGAAATAGTTAAACATCTTCAGACTGTTCCTAATCTATCGTCACAGAATTATTTCACTGAAAATAGAAATTACTGACATTTTTATAATAAATACTTATTCCTTCCCTTTACAAAGAGATTAAAAATCCCCTAATGATATCTGAAAGCAGTCAGGGATCCCAGCATGTAGGGTGCTGGCACTGCCTTAACCTGACCTTTCTCCATGCTGCTTTCACAGAGTGACAATTCCATGGAGACTGGGTATGAGAACCAGCTCTTTCTAGCTTAGACATCCAGGGATGTGTGCAGTTCCTTTTTTCTCTTTGCTATCCTCTTTTTTTATGGATAGGCAACTGTTTCCTGAGCTTCTTTCTTTCATATAGTATTTATCAGCTGTGCGAACATCAAACAGTCCTTCCTTGTTCATAACATTCAATCTCAACATCTCCTTGCTCAAAGGTACAGAATTATTATGTACGCTTTCTGCCTTCAGCGCTACCAGAGGTAGAGATTTTACAAAACAGGAGTAGAGGATGCTGTTGTTTAGGGAACTTCCTAGTATAATGGCACCCTGGGGAAAAAGAGCCAGTAGGAACTTGATGTATTTTGGTCAGTGAGGATGCTGTGGAACAGTCAAGTCTCAGGCTGAATGTAGTAAAAGTGCTTTTCACTCAGTTTCTCTGCTTTCAGAATATGATCAGAGTGAAAAAAAAACTTTAAAATTTTAGTAAGTGCATAAAAATAATATTTTTGCAATACATAAAATTATTAATGTATTAATATGAATACATTAATGAATTCATGAAGGGAATGTATGAATACATGAAGGGAAATTTCTTTGATGCTGGGATGATAGAAATCTTATGAGTAAAAGGGAGTTTTCCACAGGTTAGGAATGGAGAGGTGTGGTGAGAAGATGAAGAAGTATTATGGAGTTATCACATCCTTTTGCTGCTCTGTAATTAGTTTCAGTGTCGTAAGATAAATACATTTCAAACATTTACTTCACTTAGTAAGTACTTTCTTTGTATCTGTTTTTGTATCAACTGTGGCTACAATGATGTTATGAACTCAGAATATTCAAGCCTCAGTAGACTACAGTAAGGTATATTGAATCTTTATTCATGAGAGTCACTGAACTTGAGTGTGGGTCTGTGTTAGATTCATGTCATCTCAACCAAGAAACAGAAAAAATGAGCAGCAGAAAAAATAGAAGAGGACCGAAGGCCCATCCAAATGGCAACAGTCTCTCAAGACCATACTCAAAGGAAGTGCTTTCTTGTTTTTCCCCATCCACTCACCCCATTCATCCAAACCAGCTGAGGATGCATGTTCTTTCCATAGCAGAAGGCAACAGAGAGTAGAAGTTGAGATTTGTAATATAATCTCCAATATTAAAACCTTTTTATTTATACTGGGAACTGTGAGATCCACAGGAGACAGTGTTTTCATGGAATTATAAACGTTTATAAAAATTTGAGAATCAAAATGAGGTTTCCTTTCCTAGCATTTCATAAATACTACAAAAAGTAAAGAATAACTCACCCTGTTCTTTAGTTATGATCTTAAAACTGTGACTTGGTGAGAATGTATCTCTTTTATACCTACTCATTGTAAATATATTTATTTTCCATCAACTCATTACAAATATTCCACAGTTTTGCATTTTCTTTTTTTCCAAAGAATTTTAAATTATAATAGTTTTCATTTCCGCCCCTTCTCCCAACACCCTCCCACTTCCCCCACTACCTCTCCTCCTCCCTGTCCATCCCTAAGAGCAGTCAGGGTTTCCTGCCCTGTGGGAAGTTCAAATTCCTCCCCTCTCCCTCAGGAAGGAGAGTTTGGCTATTCTGACAGGTGTAAGATGATATCCCAAAGTGGTTTTGATTTGCATTTCACTGATCGCTAAGGAGGTTGAGCATGACCTTAAGTGCTTTTTAGCCATTCGAAGTTCATCTGTTGTGAATTCTCTGTTCAGTTCAGTACCCCATTTTTTATTTTTTTTGAGTAAATTTTATTAAATTATAAAAGTTTCCATTTCTGCCCCTCTTCCCAACACCCTCCCACTCCCCCCACTCCCTCTCCTCTTCCCTCTTCCTCCCTTAGGGCAGTCAGGGTTTCCTGCCCTGTGGGAAGTTCAAGTTCCTCCCCACTCCCTTCAGGTCCAGGCAGGTGAGTATCCAAACAGACTGGATCCCCAAAATCCAGTATATGCAGAGGAAACAAGTCCCAGTATCATAGTCAATGGCTTTTCAGAAAGACTTCGGGCCAGCCCCATTCAGAGAATCTAGTTGGATCACATGCTCGTTCAGTCCCAGCCTTGGTGAACTCTCTTTCAGTCACTGGCCTTGGTGAACTCTGCTTAGATCAGTCCCCTTGTATCAGTGGGTGATCGCACCTCTCGCGGTCCTGATTTCCTTTTTCATGTTCTTCCTCCTTCTGCTCCTCATTTGGACCTTGCGGGGCTCAATCCGGTGTTCCAATGTGGGTCTCCATCTGTATCGCCATCCATCATCGGATGAAGGTTCCCTCTGGTCTTACCTTCTTTGCTCATGTTCTCTTTCCTTCTGCTTCTCGTTTGGACCTAGGGAATTAAGTCCAGTGTTCCAATGTGGGTCTCTGTCTCTATCTCCATCCATCGCCAGATGAAGGTTCTGGCCCTCTTGTCTATTTCCAATCTCCAGGAGGATAACTACATGATTTTCTTCAGGTTCACCTTCTTATTTAGCTTCTCTAGGATCACGAATAATAGGCTCAAAGACCTTAAATTATGATTGGAATACACTTATGAGTGAATACATACCATATTCCTCTTTTTGGGTCTGGCTTACCTCACTCAGTAAAGCGTTTTCAATGTCCATCCATTTGCATGCAAAATTCAAGATGTCATTCTTTTTACCGCTGAGTAAAACTCTAATGTATATATGTTCCACACCTTCTTTAACCATTCTTCTATTGAGGGGCACCTAGGTTGTTTCCAGGTTCTGGCTATTACAAATAGTGCTGCTATGAACATAGTTGAACAAATGCTTTTGTGGTATGATAGGGCATCTCTTGGGTATATTCCCAAGAGTGGAATTGCTGGGTCTTGAGGGAGGTTGACTCCCAGTTTCCTGAGAAACCGCCACACTGATTTCCAAAGTGGCTGCACAAGTTTGCATTCCCACCAACAATGGATGAGAGTTCCCCCCTCTCTACATCCTCTCCAGCATAGGCTATCATTGGTGTTTTTGACTTTAGCTAATTTGACCGGTGTAAAATGGTATCTCATAGTTGTTTTGATTTGCATTTCCCTGATCGCTAAGGATGTTTAGCATGACCTTAAGTGTCTTTGGCCATTCAAAGTTCTTCTGTTGAGAATTCTCTGTTCAGATCAGCACCCCGTTTTTTAATTGGGTTAATTGGAGTTTTAGTGTCTAGTTTCTTGAGTTCTTTGTATATTTTGGAGATCAGGCCTTTATCTGATGAGGGGTTGGTGAAGATCTTCTCCCAGTCAGAAGGTAGCCTTTTTGTCTTACTGACGTTGTCCTTTGCTTTACAGAAGCTTCTCAGTTTCAGGAGGTCCCATTTATTCATTGATTCTTTTATTGTCTGTGCTACTGGGGTTCTACCTAGGAAGTGGTCTCCTATGCCTATGTCTTGTAGACTACTTCCCACTTTCTCTTCTATCTGGTTCCAAGTGGTCAGATTAATGTTGAGGTTTTTTTTATCCATTTGGACTTGATTTTTGTGCATGGTGATAGATATGGATCTACTTTCATTCTTCTACAGGTTGACATCCAGTTATGCCAGCACCTTTTGATAAAGATGCTTTTCTTCTTCCATTGCATACCTTTAGACCCCTTGTCGAAAATGAAGTGTTCATAGGTTTGTGGGTTTACTATTCGATTCCATAGGTCGACTTCTCTGTTCTTATGCCAGTACCAAGCTGTTTTCAATACTGTGGCTGTGTAATGGAGTTTGAAGTCAGCGATGGTTATAACTCCAGAAGTTCCTTTATTATATAAGATTGTTTTGGCTATCCTGGGTTTTTTGTTTTTCCATATAAAATTAATTATTATCCTCTCAAGGTCTGTGAAGAAGTTTGATGAGATTTTAATGCGGATTGCATTGAATCTATAGATTGCTCTTGGTAGAATTGCCATTTTTACTATGTTGATGCTCCCAATCCAAGAGAAAGGGAGATCTTTCCATTTTCTGGTATCCTCCTCAATTTCTTTCTTCAAAGACTTAAAGTTCTTGTCAAATAGGTCTTTCACTTCCTTGGTTAGAGTTACCCCAAGATATTTTATACTATTTGTGGCTATCGTGAAAGGTGAAGTTTCTCTGATTTCCCTCCCTTCTTCTTTATCCTTTGTGTATAGGACGGCAACCGAATTTTTGGAGTTGATCTTGTATCCTGCCACATTACTAAAGGTGTTTATCAGCTGTAGGAATTCTTTGGTAGAGTTTTTGGGATCGCTTATGTATACTATCATATCATCTGCAAATAACGAGAATTTAACTTCATCCTTTCCAATTCGGATCCCCTTGATCCCCTTATGTTGTCTTATTGCTATTGCTAGAACTTCTAGCACTATATTGAAGAGGTATGGGGAGAGTGGACAGCCTTGTCTTGTTCCTGATTTCAATGGAATGGCTTTGAGTTTCTCTCCGTTCAGTTTGATATTAGCTGTCGACTTGCTGTAAATAGCTTTTATTATATTTAGGTATGATCCTTGTATTCCCAGTCTCTTCAACACCTTTATCATAACGGGATGTTGGATTTTGTCAAATGCTTTTTCTGCATCTAATGCGATGATCATATGGTTTTTTTTCTTTCAGTTTATTTATATGATGGATTACATTGATAGATTTGCGTATGTTCAACCAGCCCTGCATCTCTGGAATGAAGCCTACTTGATCA
This sequence comes from Myodes glareolus, assembly GCF_982192425.1. Classification (NCBI taxonomy): domain Eukaryota; kingdom Metazoa; phylum Chordata; class Mammalia; order Rodentia; family Cricetidae; genus Myodes; species Myodes glareolus. The sequence goes on from NC_142037.1 coordinate 46,052,051, forward strand.
TAATGGATAATTTTTCTTATGTATTCTTGGAATCGGTTTGCCAGGATTTTGTTGAGAATTTATGCGTCAATATTCATGAGTGAGATTGGCCTGTAATTCTCTTTCTTGGTTGTGTCTTTATGTGGTTTTGGTTTCAGGGTAACTGTAGCTTCATAAAAAGAGTTTGGCAATGACTCTTCTGTTTCTATATTGAGAAATACCTTAAGGAATATAGGTATCAGCTCTTCTTGGAAGTTCTGGTAGAATTCTGCATTGAAACCATCTGGCCCTGGGCTTTTTTTGGTCAGGAGGTTTTTGATAACAGCTTCTAATTCTTCGCGACTAACAGGTCTATTTAGATTGTTCTCCTGGTCTTTATTTAACTTTGGTGAATGGTATTTATCTAAAAACCAATCCATTTCTTGTACATTTTCCAACTTTGTGGCATATAAACTTTCGTGGTAAGATCTAATGATTCTCTGAATTTCCTCTGTGTCTGATGTTATGTCCCCCTTTTCATTTCTGATCTTATTAATTTGAGTGTTCTCTCTCTGCCGTTTGATTAGTTTGGCTAGGGGTTTGTCAATCTTGTTGATTTTCTCCAAGAACCAACTTTTTGTTTTGTTGATTTTTTGGATTGTTTTCTGTGTTTCTATTTTGTTGATTTCAGCCCTCAGTTTGATTATTTCCAGTCTTCTACTCCTCCTGGGAGAGTCCGCTTCTTTTTTTTCCAGAACTTTCAGGTGTCCTGTTAAGTCTCCAATATGTGCTATCTCCGTTTTCTTTAATTGGGCACTTAGTGCTATGAACTTTCCTCTAAGCACTGCTTTCATTGTGTCCCATAGGTTTGAGTATGTTGTGTCTTTCTTTTCATTAAATTCTAGGAAGACTTTAATTTCTTTCTTTATTTCTTCCTTGACCCAGGGATAATTCAGTAGTTGACTGTTCAGCTTCCATGTGTTTGTAGGCTTTCTGGTGTTCGAATTGTTATTGAATTCTAACTTTATTCCATGGTGATCTGACAAGACACAGGTGATTACTATTATTTTTTTGTATCTGTGGAAGTTTGCTTTGTTACTGAGTATGTGGTCAATTTTCGAGAAGGTTCCATGAGGTTCAGAGAAGAAGGTATATTCTTTCCTATTTGGGTGGAATGTTCTATAGATAACTGTTAAGTCCATTTGATTCATTACCACTAGTAATGCTCTTATTTCTCTGTTGAGTTTCTGTTTGATTGACCTGTCCATTGGTGAGAGAGGTGTGTTGAAGTCTCCTACTGTTAGTGTGTGTGATTTGATGACTGCCTTGAGTTCTAAAAGTTTTTCTTTTACATAAGTGGGTGCTTTTATATTAGGGGCATCGATATTCAGGATTGAGACTTCCTCCTGATGAATTGTTCCTGTTATGAGTATGAAATGTCCATCTTCATCTCTTCTGATTGATTTTAGTTTGAAGTCAATTTTGTTAGATATTCGAATGGCCACACCCGCTTGTTTCTTAGGTCCTTTTGCTTGGAAAACCTTTTCCCAACCCTTTACTCTGAGTAGATGTCTATCTTTATGGTTAAGGTGTGTTTCTTGTAAACAGCAGAGCGTTGGATCCTGTTTTCGTATCCAATCTCTTAGTCTGTGCCTTTTTATAGGTGAGTTGAGTCCATTAATATTAAGTGATATTAATGACCAGTGGTTGTTTATTCCGGTTATTATTTTTTTTTGTGTGTGTGTGTAGTAGAGTTTGTGTGTTTCTCTTCTTTGAGTTGTGGTTGTGAAGGGTCGCTAGATGTGTCGGTTATTGTAGGCATGATGGCAATGTTGGATTCCTTGGGTTGCAATTTTCCTTCTATTACTTTCTGTAAGGCTGGATTTGTGGCTACAAATTGTTTAAGTTTATTTTTTTCCTGAAATATTTTGTTTTCTCTGTTGATAGTGAACGATAGCTTGGCTGGGTATAGTAGTCTGAGTTTGCATCCATGGTCTCTTAGTTTCTGCAGTACCTCTATCAAGGATCTTCTGGCTTTCATGGTTTCCATAGAGAAGTCCGGTGTAAGCCTGATAGGTTTACCTTTATAAGTTACTTGACCTTTTTCCTTTGTAGCTCTTAATTTTTTTTAATCTGTATGTTTTGTGTTTTGATTATTATATGGCGAGGGGATGGTTTTTCTTTTTTTTTTGATCCAGTCTATTTGGTGTTCTGTATGCTTCTTGAACCTTCATAGGAATATCGTTCTTTAGGTTGGGAAAGTTTTCTTCTATAATTTTGTTGCATATATTTTCTGGGCCTTTGATCTGCAGTTCTTCTCCTTCTTCAATCCCTATTATTCTTAGATTTGGCTTTTTTATTGTGTCCCAGATTTTTTGAATGTTTTGTGAAGAGAATTTGTTGGATTTGCCGTTTTCTGTGATCAGAGCGTTTATTTTCTCTATGGTATCTTCAGAATCTGAGATTCATTCTTCTATCTCTTGTATTCTATTGGTTATGCTTGATTCTGTAGTCTCCGTTCGTTTACCTAGGTTTTCCATATCCAGCCGGTTCTCTGTTTGTGTTTTCTTCATTGCCTCCATTTCAGTTTTCAATTCTTGAACTGTTTCCATTACCTCTTTGATTGTTTTTTCTTGGTTTCTCAGGGTATCATTCACAGATTTACTTATTTCTTCAAACTTTTTGTTATACTTCTCATCTATTTCTATACTCATTTTTTCAAACTTTTGGTTATACTTCTTATCCAATTCTTTAAGGGAGTTGTTCATATCCTGTCTAAGGGATTCTATTGCTTTCATAATGGCACTTTTTCCCACTTCTTCTGGATTAAGAATGTTCCAGTCCTTCTATTGTAGGGTCCTTGGGATCTGGTGTTTTCATGTTGTTTTTCAGATTGTTGGACGAGGTCTTGCCTTGGCGTCTGCCCATCTCTTCCTTCAAATGCTCTCTATTGGATCTTCTGATACCAGCTCAGGTTCCCTGGATGGAAGCCCTCTGATGGCCCTCCCTCCAATGGCCCTCTGTATGGAAGCCGGGATGGCAGGCAGGAGAGCTTAGCAGGGTGGAGCCAGCTCTGCAGGGTGACCTGGGAGTTTATGGGGTCGGGGAAAGTCCAAGCTCCTCCTCTCCGGGCCCCTGCCGTGGGCCAGAAGCAAACTTATCCCTCTGATGGCCCTCTGGATCCAGTTTTGCATTTTCAATGTCATTCTAGTCCATTTGAAACCGAGAAGTTTATTGTTTTATATCCTGGCGTAATATATATTCTAAATTTAACTAGATTGGTTACTTTTCAAAGAAGTTTTAAAAAAGAACATTTGTTATGAACTATGGCATTATGAAACAAAGAACATTAATTTAAAACGACTTTAATGTACCACAGAAATATAAATCTTCCGGTTAATTTTAACCCATCAATTAAGAGAAAAAAGTAGAGTATCGAGTATCAAAGAACAAATACAACATGAAAAAGCAGGTGACTATATCATAAAACATTAAAATAATCTTGCAATATTCAGAAGAGAAATCTCTTTATATGTTAGAATAAAAAATGATTAAAACTTTATTAAGTATATTAAATTGCATCAGTTAAAATTATATTGCCAGGAGGGGAAATTCCTTTGATGCTAGAATGATAGAAATCTTAAGCGTAAAAGAAAAATTCCAACAGGTTAGGAAAGGAGAGGTGTGGAGAGAGAGTGACTTATATTGGTAATATTGTGTTAGCCACCACTTACTAAAAAACAGAACCTGCAAAAGCAAGAGACATATTTCCAATTGATCGCAATGGAAAGAAAGATTCTCTGAAGCTCACAGTTTCAGAAAATGTTCAAGTTTCAACCTTAGGACTCAGGTGTATAAACAGGGATCTGTGCCAAGGGCCCAGTGGTGTTTAGTGGAGCATTTGGACTGAATATGTGTGATTCCTGACCTAGTGTTCTGTTCATCTGTTAATGAATTGTTTATCATGGTGCTTTTCTTACTTCTTGCACATGACCTCTGTGTCCAAGCTACTGCATCCATGCTCCTCTAGGAGTTCTAAATGTTTTAGGATAAATACAAAGAGAAAAGGAAAGAAAATAGCATTCAATTGCTAACACATAGATTATGATATTTTAATTGTGCAATAACTTTAGAGCTTGCTTATTTAGAGAGAAAATATTTCCTAACTTCCTTCAGCTACCCTTATAGCTTTATCAAAAATCTAATAATAATATATTTAAAAAGTTGAAATGAGGAATATCTCAAATATAGGAATCTTGGTTCATGTTTGTGGGGATCAATGATATATTGAGTTTTGTAGAATCGAATGCACTCAGCTGCCCAAGAACCCCACTGGTAAGTATCATCAGTGTAGAAGATGTTGAGGAGTATAAGAAAAACCTCGGGAATCTTCTTCTACAATGTACAGATAGTAAGTGTCTTAGTTTCAGTTTCTATTACTGTGAAGAGACACCATGATAAGTAAAGTCTTATTAAGGAAAAAATTTCACTGGAATGGCTTGATTACAGTTCAAAGGTTAAGTCCTTTATCACCATTGTGGGACATGTTCAAGTTCAAGCAGACATAGTGCTGGAGAAGTAGCTGTGAGTCCTACATCTTGCAGGCAAAAGAAAGTGGTTTCAGACACTGGGTGTTGTCTTGAACACAGCCCCATCAAAGCCTACCCCACAGTGACACACTTCCTCCAACAAGGCCATACTGACTCCAACAAAGTCATACCTCCTAGTACTGCCAATCCCTATGAGCTTATGGCGGCCAATTACTCAGATTACCACAATGAGATAAGGTTCTCTTAAGTGTTCTCAGAAGAGGCTACTTGCAATAAATATGCTTATGTTTCTGTATGTCAGATCATACTTTTCTTAGTTACTATGGGTACCAGATAACTGATGACAGTTTGAAGTTTAAACCGTAGCATAGCAGAACACGGCAAATTGCACCTACAGATATAGTCTGTTTGGCCGTCACAGGATTAAAATGTTGAGTCAAAAATAAATACAAGTTTCATATAAAATATTGAATTTAGAAATGTTTCTAAAAAGTCTTTAGAAATGATAAGAATACCTACCATGTTTTTCTTTCTGGGTCTGGCTTACCTCAGTCAGGATTTATTTTTCTAGTTCCCTCTATTTGCCTGCAAACTTCAAGATGTCATTGTTTTTTACCATTGAGTAACACTCCTTTGTATAAATGGACCACATTTTTAAAAATTCATTGTTCGATTGACGGACAGCTAGGTTGTTTCCAGGTTATGGCTACTACACTACAAATAATGCTGCTATGAACATAGTTGAGCAAATGTCCTTGTGGTATGATTGTGTATCCTTTGGGTATATGCCCAAGAGTGGTTTTTATTAGATAAAAGCAAAGGATAACAAAGCTATAATCCATATTCCCAGAGAACCTAGGTAAAAAGGAAACCCTAAGAGGGACACTTATGGAGGATCCTAGGAAGGAAAATAATTAAGATCTCCTGGGTAAAGTGGGAAGGGGTAGAAGGGACAGCGACGGGAGTGATCAAGAAGACTGAGTTGGGTAAGGTGTAGATGAGGAGAGCAATGAAAGGGAGATCTTAATAGAGGGATCCATCATGGGGGTTTCTTGTAGCAATAGTGGAGAGAGTGCCTGAACTGTCCTTCCCCTTAATCAGGTTAGTTTCTGAGTGATTATTTCGGGTCTGGACAGCTAGGAATGAACAAACAGCTACTGTTTCCAACTACCCTAATGGTTAACATAGAACCTACATCCGGTAACTGATGGAAGCAGATGCAGTGACCCATAGTCAAGCACTGAACTCCTGACTCTGTTGAAGAGAGAGAAGAGAGATCATATGAAATAGAGGGGTCAAAAGCATGATGAGGAAAACCACGGAGACAGCTGACCTGAATTAGTGGGAGCTCACCAGCTATGGACTGACAGATGAGCAATCTGCATGGGACCAAACTGTGGGTGACTGTTATGCAGTTTGATCACTTAAGGGGCCCTGGCATTCACACCAGGACCAGGTGCATTAACTGGCATTTTGGAGCTCATTTCATATGAGCTTAGCCTTGATGTGGGGGTTTGGGGAGAGTCTTGGTCCTGTCTCATGTTGGTATGCCAGACTTTGTTGACTACCCAAGAAAAGCCTTACTCCTGCTGAACAGTAGGTGGCTGTGGAAAGTGGGGGTCAGGAGAAGGGGAGGAGTGGGTAACTGTGTTTCATATGTAAAATGAAAAGTAAATTTTTAAATGAAATTATGAGCAGAAGGAGGAAGAAAATGACGAAGGACTGCGAGGGATACTATCACCCACTGATACAAGGGGTCGGATCTAATGAGAGTTTACCAAGGCCAGATGGACCGTGACTGAACGAGCACGTGATCCAACCAGATTCTCTGAATGTGGCCGGATTTTCTGAATGTGGCTGGCCTGCAGTCTTTCTGAGAAGCCATTGACAATGACACTGGGACTGGTTTCTTCTGCATATACTGGATTTTGGGGATCCAGTCTGTTTGGATGCTCACCTTCCTGGACCTGGAGGGAGGGGGGAGGAACTTGGACTTCCCACAGGGCAGGAGACCCTGACTGCCCTTGGGGACAAAGAGGGAGGAGGAGAGGGAGGGGGGGAGTGGGAGGGCGTTGGGAGGAGGGGCGTAAATGGAAACTTTTATAATTTAATAAAATTACTTTCAAAAAAAAAAAGAAATTATGAAAAAAAGAAATGATAGGAACCATCTTGTTGTGAAAGAACTCTATTATCTGCCATCAAAATTATTATTTATCATTATTTTTTAACATATTCATACCAGTTTATTGATTGTTATTACTTGTCTTCTTCCTTGGTTTCCAAAGGTCCATGGTATTCTGATACCACTGAAATTCATTTCAGGCTTATATTTCTACTTTGTAGAACTTTTTCCTGGAAATATAACAGTTTGTTTCAATTACTTGATGTATGATCTATATAATTAATCCTGCTTCACTCTTCATGACGGATCCACTCAAATTTTATTTATCCCCTGTGAATTTAGCATATACTAAGTAGTGTTGATACTATGTTAGGATATAATTCTGAGTTCTACACATACAGAATTTGGATAAAGTACAGGTACTTATCCTTATACGTGCAAAAAATGTTGTTCTTATCCTAAACAAATAATTGGTATAATTATATTGCATCCTTTACACCCAACAGAACTTTGTGACAGAGAGTTCGGAAAGATTGTGGGAGCCAGAGGAACAGGCTATCATCTGCAACATAGTATTTCCTAGGTGTGATAGGAATGATACATCCATGATATTGCAACATTCTGATTGCATAAGCAATACTAACATAATAACCACATTAACTGATATGTGGATGAGGAAATTTCACAAGGTTCCACCCCAAGATGAGGTACTATGTGTAATCAATGGTTGCTGAGACAGGGACATCAGTTTTTCCTCTGATAGATTATCTAATCCTAAGAGTTCGGCCCTTAATACATGTATATATGAGCATGAACTGATTTGCTAATTGCATTTTCCAAGACGTTAGGTTGAGGTGTCAGGAGAGCATTACAAGTAGAATAATACACCCTGAGAGATTTAAATACACATGAATGCTGTCTCTAAGTATATCAGTTTAAAATGAGCATGCTGTATGGGTTTCTACTTCAAAAATGTGTGAATGCTGTAATATATGTTTATGTACGTATATGTGTGCATGTATGTAACACTAATAAATAAGAGATCATGAACTCAAAAAAGTAGGGGAGAAGTGTTAGAGGAGTTGGATGGTGGTGGAGGAGTGAAATTATGTAAGTATAAAATTCTCCAATTTCAAATAAAAATGAGTTATAAACTAACATAACTGATAGAACCCAATGTTTAATGAACCAAGGAACATTTTGCTAATGCCAACAGATACCACATCGGGGATGAATGAGAGAGAAAAACCACTGCTCTGGGGACTGAGCATTAGATTCTATCTGATTGTACCCAACCCTTATCCCTCCTTTTTATACTGTATGTGGTAATTCCTACATATAGCTATACATGTAGCTGCAAATAGTGCCATTGAAGATTATCAAGTCCTTCTCGATGTAGTTTCAAAAGAAAAGGAGTGATTGGCTGAGTAACATAAACTATGCACTTCTAAAACTGATTGCGAACAGATTGTTGGATTTTCTCTAAATATAGTAGTTTCTTCTAGAGCTGTATAGAAGACTGTTAGTTACTAAGAGAAAAGAAGAACCCTAGGCAGTAAATATCAGAGAGGGCCCAGACAAACTGAAGCAGGATTTACTTATTTTTTTTAAGGAAAAAAGTCAATAAATGACCTTCATGGTTTTTTTGTTTTATAACCTTATTTACTTTTGCTTTTGGGGAAATTTAAATTTCCCAGAGATCCTTTACTTGTAAAATAAGGATGACCACACTTTGATTCATAGAATTTTCTGTAGGTGAAAAGATGGATTTTAAATATCTAGCCAAATGCTGTATCTAATATGTATTGGTTAATTTCCTTACTATTCTAAATTCCTAACATAGACTTTGATATGTGAAGTACTAGCATCTATAAGAAGTCTTGTGGCTTGTTCTCTCCTAACTGTCCAATGTTCTGCTCCCTTTAGAGAAGAGGCATTGGCTAGAAAGGACTGCTCAAAGATAAATTACATGACCAAGTTGGAACTAGGATTCTAATTAGCTCTCCTCCACTAAAACACTATGTAATTTAGTTTGTTCAGCACTTATGAGGTCACATACACTGTCCCAAGAAGTTGGTGGTTTTCTATGTGAACACATAGACAGAAATCTCCACATAATGAAGGTCACAGTCTAGGAACAAAATTAAACAAAATGCACCAAAGAATTAAATAAATTATATAACAGAGCATTAAGTGACAAGTCTGTCAAAAATAGAGCTGTGATTGAAAATAGGGAGTTAAAGAAGTTGGACACAAAATTTATCAAATAAGATAGTAATCATAGACATCATGTGAGAATATGGTTTTGGAGGCAGGGATTAAAGTAGGCCCAGGAGTTCTACTTTGTAGGTGTGTTGAGAAAGGTATTCGAGGCTGAAGGAACAACTCTACCAACTTTTTAGGAAGGTGAGGTGTCAGACGCTTTGTTGAAAAAATATTAAGATGACATTTTAAGTGGATAGGTAAGGGGTCATTGAAGATAAGGTAACAAACATAAATGACTGCCAGTCATTATGACCATGTGATTTTCTTTCTGAGTGAAACAGGGATCCCTTGCAAAAATTTAATTTGAAAAATATTGTAAACTGAAATACAGTTTGAAAAGAATTTTCACAACACTGGTTACAAATAGATTCTACAAGAGAAAGAAGGAAAAGAGAGCAGCAATCAGGAGATAATGGTGGGTTGGACTAGGTGTTTTCAGTGAAGTGGAGAGAAATGCTTTTTTAAATGTATTTTGAAAATAGAACCATTGAGTTTTCCTGATGAAAATTTTCCCAGTTTGCTTGCTATGACTGTAATAAACACCAGCCAAAAGCAGCTTAAGGAGAGGTTTTATTTGGTTTGTATACTTGTATGTCACTGGTCATCATTAAGGGAAATCAGGGAAGGAACAAAAGTAAGAGCAGATAAAGAATCATGGAGGAAAGCTGCTTAGATAGTTTTCTTAGCCTGATCTTTTATAAAATCCAGGACCACAAGTCTAAAGCTGCGACTGCCCACAGCGACCTGGGCCGTACCATGTCACTCACTAATCAAAAAGATGCCCCAGGTCAGCATGATGGAGATATTTTCTCAACTGAGATTTCCTTATCCCATATGACCCTAGGTTATGCCAATTTGACAAAAACTAACCAGCATGAACAGTGTGCGAGGTATCAGAAGAGCATATGGACGTATATATGGTCATATGGAGTCAGGATGGTGTGTGGAGGACTGTGCCTCAACTGCTTATGGGATAAAGCTGTATGAACTGAAAGAGGAATAAGAATGTTTGGGGAGAGAAATCATGGTCTGTGTGTGGTGTCAAATTTGAATGTCTATATTATGGGTAGTGAAAAGGAAAAAGGGTATTCTTAGCATTTGCTAATATTACAAGATAAAGGACTAAAAGATATCAAGGGTGAGTTGTTGGTAATATAGGTATTGAAACAAGTATATGGGGATCCTGAAGATCAAGTACAGAGTTGATCATAAGGAAGAAGGGACAACTGTGTTGATTGCCTCTGCTAGGTTTAGTAAAAGAAACAAAAACTGATCATCAAATTTGTCCACATTCAGACCATGATTCTTCTTGGAAGAAGAATGCTGTTCATGGAACACTGGATCTAGGTTAATGGGATAAGGGAGTAAACAAAAATTGGAGGGAGTCATTCAGAGAACTCTTGGTGGAGGTTCTTTCCTGGAAGTTGATTCTACAGAGAAGAATGCTTTTGTGAACTGAGGGAACAATTCTTCATAGAAAAAAAACCCCTCATATATCTGCAGGTAAAAGTTCTGGGGCACTTCTCCTTCAGTTAATAAGAAGAGAGGCACAAAATGCTCATGGAATGAATGGAACATAGATGCTTAGATATGGCTCTGCTTGATTGACATAACTGAGATGAATGAGTACCAATTCTGAAGGGTAGGCTCAATATAACTTTTTTATTGCCTTTTATCTTTTTTCTGTCAAAGATAAAATAATATCATGCTAAAATGAGTATAATAAAACCATATTTATGGGAAGAAAAGAGAATGGATAGAACATGAAGAGTATGGTCACTGATACAAAAAAAACCCCATCTGTCCATTTTAGTAGTCAGAAGTAGTGCATGAGCCTTGCAAGATCTTTATCTTCTTGAGTCTTGTCAGTCTATTCCCCACCCTCCCCCCAGAAGAGGGTTTCAGCTTGGACAAAATGCTATATAACACTTGTATTCACAATGGAATCTGTGCGGTACCTCTGCCTTCATATTGTCTTCTTGTGTGTCTCTTTCCTGAAGACAGGGCTTTTGATTGTGGAGATTTAAGAACATAATCTCAAAGATAATTTACATCTACAGTGGCCCCAATATGGTGCATGATCATATCACTATAGTGGGGAGTTCAACTCAGATGTCACAAAGTACAAGAATTTTAGTTTGGATATAGTTGTTCCTGCACTTGTACATCGTATATCTACTTTTTTCTCTTAAGTGGTGGGTTAAAATTAACCTATATAAAGATGGAAAAGGCTACATTGAAAAGGAGTGAGTGCTGTGGGAATTACATTGAGATAAGGAATGGGATGTCTAGGTGAGGGTGAACTTTTGTACTAAATAAAAGTGTTGATTATAGTGATGATGTTAGGAAAGTGGTATGTATAAAGTCAAGAAATGCATTAAAGATAAACAAGAAAACATCTTTTACACAAAGAGTTAATAAGAACTCCCTAGTATTGGCAATGATTTATAACACTGTTTGATCCCAGGCAGTGGGAAAGTTCTGACTTTCTAATTGTTGCCCCAGCAATGCATCTTAGTAAGTGTGCCCATGGAGCACTAATTGATTTAGCCTTCATGAGCTTGGAAGCAAAATTTAGATTGGCTCCAGAATGCAGTAGTCACCACCTTCTCCAAGAAATCGCCAAGATTTCTCTCAATGACCATTTCTTTAGCCATGTAATAATTACTGTCTCAACTAGGTGTTCATGTCCCAGAATTATTTTCTTGTGCCTGTATCCACCATGATCTTGATAGAAAACTGTTTCAATATGTCTTTAAGAGATAAATGTACAGCAGATTTATCTTTAAGAATAATATGCTTTTTCACTTTTAACTCTCTTATGTGGAAAGGACTGAAGGTAGATAAATACTTATTTGCAAATTGAATGTAACACATCTCTCATATTAAAGTTTTATTTTACATAGAAAACAAAAATTTGTGGTTTCTGTCCTCCCCTTAATTACCTTGTCCAATGAAACAGTGAGCAAACTGATCTTTCTGATTTTTTAAAATCCAGGTCAGACCTCAAACACAAATTGATGTATTTCCATGAATTTAAAGAACAAAAGGCAGTGAAAACCACATGTCTCACAAAGTCACAGAGTTTATTGTTTGATTCTTAGCAGAAAGTTTGCTGATTCCTATTCTGTAGAAATACACCTTCAGTTGATAGCAACAACATGGAACTCTGGCAGACTTGTAGTGAACTATGTGATGAACATATTTGGTCAGCATGCCTCCATCTTACAATAAAAAGTCTGTCTTGTCTTTCCCACCTGTGAGGTACCCACCACCATGACTCCATCACACCGGTTAAGGCCAGATACCTCTCCTGATTTGTTTTTCACATCAATTTTGCTCTTCATTAGGATTTATTCATACATGACTTTGTGACCCCACTTGGCCAAGTACCATCTAAACCTAGGTTTTCTTTTTTTTTTTTTAAATCAGAATTACACATGGAATAATTCTAGGACCTGTGCTAAAATTATTAGAAAAAAAAACCTTATTTCTTTCTCTCTGTATTTCTTTCTTTGGAAATGAGGTGAGTGGTAATGGAAGAGACTGTTCAGAGCCTCTGTGTGTGAGAAGAGCATCAGGCACACACTGTTTGAGGAAGCAATGGAAGTTATGAAAAAAAAGATCAATAGCCAAGGAAACTGAGACTTATGTCCAGTTTTATCTGGAAATCTTGTTTCTTGGTTGATTGATATAGTTAATCTTGTGACAGAATAAAATATTTTAAGCTAATTTAAGTTTCTGTTGTACTAAATAAAGAATTTTTGCTGAAAGCAAGTTAAATAAGGTAATGGATAGTAAGAAAAACCTGTCACATAAATGTGCTTGATTTTTTTTTTGCCATAAAGTCATAAATCAGTCTGATTTAAGACATATGTATATTTAGAATGTGTGTTAAACTAATTCAACTCAACCTTTTTGATTTGCTGACATAGAACCTATAGATTCAAAGAAAATTTAAGACATGTTGAAAATTTCAAAATGTAAAGCCACACTGATCTTTGGTAATTACTAAGGGACATATTTCATTTTTAATAAGCAGCAACTATGAGCCTCATCTAACACATTCTTTGCAGTAACGGCAGGCCTACCAATGGGCAGAATAGTCTACTGGTTGTAGAGTCTGAACGACTAACAGAGATTGAGGCAGTTGGAATGACCCCCGAAAGGAAAGCAACTCTTTTACTAAGTCATGTAGAAGTCTGGGTGCAAAAGAGAAAACCTCCTGAGATAAGAAAAGAGTTGAAGGATGAAGAATGGAGTGGAACAGATTCTGCTGAAGGTGATCAGTATGCTGCAGTCAAGGCTGTGGACCCAGACAAGTTGTCAATTATAACACAATTGTATTTTGGAAAGGGAAGAGTCTTATGTAGACTATCATATCATCTGCAAATAACAAAAGTTTGACTTCTTCCTTTCCAACTTGAATCCCCTTGATCTCCTTATGTTGTCTTATTGTTATTTATAAAACTTCAAGAACTATGTTGAAAAGATATGGACAGAGTGGAGAACATTGTCTTGTTCCTGATTTTAGTGGAATTGCTTTGGGTTTCTCTCCATTAAATTTGATGTTAGTTATAGGCTTGATGTATATTGCTTTTATTATATTTAGATATGATCTTCGTATTCCTAATCTTCCCAAGACCTTTATGATGAAGGGGTGTTGAATTTTGTTAAATGCTATTTCAGCATCTAATGAAATTATCATATGTTCTTTTTTTCAGTTTATTTATATGATGGATCACATTGATAGATTTTTGAATGCTGAACCAGCCCTGCATCTCTGGGATGAAGCCTACTTGATCATGATTTTTTTTGTGTGTTATTGGATTCAGTTTGAGACCCTAAAAACTCTATCAGAGATCTACTACACCTGATAAAAGCCTTCAATGATGTAGCAGGACACAAGGTCAACTCAAAAAAAAATAAATCAGTAGCCTTCCTATACATAAAGGATAAAGAAGCTGAGAGGGAAATCAGAGAAACATCACCTTTAACAATAGTCACAAATAGCATAAAATATCTTGGGGTAACACTAACCAAGGAAGTGAAAGAACTATTTGACAAGACGTTTAAGTCTTTGAAGAAAGAAACTGAAGAAGCTACCAGAAAATGGAAAGATCTCTCGTGCTCTTATATAGGAAAGAACAACATAGTAAAAATGGCAATCCTACCAAAAGAAATCTATAGATTTAATGCAAGCTCCAACAAAATCCCAACACAATTCTTCACAGACCTTGAAAGAGCTATCATCAAATTCATATGGTTAAACAAAAAACCCAGGATAGCCAAAACAATCCTAAGCAATACAAATACATCCAGAGGCATTACCACCCCTGACTTCAAGCTCTATTACAGAGATACAGTAATGAAAACAGCTTGGTATTGGCACAAAAACAGAGATGTTGACAAATGGAATCAAACTGAAGATCTGGATATTACTCCACACACTTATGAACACTAGATTTTTGACAAAGAAGCTAAAATTATACAATGGAAAAAACAAAGCATCTTCAACAAATGGTGCTGGCATAACTGGATGCCAACATGTAGAAGGATGAAAATAGACCCATATCTATCGCCATGCACAAAATTCAAGTCCAAATGTATTAAGACTTCAATCTAAATCTGACCACTCTGAACCTGATAGAAAAAAAAATGGAATATAGCCTTTAATGCATGGGCACAGGAGACCACTTCCTAAATATAACCCCAGTAGCACAGACAATAAGAGCAACAATAAATAAATGGGACCTTCTAAAACTGAGAAGCTTCTCTAAAGCATAGGACATAGTCAATAAGACAAAAAGGCAGTCTACTGAATGGGAAAAGATCTTCACCAACCCCACATCAGATAAAAGACTGATCTCTAAAATATATAAAGAACTCAAGAAATGAGACATTAAAATTCTAAATAACCCAATTAAAAAATAAAGTACTGAACTAAGCAGAGTTCTCAACAGAAGAATTTCAAATGGCCAAAAGATACTTAGAATATGTTCAACTTCCTTAGATATCAGGGAAATGCAAATCAAAACAACTCTGAGATACCATCAGAATGTCAGAATGGCTAAGATCAAAAACACTAATGATAGCTTATGCTGGAAAGGATGAGGAATAAGAGGAACATACATTCATGGTTGGTGAGAATGCACACTTGTGCAACCACTTTGGAAATCAATATAGAGGTTGCTCAGAAAATTTGGAATCAGCCTACCTCAGGATCCAACAATACCACTCTTGGGAAAATACCCAAAAGATGCTTAATCACACTACAAAAGCATTTGTTCAACTATGTTCATAACAACATTATGTGTAATAGCCAGAATCTGGAAACAACCTAGATGCCACTCAACTGAAGAATGGATAAAGAAAGTGTGGCACATATACACATTAGAGTACTACTCCGTGAATAAAAATAAACAAACAAACAAACAATGACATCTTGAATTTTGCGTGAAAATGGATGGAATTAGAAAACACTATCCTAAGTGAGGTAACCCAGACCCCCCCCCCAAAAAATGAATATAGTTTATATACTCACTCATAAGTGGATACTAGTCATAAACAAAAGACATTGAGACTATAGTTCATGTTCCTAGAGAAGCTAAGTAATTAGGTGAACCCAAAGAAAAACATATATAGACCCACCTGGAAATTGGAAACAGACAAGATCATCTGACAAAATTGGGAGCAGGGGGGCAGGGTATAAAAGAAAAGGGAGAAGAGGAGGGTTGAGGAGAACTTTAGGAAATGGGATAGTTGTTGTGGAGGAAGGACAGATATGAGAACAAGGAAAGAAATATCTTGATTGAGAAAGTCATTATGGGGTTAGCAAGAAACCTGGCTCTAGAAAAATTCCCAGGAATCCACAAGGATGACCCCAGCTAAGACCCTAAGCAATAAAGGAGAGGGTGCCTGAACTGTCCTTGCCCTGTAGTCAGACTAATGATTACCTTAAATATCACCATAGAACCTTCGTCCACCAACAGGTGGAAATAGAGGCAGAGACCCACATCAGAGCACTGGACTGAGCTCACAAGGTCCAGTTGAATAGTGGAAGGAATGAGATTATGGACAAGGAGGTCAAGACCATGAAGGGTTCATTCACTGAGACAGTTTGCCTGAGATAATGGGAGCTCAGCAACTCCAACTGGACTGGGAATGAACGAGCATGGGATCAAACTATTCCCTCTGAATGTGGATGACAGTTGGGGCAGACTGAGGGACCACTGACAATGGCACTAGGATTCGTCTCTAATGCAATGCATGTACTGGCTTTTTGGGATCCTATGCTCTTTGAATGTGTTCCTTGTTTAGCCTAGATGTAATAGGGAGGGCCTTGGACTTTCCACAGGGCGTGGTGCTTTGCCCTCTCTTTGGATTGGAGGTGGGTGGGGTGGGAGGGTGTGGAGGGAGTGGGAGGAAGGAAGGAAGTGGGAATTTTGATTGATTTTTTAAATTTATTTATTTATTCATTTATTTATAAAAAATTCCACTTCCTCCCCTCCTCCCAATACCCTCCCATTCCCCCCACTCCCTCTCCTCCTCCCTCTCCAGTCCCAAGAGCTGTCAGGGCTTTCTGCCCCATGGGAAGTCCAAGTTCCTCCCCCTCCCTCCAGGTCCAGGAAGGTGAGCATCCAATCAGACCAGGATCCCAGAAAGCCAGTACATGCAGACCAAGACGCAGCACCATTGTCAATGGCCTCCCAGTCAGCCCCCATGTCCTCCACATTCAGAGAATCTGGTTTGATCACAACCTCGTTCAGTCCCAGTCCAGTTGGCCCTAGTGAGCTCCCACCAGACTTGTATCAGTGGGTGAACGCATCCCTCGCGGTCCTGACTTCCTCTTTCTTGTTCTCCCTCCTTCCGCTCCTCATTTGGACCTTGGGGTCTCAGTTCAGTGCTCCAATGTGGGTCTCCGTTGCTATCTCCATCCATCATCTGATTAAGAATCCCTCCTATCCTGCCTTCCTTGCCCGCACTCTCCCTCCATCCGCTTCCCATCCGGACCCAAGGAGTCACAATGTGTGTCTCTGTCTCTATCTCCATTCATCGCCAGATGAAAGTTCTATGGTAATATGCAAAACATTCATCAGTATGGTCATGGGCTAAGGCCAGTTCAGGTACCCTCTCCTCTGATGCCCAGAGAAAAATCTGGGAACCTCTCCTTGGGCCTGGGAACCCCTCCAGAATCAAGTCTCTTGAAAACCCCAAAATGGCTCCCTTAGTTGAGATGCACACCTCCCCGCTACCACATCCATCCTTCCTCCCTCCCCCATCCCACTCTCCCAAGCCATTCCCAATCCTCCCCCTCTCCCTTCTCTCCAACCATCTCCCTTTACTTCCACCTCCCCACGACCCGTGCACCCAAATTTGCCTGGCAATCTTGTCTAATTCCAATATCCAGGAGGATAACTACATGATTTTCCTCAGGTTCACCTTCTTATTTAGCTTCTCTAGGATCACGAATCATAGGCTCAAAGACTTTTAATTAAGGCTAGAATCCACTTTTGAGTGAGTACATCCCATATTCCTCTTTGATTGATATTTTTTAAAAGTAATTTTAAAAAGGGAGAAAAAAAGGGAACAGACTACATCTCTTGTGCTATTTATCCAGGAGAGCAATGCCAGGCAATTCTTAGGTAAAATTAATCTGTGGGGGGAAGAATGGAGGAAGGTCAGAGGCAGAGATGTAGATATCTGGGCCCTAGGCAGGCAAGGTTTAGTGATCAAATCAATGTGTGAAGTGTAATGTGGTTGCAGAGTGGAATAAAGTTTGCTCACTTGGACAAGTGCTGGCATATCTTATTGATAATACAGTGCAAGGAAGAGAATATTGGCATACTTTTGTTTTTCTAATCTTTCTAGTGGGGGAGTGAGAAAAAATAGTTTATTTTTTATTTATGTGTGTGTATGTTTTCTTTCAGGGAAAGTGGTGGAGTGAGATAGTACCTCATACTACCATACTACGTAAAACAGATTGGCCCTGAACAAAAAGGAACTTATAACCTCTGTTAGCCAATCAACTCCTCTGAGTTCCAGGTTGTGTCTTACATTTGAGCCATCAGGATATATCTAAACTTTAAATGGTGAGTTCTGCTTCAGAAGAAAGATTCAGGTTAGTGTGAAGCCTGCATCCTCAGTGAAGCCTGCATCCTCAGTGGAAGAAGAGGATCAAGAGCCTCCAATGCCTGCATACTGGATGGTGGTGGGGTGGACAATGGAGCAAAAAAGAATAGCCACTGGTCCCAAAAGCATTATGTGTGCATGCACAGGTTCTGGGGAAATGTAATTTTGTTATGAGTTCCTATCATATGTTACTAGGTGCAGTGACATCAGAGCAAAAATGAGACCTTTGGAGGAAAACCATTTGTTTCTTCACACCAGGAAGGAAAGCCACCAGGAACTTGGCTGGCATGCACTTTGCTGGTCCCGACTTTGTGTTCAGATTTCATAGCTCCCCTTAGTTTACTCCGCCTGTGTGAAACTACAGGTTTAGATACCAGCTGTAGCCCCTTTGGCTCCACCAGTGCTGTTTGATGGTCTGTGTGTTGATCGGGCAAATAAAACCGACAAGAGTATGTTAGGCTTCAACCTCAGGCAGCTGAAGCTGGAAGTCAAATACATGGAGATTGAGAAGGCAGTCCAGGCATAAATACAGATTTACAAATGCACTCAGGTGCTGATACAAAGTCAGTCATGGCTTGTTTTCACCCCAAATCAACTAATTTTAGGAATGCTAGTGTAGGTTTGACAACTCAGTATGGGCAGTATGGAACTGTATTCCAAGATTCAAGCCATCACCAACAAAATTCTCTGCAATTTGTCTGCATGCAAGTACAAGCCATGAGCTTTAAGGAAAAACAAAATAAAAAAAATCCTCAAGAAATTATGCCATCACCCGTTTTCAAATTTCTGTGCCCTTCCTCTGCTTTTGTATTGCATACCTAGCTATGTGAAATATACCTATCAATTTTCATTAAAAAAAACCGTCTAGGTATCTTCAGTGCTTACACAGTCTAAAAACTCTAAGAATTTATGGATCTGAGAAATCTATCCTCAGTGTCTTCCTAGGTACAATTACTGACATTAAGAGCTATAAAAAGCCAACCCAGTCATCTCCTATTTTGTGCTTTTCCAGTCAAATTAAATATATGTAAAAGTGAATGAAAATTGTGAGATGACTCAGAGTTAATCAAGCTGCAGTGCACGGTGTTTAAACATGCTCCTCTCACTGCCCTTACCTCTCATCTATAAGATTAAGAATAGATGTGGCCAGAATGATCAGAATCAACACTTGCTCATGCTCTCATAACCAGTGCCTCACATAGAACTGTGTCCGGGACTAACAGCATTTTGAGCTTGCATTGTTTTATTGTTATGGAAGTTCATTGTAGTGGATAATGTTCTTGCACCTTGTAAAAATTTGTCTTTTGTAATGGTTCAATAAAGCACTGATTTGCTTATTAGCTAAGGCTTATTATTATTAATTATTTCTTATAACTTAAATTAACCCATAATTCTTATCTATGTTTAACCATGTGACTTGGTACCTTACTCAGTGAGGCATTCTCATCTAACTTCCCCTGCATCTGGCTGGTGAATGCAGACTGCGCCTTTTCTCTTCCCATAATTCTCTAGTCTGGTTGCCCTACCTATACTTCCTGCCTGGCTATTGGCCAAAGCAGCTTCTTTATTAAACTTTTGTAATAAAACATACTCACAGCATACAAAGGGAAATGAAAATTCCACATCAGTTGATTGAGATGATTGTTATAAATTATTCAATATTTTGAATACTCATATCTATGCCTTTTGTAATAATGTTTTTCAATTTAACCAAAACACTTCTCATTGAATCATAAAAACCATACAGAAACTAGATCATTGAGTATACAAAGAATACTAACCAAAAAAATTAACAATGTAAAACAAAATAATTCAATTACAAAATATATTTTTGTTGTAAAAATCTGTCAACATAATGGATAGAAATTGTAAAAAGAATGAACATGTTATCAAATAAAGGTTACCTTTTGAGATGTCATGGAACTTGAAAAATACAGAACAGATAGAATGTGACACTCAGCTTTGAAAATGATAGGCAACTGAATTTAGTTTGAATATTGTCTAATTTTCTAATTAATACATGATAAAGTGTCAACACGAGAAATAATCATTTGTAAACTCTCAAGACATTTGAGTGTGAGTGACAGATACTTAGATCATAAAATATATTTGTTTCAATGCCTTGAATAATTTACAGAGAAGTAGGAATGGTAATATGTAGTGATTTTACTGAAGTTTATGATGAGTTGTTTCATAAACTCTTACTTTGAAACAATTCCACAAGGTTAAGATGTACTGAAATAATCTAAACAGTGGTTCTCAACTTGTGGGTCATGACCCCATTTGGCATTTCACATCAGATATTTACATTAGGATTCATAGCATAAGAAAATTGCAATATGAAGCAAAAATTAAATAATTTTATGGTAAGGAATCACCACATGCTGAACATTGAGAACTACTGATCTAAATGATCACAAGGGAAGGGTAGTGGGAATTGACAGCTTCACAGGAAAAGAAGGCTGAGGAAACTGTAGCTTTATTGTTATAAAGTAAAGTAAAAGAGGAACAATGTCAGGATGATGTCTCAGGAGACAAGTGAATATTGGGTGATTGCTATTTTAGTGGTCATAACAAAACTAGTGCAAATCAGTAGAGATCCCTGGTCTTATATATCTACTTTCCTCCCCTCTTTTCTCTTATGATACCATAAATCAGACAGAGATGAGATTAAGATGAAGGGAAAAGATTGTTTGTTCATATCGTTAGGTCGTTGCTTATGGATTCTTGTTGATTTTCTCATAATATTGTGTTATGGTTGCCTTATGTTTTTCCCCTTCACCCAAGTACTCATTAATTCTACCAGTTTATCATAACACTATTCTGTATCATCTGTAGCTTTTCTTGACTTGAATTTTTAAATATTTTATTTATTTGAGTATTTTTAAAGACAAAACCAAATCCTACTAAAAATATAATACTGAACAAGTTTGCAAATGCACAATGAAAGGACGGATAAGGAATCAATTTCAATGCACCACAAACATAATACTTTATAAATCTTTTTCTACATGCTTAGATAATTATTTTTTAAAATCCTGAACCCAATATGTATTGTCCCCATCATTGTTTTGGCATCTCTGAAAATAATTCTGCAAATCATTTCAGCAGCACATGCTCTGGTAATATGATCCATGAGAATGAAATATCATTGGCAGAATGTAAACAATAGCATATGGAGGAAGAGAATTTTTTATTATATCAACATACACAGTTTTAGAATTAGTGATATTGTGTTCCTTGTGCTATATATTTCCCGAAACATTTACATAGAATATTTGCAGCTCTTTTAAATTTGTGATTTCTTTTGTTTCATTCAAATATATCACTCTCCTTCCATTCAGGGCATTGTCAGGGTGAGTGAGTTCATAAGGTATTGAGTTAATTGCTTTTTTTAGACGTCCGAAATTAGTAAATAACTATTATTATAATTATTGCGGAAGAGGTAATTTAAAAATAAGTTGTTTTCATCAGTGGTTACTTTAACATGAAGTTTATTCTAAAATATGAGTTTTGTCATTTTTATGCTGTAGCAATTTAAATTTCCATGAGGTTATTGCAATACTTTCAATATCAAAAATTAATACTTTTGCTAGTTCTTGATTCCCTTTGAAGGGAAGCTTAACTGATTGGTTAATTTATACTGTTTTATGGTGCAGGAGAATTATCTGTATTCTGTCAATCGTGTATTTTAATAAAACGCTGATTGGCCAGGCAGGCAGTATAGATGGGAAAGCCAGACAGGAAGTAGAGGTGGAGCAAAGAGACTGGGAGTACTCTGAAAAGCAGGAAGCTCCCTCTGCAGTTCTGACCAGACCACCAGAGAGGAAAGATGTAAGCTGCCCAGCTGAGAAAGGTACTGAGTCGTGTGGCTAACGTAGAGAAGGATAATGGGGTAACATAAGTTATAAGAACTATTAAGTAGCCTGACCTAATGGGCCAATCAGTTTATAACCTTATGGAGTCCTGTCTGTGATTTTCTTTGGGGTTTTCCGGTTGTGGGGTACCGGGCGGGATAGAAACCCCAACAAGCCGGCCCCTCATGTTACAGCTTTATTCTCTGAAAAATCCTAGATGATCCTCAGAATGACAGCCTAACCCAGGAAACAGAGTTTGCCACCTTTGAAACAGACTTTGCTTATTCTCAACCTGCAGTGGGTCATAAGCTCCAGTAACACACAGTGCTGACACGGGATGAGAGATAGCACCGGTGCCCCATGAAAACATTGCTTTCTTTTGCTTTATAGCACCATATTTTATTTGTAAGAGATTAAATACAATATTTAAAAAACACAGTGAGATAAACTATGAAACCACTAACCTTCCTTTTTCACTTTTTTTCATTGTGTGTTTCTATGCATGAGATGCAGCTTCTGAGGTTGTAGATTCTCAAAGAAACACTTGAGAAGACTGCTAAATAATGCAACAATAGTAGATTGTCCTGATTGAATGTTTATTACTAACAAAGTTTGGACAAATTTGAATGAAAATTGTAGAAGTTGCTAAATCCATGCAGAACGATTGCCAAATTCAATAGGAATGTTTCAGTCATGTTAAAAAATTGTGTCAGGCAAAGAAGATACATCATAGGACACAGAAATCACGTGTGTGTGTGTGTGTGTGTGTGTATGTGTGTGTGTGAGAGAGAGAGAGAGAGAGAGGTGAAGGAGGCAGTATCAATAAGAAGTAATGACATCTAAAGAAAAATAATCAGCACTGGTTAAGATATTATTTGAACAGATACCAGGCATGTGCTAAATATTTCCCACTCAGAGAATGCTGTTGCTGCTCTAGTATCAGAAGCATGCAATCATGAGTTTTTGTCCTAATGAAATATACTCTCTGGTGAGAAGAAAGAAAACTACTCCTTAACAAAGTCAATGCTATGTCATCGAATGTAAACATAAGGAGCAATAGGCTCAGAAAGAGATTTCCAATAACATTTGGAGGCAGAACTCAACATGTATTTATCTCTATCTACATATATGTATATATATGTATGTGTGTATATATTATCTTGATAATATAATTGATCATCCTCTAGTATCCACAATGGAAAGAAAACTCACATTTCACTTCACTACAATTGTGTGAAATGAGTGTCTTGTATTTTTGATAAGTCTCAAACTTGCTATATACCTGAGAATGATGTTGAACTTCTGTTCTACCTTCCTCCACCTTCTGCATGCCAAACATTATCGTTTCCTTATATTTACAATGCTATATGCTCCTCAGAATCTAAAACAATGTGACTTAAAGCACACACACACGTAAATATGAAATGTACAAAATACAAAAGTAAATGTCTATGACCCCAGTGCTACCAGGGTCTGGGTTGATGCCCATGTCTTCTGTTGTTATTGAGGGCCATGCTGGTTCTAGTGGTTTGGACTGACACCTGAGGCCATGTTGGTGTCTCTGGACCACGCTGATGTGAGACCATCCTAATCTGAGTGACTAGTTCTTCCACCTGGATCCAGGATGTTCACCGAGCTAAGCTTCTGCCTGGGGTCCTCTCTGGGCCCATAGTACAGCTTCAGCTGGAGTCTGTGTTGAAGTCTGCGTTGAAGTCTGCGGCCCAGATTTCCACTGCGGTTCACATGGAGGCCTTGAATCTGGGCTGCAGCCTATGGCTTTGGTGGAGTCTTGGGGCCATGCTTCAGCAGGGGACACACAGATTTGGGTGGCAGGCTTGGTGTCATCAGATCTTGGATTGTTGCTGAGGGCCATGTTTGGGTCTGTGGCCCTATAGCAGCCAGGGTCTGGATTGACATATGTGGCTCCTGTTACCACGGAGAGTTTTGAGGATCCCCAGGTTCAGGCCAACTACCTGAGTTCAGGTTGGTGTCCAAGGGCCGTGATGCATCTGGGGACCATGCAAGTTTGAATGGCCCGTGTTGCTACCCAGTGCCATGGTAACATCTGTGCCAGAGCTGCAGCTGAAGGCCTTGTCTGGGTTGTGGCCCTATGACAGTCATGGTCTATATTGAAGTCTGAGGCCTCTGTTTCCATCGAAAGCCATGAAGACCCTGAGATCTGGAGCTACGTTGATGTCTCAGGGCCACACATCCATTGTGGCTTTTGTTGATCTGAGTGGTTTGTACTGCACCAGGGGCCATGGTGACATTAAAACACGGCTGCTGCCGAGGACCATGTCTTGGTTCATGGTCCTACCGAGGCTGTGGTCTGTGCTGAAGTCCAAGTTGTGTATTGCCACCAAAAGTTGCATTATAAGCCCAGAGTTTGGACCACAATCAGATGCCTTGGTTGTGATGGGGGGCAGGTTGCAGCCAAAACCATCCCGACTTGAGTGGCCAGTGCTTCCACCCAGAGCCAGGATGTCATCAACCCGCTGCTGCCAGGGGTCATGTGTTCCAGATACAGCTGGGGTCTGTGACCTGTGTCACCTCAGAGACCCATAGGAACCATGTGTGTTGAAATCAGAAGGCCATGCTGAGCACCCCACTGCTCTTTGCCTGCCCTGGGATAACTGGCCTTGCTTCTAGCTGGACATTTCAGCAAGAGACTGGCTCTGACCCTTACAGGGGAGCTGGCTCCTGCATTCATGAGAGATGACTCTACCCCTTACCACAGATGACAGTGAACCAACCCTGAGTGTATTAGTGAGAGGTAGCTGACTCCACTCTCTCACCTGAATTGGGTGGCCCCAGTGGCTGAGGCTGACCAGCTCATCTGGGCCTTGGGTTTGTCCACCCTAGCAACTACCCCATCTAAGACCTCTTGGAGCTCCTGAAAGGACTGGTCCTGTGGAGAGATACTTGCAGTGCCTCCAAGTCTCAGGACAGCCAAGGGTATTGCAAAGGAGTTCTGGTGAAGATCCAGTGATGATGGTGTACCAGAAACCAGAGGCCTTGAACAAATCAGTGACTCATTGCAATGAACATTTGCTCAAAAAGGTGATTGGACAGAAGAGTATACTATGTGATGCCCCATGGCTGCCAATGTCACCAAGAAGAAGTGAAGATGGTTTTTTTTGCTTTGCTTTTGTTTGCTTTTTTGCTTGCTTGTTTTGTTTTGATTTGTTCCTTTTATTAAAATTTTTTGTGGTGGTGAACTGCAGCAGTGATAGGAAGATATAGGGGGATCAGGGGGTGAGTAGAATTGGGGTGTATGATATGAAACTCCTAAAGAATCAGTAAATACCAAGAAAAGTAAAAAATAATTTCTACAAAGTCAGTGCACCATTGCCCGATTCATAATCACATATTGAAATAGTAGCATGCTTTACAAACATTTTTAAGGCACAGAAAAGTAGGTAGAGATGATGCTTCAAGACTCTTTCATTTTGTGTAATTTTATGAATTTTTAAAGATGGGTAAATGCATTCTACTCCAAGCTGTTACACTGTGGTTGCACTTCGTTCATGTAGTAAACACAGAAAGATATTAACAAACCTAAAAATGGCATAAGGACAGTGTGTTTGACTACCAGTCTTGTCTTTAATCATTTCCATGGATATTGGTTTCACTGTATCTTACATTAATCATCTCTAAGCAAAAAGAGATGAGAAATGTTAACCCGTTATTTTGTAGTCAGGAAAGAGGATACAAGAAGGTTCAGAGGTTTTCTTTGGGCAATTTCGGCTCTAGGGCTCTGTTAAAGTCTGTGGAAGAAGCTATTTGTCTTAAATGACAGTTTTGAGTTTTAACAGCTAGGATCCAGTATAAACTAAGTCTAACACACTGTGTTTGCAATAGAGAAACAACAAGACTGGGAGCCAAGATTTCCATGCTCTTTGCATTTGCACCACTAACGAGATCTGGTGACTTTTAGGATTGTTTTTAAGTCAAATGGTAATTAGAAACAGCCATTTATCAAAAATCATTTAATGAGAGGACAATCTATACCAGAGGTGGTATGAGCTACTTGTCAACTTATATTTTATACTTTCAATGAGATCCTCCTCTTCTAGTGGAGCAAATTTATAAATAAAAAGAAGACAGGTCTGTTTAAGAGGTATCTTTGGTACGATGTGGGAGGAGAGCACACAAGCAGAGCAGAAGTTACAATAAGAGGATTCAGAACCTGATTACAGGTATCTCATTACAGAATAGCCAACTAAGTAAATGCTGGTTAAGCAGATTATAGTTGTTATAGACCAAAGGAATGATCTGCAAAAACTCAGAGCCAAGCTGCATTATCTAAGGTGGGTGATCATTTTAACAGAGAAAGACAAAACAAATATTCCAATGTAGCATGAGGGCCGGCTTGTTGGGGTATCTGTCCTGCCCAGTACCCCACAGCAGGCAGGCCCCAAAGAAAATCACACACAGGACTCCAAAAGATTATAAAATGATTGACCCATTTTGTCAGGCTACTTATTAGTTCTTATGACTTATCTTAACCCATTATTCTGGTCTATGTTAGCCATATGGCTTGGTACCTCTTTCAGCTGTCAGCTCACATGTTGTTGCCTCTTCGGTGGTCTGCGCAGGAGTGGCTGAGGGAGTTTCCTCCTCCCTAGCCTTATCCTATTCTCATTGCTCCACCTCTACTTCCTGTCTGGTTGACCCGCCTATACTTCCTGCCTGGCCAATCAGTGTTTTATTAAAATACATGATTGACAGAATACAGACAATTCTCCCACATCATTCCAAAAAGTTTAATTTTGAAGCATGAGTCATAAAGATAATACCAATAAAACACACACACACACACAGTTTAATTTAAACATGAATGGAGAAGGACATTTTTATAAGTATTTTAAGCATAAACTGGACATATAGTATACGAACCTTGAAAAACCACATAAAGGCAGAATATAGACTTTATTGGTAATATAAGAAATAAATGAATCTGTGATGAGAGAAAGCAGTGAGAACCTGATTTAAAATAGTGAATGTGACACAGTAGATATGAATGGCTGGTTTTGGAAATACTTATACGGCAAAATCTATAGATTCCAAACAATTCCTTTGTCTGAGGAATGGATGTAGAATAATTTTGAGTTTATTAACCTAATCTATTGAAGAGAAGGGATTCTGGGGCCAGCTGATACAATTCAACTGTGTGTCAGTTGAGATGGAGAAATTAGGATATATTTGATGAAAAGACTCTAAGATTCTGAGTTAATTTTATACGAAGGTCAGAGGCTTGGAGGTAATTGGCCTTCAAGTCCAATGTCATCCCAGACCAAAATTCCAGCAGTCTATCATGGTTCTAAGTACTACTTTATTAAGAGGCAGACTAAGCCTAGAAGTGTTGAGAGACCTTGATGGTCAGAGATTGCATTCTATCATGGTCTAACAGCTCTCTCCAAACCTTGGCAACATGAAGGAATCCCTCTACAGTGTGACTTCCTGCTTTTTACCTGCCCCTGTGTGGAAAGTGCCTCTTGACCTAGAGAAGTGACTTTATTTGAAAGCTGTCCCTAACCTTGGATGCCTGATTTATCTATAGTGTGATTGGTGGAATAAGTTCTTACTAGGAGCTTTTCTCTTGCTGTCTAGATGGTAACTAAGACTTGTACCAGGAGCTTTGCAATAGGAACCTACTACCACAAATGAAGACATATGACTGGAGTGCGTCACCAAATGCCAATTAGGGTTTGTCTCCAGCCTTCCAAATCCTATGTATTCCCTATACTCTAGAATAAAGCTGAACTGATTCATCCAAGTCATCTCCCATAGGGCTTTCTCCATCATATCCACAGGCATCCCTTCGCCCTCTCAGACCAGAAACAGACCCCCAGAAAGGAGAACACACATAGGAAAACTTCACCAGTCAGATCTAAATGACAAAAATAAAGATTGTATTTCCCTAGCATGCAGAATCAGAACTCCAAAGCCATTGGCACTTGCTTCTCTCCAGTCCCTGCCGTGCCTTTCTCAGCATCTCTCCTATTCTGCTGGTGTGACTATGGTCTCATGGCTGCTTTCAATTAATGAAGATAGCAAGATGATGTTATTTGTCAAATTTGGATTTCTGCAAGATCTGGGACGGATCTATCTTCCCTGAGTCGTGTGAGCAGGTAGAATGTATTTTAGAAGCAGCAGTGAGTTCCCCATAAAAGGAGAGGACAATTACATGTGTCCCAACAGCCCTGTCTCTGATACGGGGGTAAGAATATGCCCCTGGGAAGTTTAGGAACAGAAGGAGCCAAGAACGAGTTATTGAATAGAATAGAGCAAGATTAGATGTGATACCCATAATGTGAGATTCAGAGAGACAAAAGGAGAAGCACACTTGAGAAACTTCCATAAGAGGAAAAATTTAAATACAATTTTCTATACTATTGAATGAGAAACCTATGTGGAATCCATTTCTTTCCCTCTGTCATTAAATACGTTAAGGATATATCTTTGGCACCCTGCTTTTCAGGATCACTGATTTTAAACTTCATATTTTCTCTTCCTTTGTCACTTTCTTTATTATATCCTGCAGCAGAAGGATATAAACCATGTTTCTGGTTTTTATTCTAAGTAGCATGAAAAGATTTCTAAGTGTGAAGTAGATCCAAGGGGAAAATAACTCTCTTGGCATAGATGCTATTGCTATTAAATTACCACCTTAAGTAGATGTACATAGAGGAGACACAGTTAATTTCACAGAAAGATGGGAAGGGCCACTAAGGTAATGAACTTTATTGAGAATGCTTTTAATTCCATTATGCAGGTTTAAGAAAGAAGCTTTTCTAACAAGTCAGACCACTGAATTGATAAAAGAAGCATTTAGTTAGCAAATGCCTTTGTGCTTCCCGGCTCACTGGTGTGTTTGCTTTAGAAGCGAGTGTTTTTCATGTGATAGAGGCAAGCACACCTCTCTAACCCAGCAGTCGTCTCAAAAATAGATGTGTGTGCATGCGTGCATGTGTGTGTCTGTGTGTGTATGTGTCTGTGTGTGTTTTAGGGGGACAATCATCATCATCAAGCAGCTAAGGAATATATTAAGCAACTTTTCATGGATATGTGGACTGCATAATTTAAAACTGTCCTGGGGCGCCCATAAATTATGCATAGGTTTTGTTTCCTTATTGTACAGTTTTCGAAGAAAGAAAGAAAATTTGGTTTCTACAGTTTCTACGCCTTTAGCCTTAGCTAGACCTCTGTGTTGACTACTGAGCATTCAAGAGGAAACATGCCCTCTGCCCTGCAGAGTATTTCCTGAGACCTTCTCAGGGTGCTCATTCCTTCTCACGTAATTTTGTCTTTAGAAGGCACATCAACTGCCGATTTCAACAGAGGAATCCATTAGACTCTGTCAAAACAATAAGAAGAGAGTTTGGGATGTTATTTGATAAGTTGTTAATTTATCTTGCTATAGTTAATGCCACCATTTAACACATTCTGTATATAGCATTTATTGGTTGTGCTGCGATCATGTGTGAGTTCCTTGGATCTTGATTTTTTAAATATTTTCTGTTGTTTTTCTGTTTTCTGTGGCCATGCCTTATCTGGTAATACACAAGCTGTATTTGCTTGAAAGATAATCTCCACCCTGTCAGCACACCATAACCCTTTCGTCGACTTTGAAATGGCAGCCCCGTAAGCAACAGGTAGTCTTAAAAAGCTCTGAGGATCTTGGGAAGAAATCCCACACAATGATTTTATTTGCTTGGGTCACTGCTTGATAAATCAACATTTGAGAGTACTGTAATTAGTGATCAGCACGGGGCACTGTGTTCCGCTGCTTAGTGTTTAAAGATCGGGAATCTTTAAATCATTACTTTTAGGTCTCTTTTAATTACTACACTTGGGGACAAGGGGTATATGTTTTAATTGTTTGTTTTTAGACTGTAGCCAGAGTTTAACAAGTTGCTCTTCCAGGCCCTGTGGACATATGTACATTCCCCAGCGATGGCCTCTCTTCTTTGACCGCTAGGTGGCAGACGAGCTTTGCAGTTCCTGTTTCTGCACTTGGGTTGCTTGAGTACTGTCTCAGTGTCTTCCTCCAGTAGCTGAATCCGATATAAATGGATGAAGGAGCAGATGCTATATGTGACATACAATGCCATTAATAAAGCACAATGCAACAACTTTGAGCCAAGTTCTTAACTCCAAAAGGTCCGTTGAAACCACTGCTTTGCTAATGGGTTGAGAGAAAAGAATCCTGAAATAAAGACTGTTTCATTTGACTCATCCCCCTCCCCAGGTTACATTTGTGTATGATTTTGAACCAGGGGACAGGACTAGTGCATAAAAGGGAGACAATTGGCAGCCCACGCATACACTGCTTCTTGGAAAGAGTCTTGATGCTCCACCCAGCTTTGCTTCTGGGATGTTCCCCTGCCTGCTGCAGAAGGGGTATTGTGGCAACAAAAGCAAAGGGAGGGAGAAACAGCACGCAAAACTAAATCGGCTGGATTGAAAATTCGTGCAGCTTTGAGGATTTGGAACGGTGAGAGGATAATTATACTGAGTCAAAACGGGAGAAGAATCGGGTTGGAAAACAAAAATTGTTAAAGGGGTTTGCTAACTGCATCTCCACAACGTTGTTTGGGAGCTATGACCTCCTGCAACTTAGGGAGCTCTAACAGTAAAGTCAGGAAAGTGTTTGTATCAAACAGGCACTCACATTTGCAGAATATGTGTTACTGTGTTGGGGAGGAAATCTGGGAATGTACTGTTAACGAGGCCTTTGTAATCCAAAATAAATATAACTCTCCTCTTGGGAGAGAATAGGGCTTATGAAGTATGAGAAGAATGAAAAGGGGGTTCCTATCGACCCGGACAGGGAGGTATGCAGCCATGCATTTTCCTGAGAAGACAATAATCAGTATGATCTATTCTAAACTGATCCACCTACATCTACCATCACAGCCAGCACCCGATGCGGGGTGAATGACACACAGCAGCCCCCCCCCCCCCAAAATGTCACGGTCTAGCCAGTGTTCACCAATTAAAACTAATAAACATGCCTTCCCTCGCCGTGGATGTGTCTCCAGTCCTGCAGACAGCAGGGCAGGCTGCAGCAGGGCATAAAAACAGCAGTAGTTGCTGGAGCAGCCAGAGCCCTGGACAGCAGGTGCACTTGGCTGGGGACAGAGAAGGGCACAGTGTGTCGCTGGCACTGCCTGCTCACAAATGAAGGCAGAACTGTGTTGTTTACAAATTGATAGCAGAGGGGATTTGGGAAGCGAGTCTTGCACACTGCATTCAGTGTTCTGCACAGCCCAAGTGGTGTCTGCACTGTCTGATGGGGTTGCAGTCACCCTAGAAAGGAATTTCTTTTATTATCACCCCAGTGCCGTCTTTGCAGTTTGCACAGGCCTGGGTCTATAAGGTACATAAATATCCCTGGTGAGAACACCAAGCTTTGATGTTGAGGGCAGAAGACTCTCTGTCTGAACCAATCTCTTCTAGCTCTTACGAGTTTTCAGGGTACAAAGAAACTCACTGGGGACATAGCCTGAGAACAGGAATCAAGAAATAATGCAGAACGAAAATGGGATTTTAAAGGAGAGAAATTGAGCCTCCAAGAAGGAAAGAGATGCCTGAAAGACATTAGCAGTGAGTACTTGGGGCTTTAGTGTCACCAAACCAGGCTTGTGAGCTCACTAAACGAAGTGGGTAATCTCAAGAATTAGTTTGCCTGATGAGTGCAGTCTGGGGCATGGACCAATCAGCCTTTACATCTGCTGTCTGTGTTCGAATGGAAGGAGCAAGGCTGAGGGTGTGGCCAGCAGATGACCTCACATCCACCAGTGAGACATCAGGGGTGAGTTTTCTGCTGCAGTGCTGTGTCTAATAGAGGGAGGACGGATGTGCCCTTTGCCCATCTGGCTGGCAGTGCAGCACCCTGTGTCAGTCTTTGTTTGCACCTCTGCTCACTGTGATCGTCCTGCCTGGCTGTGTCGCTGCTGTCAATTTAAAAGCATGATTCTTCTGGCAAGTGCTGTTATGATAGGAGACACCTGAAGGTCTCCTTTTCCTGTGCTTAATTAACCTTGAGACAAGGAGCACAGCCCTTTAACTATGTTTGTGCATACCCCTGCAGGCACACAGCAATGAGGGGCCAGTAACACTGCTGTCAGTGCCTTGTCCCACCTGCCTGACCCATAATCTGGGGTATTGTTAGGCAGTGATTTTCATCCTGGACATGGGTGGCTCTGCATTCTGAGTTCCCATGTCAAAGTTCTGAGTATTGGGCGACCTCTTCTTACAGGTGTATGCAAACACATAGAGCTGAATTTCTTTTAACTTAAAAACAAGACAAGCAAGCAAACAGAAAAAAAAATCAAAGCGAACCAACTTCCTTTCCCTCCCCTGACGTGATTTCTTGACCCTGAACTAAGCGAACACAATGATGATCATGACTGTGATAGTGGGGACCTGCAGAATATATTTCTTCTGCTACTGTTTCCATAGCATATAATTTAAATCTTGTCTCAAACTGAGTCTGTTTTCTCTCTCTCTCTCTCTCTCTCTCTCTCTCTCTCTCTCTCTCTCTCTCTCTCTAATATAAAGTAAATTGAGCGAAACGTATTTCACAAATTAATTAAGGTACTAGAAAACTTTTGACTGTCGCATGCTGTGTCTGGGCATACACGGGTGAAGTGGTTTGAGGCAGGGGATGGAGGGGAAAATGATTATGCTCAGTTCGGAATTGTGGTGAGGAGGCAGCAGTGGATGCGAAGCTGCAGAAGGTGTGAAGAGCCAAAACTTCCAAAGAGAAGTGGGAGACACAAGTCTAACAACACAGAGAAGCCGATGCAGTCAAGGGATTTGGAACCAGCAGTGTGAGAACTATGAGGGGTAAGTATCTATCCTCACTGGAGTTGGATCCAATCTGCGTGAGAGGAATTAATTAGTCACGTATAAACGTGAAAAGTCAATGGAGGCTGACATTGTCAAGGGTATGGTCCCATTGTACCCTTACCTATCATACTGAGAGAAGGTACATCATCTGTCCAATCTCCTAAGAATTCCATGATTGCTAGTCTGCAAGGATGCTCAGACAAGTGGGGGGAAAAAGCCTGACATAGACTAATTTGAATGTATGTCCTGTTAACCATCATCAGCAAACTTGTACTAATTTCAGTTTGTGGACACCCAACTACAAACAACTTCCAACACTTTACAATCACTGATAGTTTCTAACCAGTGACCCTATTGCTTTATGTTATGCCAGGTCATCTCAGAGTTTCCGCACATAAAGTTTTGTTTTGATTCTGGAACCACATGAGCAAGCCTGTCACACTATCATGTTTAACTAAAGCATGGGTTTAGCGCCCCATCATTTTCTCAGTGAGTACCTCATAAATACCAGGCCTGCCCTATACTGTAGAAACATGAGGTTCATACAGAGCAGGTCACAGTACTGACACAATTTGAAGTTTTGCTCTGGAGATGGACATCTATCTGTCATGGGATATAGGATCATCCACAACTGCAGGGGACAAATGCATTTGGGAATGAAAGAACATCTGAAGATGGGACTCAGAGGAAATATCCAAGCACATGGAGGACGAGTAGGAGATTAGAAAGATGATGGGAGGGAGGGAAGAGTGACTTTCCTCACATGGGAGAGATGGACACTGGTTTCTCAATCACTTTTCTAGGGAGAAAAGCACCAATGTATTCCAAAGGGCTAAATACCAACTCTGCTTCCTTCAACTTCTGAAATATACCTGCAGAACTGAGGACCACAGGCAGCTGTCTGAAATACACTTAGGTTTAAGAGCTACTGCATTAGTTTTGCTCAAAGTGATGTCTGAAATAAGGGCAGAAAGCCTTTGGGGATGCTGGCATGTTTTGCTTGTTTTTGACTTTGGTATAGTTGACTCAAGATGGAAGAATAGGAAAGTCAGAGACTTCGGCCTTCACTTTTAGAATAGGGGACCTTCTTGAATATCTCGGTTTCCTGATGAAGTTAAGAAATCACACACAATATAGTTTAAATAAATATTTGTCTTAAGTATGGCTGTTAACAAATTATATTTTCAGATTTGATGTTATCTTCCTCCTGCATGAATTGAATTGGCTTTCCTCAAGATTGTAGTTTTCACAATATGAATTATTACCGTGCTACAGATTCAGCTAGCATGCGGTTTTGATTTAACCTTCAAATCTACCCCTCTCTGTGTTGTAAATGGATCATGTAGAGATAGTTATGCTGGTTAATTTAAAGAGTATAAGATGTTAAGCTGCCCATGGTTTATCTATTCCAAGAAAATTTAGAAGGAGGCTACAAATCACCATGGTGACATAGCACATCATGGTCCTTAGGGGATAAGATACTGCAAACCTTTTTTAATGATTTACAAATCTCCCAAATGAATTGTCATATTGACACTGCTCAGGCTAGAGTGGGGAATAACTGTTCTCCACTGTTACACAGGCTGTAGCAGCGGGGGATGTCACGGTAGTACTATGCCTGGTAGCAAGCAGTGACTCGCAAGCAGTGACTCTCGCCGTACTTACTGTACTGTCAGTTCTTGACTTGCTTGATATTTTTAAAAGTAAGATATTCCTTGTATTCCTCAAGAGCCTTACTAAAATAAGATTTACTTTTAGATGGAAATGAGACAGTGAATATTTCTGAACAATCCTCATTTGTCCATTTATAACTCTAAGACACAGTGTTCAGATTCTGAGGCACTCTCAGTGTATGGTTTGGAGGCAAGTATCTGAATCCTATGAGCATCCACCTGCTGTAGCTCTCCTTCAGAGGCCACAGCGAGGGCATCTGTCTCCTCAGAATGCAGCACTGCTACTTCAGCTTCTTTCACTTGGATGCACTCAGAACCTTGTCGTGGCAGCAAGACTCTGAATGTTCTAGGATGAAACCATAGCAATCACAATGGGAAACTTTCAGCTTTTAAAAATTCAAGACCCACAAAGTCTACCACTGATTTATTAGATCATAGTTAAGATCAAACTTCTTAAATTGATTTTTGTTAATTATTAAAATCAAATAATTTTGTACCAGTTTCTGAAGGCTCTAATTATCAGTGAAGTTCTTTCTCTGGATAATGTTACAGACTTGTAAAGATGGTCCTGTATATTTGCATTAAAGAAAAGGTGAATAAATGATTATCTCATGTTTCAACCCTGCAGCCCCCTGTGGTTCACAGACACAGTTTCTCTTGTGGCTGATGTACAGCTATTTTGTGGCATCTCTTGGAATTATTCTTACCTTTTTAATAATGCAAGGTACTCTTGGGACCTAATTTCTCCCTTAAATAATTCATAATGCATGCTTTGTATTAAATGAACAATTTTAATGAGAAACCATATCTATTTGACTGGGGAATAACTGTTGATTCAATTTGAATGTTATTTTGAATGAAGTTGCCTTGGATTAACAAGGATCTGCTATATTGTTTTCTTGTTTGTATCCCAACCTTATTTTTGGTAATAATTGCCTTACATCATTGCAAGTTGAGAAGGTGACAGGGAATGGAGAGAATAAAAGTGTAGATAAAATAATGGAAAATGAACAGGGAAAACAAATTGTGTACAAACACTAACTTGCTTGAGTATCTCTCAATTCTTGGTAAACTAGAGAGTTTATGAATTATTGTTGTATCAGTTTTGTTCTTCAGTATAGAAAAGAAATGAGATTCTTATGATACTAATCCATTATTTTGGCAATTACTTTTCAGTCAAACTTTTACATGTATCTGTGATCATTGGAAAATGATACTAAGCAATATAATAAAAAATGTGATAAAATAAAAAGTCATGGTTAATGCATTAGTAAATATAGAATAATTATAAAATCCCATTGTGCAGAGCTGTGCTGATGTGTGCCTTGCTCTTGAGGCAATGATTACGGCATAATCAATACCCAATATTTGTTAAATAAATAGTGGTTAAAAGTCACAGTATCAACAGAGGAGTCAATGACAATTAAGCTATAATTAATAAACCCTATCACACATAAAGGGATTATGAGAACATCAGGTGAAAATAGTGCACATATGCTGTTTTTTATTTTTTATTGCTTTATTAAGGCATACATGATGATATTATATATTGTTTTATATCATGTTATTTTTGTTAAGTATGTGATCATTATAAATACCTAAATCAACATTTTCATTGGCTCCTATATTTATCTTCATACCAAGCATGTTTAAGGTGTATTTGTTTAGATATTTTAAAGAATGTATTTTAATATTATTAATTACTTGCACAGTGATCTATAATAATTCCAAAGTGCATTTTTATTCTCAGTAAAGTTTTTTACCCACTGGCCATGTTTCGTCATGTCTCACTCTCCAGTAGTTCTCTGGCAACCGTCATTGTACTCTCTGCTACTAAGAGTTCAACTTTTTTTAGATTCTGCAAGCGAACAAGATTACATGGTATTTGCTCTCCTTTGCCTGGCATACTCATAAACATGAAATGCTTCACATTTTTCCATATTTGCAAATAAGAGGGTTTCACTATTTAAGGACACATAGTACTATATAATTTTTATGTATCACTCCACACTTATAAATCTGTCAGTATTCATTTAGGATGATTTTTATATATTGTCTATTGTAAAGGATATTGTAATGAACATGAGAAAGCAAACATCTGTTTAGAATGTTTAGATGTGTCTCCTTTAAATATATTCTCAGAGGTGGGATTGCTGTGTGGTGCGGGAAAATTGTCTGTATTTTGTCAATCATGTTTTAAATAAACGCTGATTGGCCAGGCAGGAAGTATAGGTGGGTCAACCAGACAGAAAGTAGCGGTGGGACAATGAGAACAGGAATATTCTGGGAAGCAGGAAGCTCACTCCACTATTCCTGCCCAGATCACCGAAGAAGCAACATGTGAGCTGACAGCTGAAAAAGGTACCAAGTCATATGGTTAACATAGATCAGAATAATGGGTTAAGATAAGTCATAAGAACTAATAAGTAGCCTGACCTAATGGGCCAATCAGCTTTATAACTTATAGAGATCTCCGTGTGATTGATTTTCTCTGGGACTTGCCGGTTGTGGGGCACCGGGCAGGAACAGATATCCCAACAAGCCGGCCGTCATGCTACAGCTGTGTCATATTTTAGCTTCTAATTTTTTAAAAGAAACCTCTGTACCCTGTCCTTTTGTGGCTGTATTAATTTAAATTCCCACTGACTGGAGAACAAAACCTCTCTGTTCTTCTCCATCTTGATGATACTGATCTTTTTTCTAATAACCATTCTAATAGGTACAATGTATACCATCTCATGGTGGTTTTGATTTATATTTCCCTGATTATTAGCATGAATAAATTAACAAGTAACTTAAACATTTACCAAACATACCCAACATGAATATTGGTATTGTTACAGTTTTCCTAAGTGAAGAGACTGAGGCTTAGGTAGCTACACTGAATTACTTAAGCTCACCAAAAAACATTTTAATGTGAATCCAGAATTCTCTGACTCTCAGAAGCAAACTGACAACCATCTCCCCCTTAAAGGCTGGTCAACTTGATGGTCATGATGTGCCTTCCATACATCACTGAAGGATAAAAGCTGCTCGAGCCCTTCCCACAGACACTGTTCTTGTTTTGGTTTTTACAAATGCAAGCATTGTTTCTACTTAAGAAGGGAACACTGTTGAAACAATAGTCTTCTTTGTCTTTATCTCCAGGTTTAAAATGTGAGATGATGAAACAACATGCTTCTAGGAAATTCATTTAGATTCCTATCTCAATATTTACCATGGCTTTTATTTTTGAAAGACCATAAAAATGGTTGTGATGCTGGAGAGATGGTTTATATAAAGGGATGCATAAAGTTTCATGTAAAGGACCCAGTTCAGTTCCCACACAACTACAAGGAAGCCCACAGCCCTAGGCATCTCCAGTTTTGAGAGATCTGTCACCAACTCCTGGCCTTGGAAGGCTTTAGGCATGCATGTGGTGTGCTCACATGTATGTATATAAGTACACAGACACATAAAAAATAATATCTTAAAATTTGATTAACAATAAGAAATATTCACATATGAAATAAGGTAGAAGTGTGGAAAGATTTTGAACCATTTACAAACTGTCTTATAGATTATCATCAGGGCTCATTTCATATGAAATTTTAAATTAAGGTATGTTTGAAAAGTTCATCATTTAAATATAGAAAGTGGAAATTAATTGTCTCTATAGAGTAGTACTAAATATATCTTTAGAGATTTCAAAAATAAATCAAAATCTTGATTATTAGATTTTATTTGTGATATGGGTGTATGTTTTAGTCAATGTTCTATTGCTGTGGAGAGACAATGTGGCCACAGCAACTCTTATGAAATAAAGCATTTAAATTGGGCTTGGTTATAGGTTCAGAGGCTTAGTCCATTAACATCATGCTTGGTAGCATGGTAGTAAATGTGGCAACATGAAGGCAAGCATGGTATTTGAAAATTATCTGAGAGTTCTATGTCTGAATTCACAGGCAGCAGGAAGAGAGAGACCCCATGGGCCTGGCTTAGGCTTTTGAAATCTCAAAACACAGCCCCATGGTACACTTCCTCCAACAAGTCCACACCTTTTAATCCTTCTCAAGTAGTGGTACTCCCTGATGACTGAACCTTCAAATATGGGAGTCTACATTGGCCCCTTTATTCAAATCACCACAGTATATGCTTCCATATACACATGTGTACACACATATACCCATTTATGTGGAAATAAAATATTATTCAAATACCTTGCATTTTAAAGTCTTCTTTCAATTGATCTGATTATTTCTACTATAAAATAGATTACAGTGTAAAATAAAAGTATCGTGAGGGTATAGTTGGAGCCTCAGAGTTCCTGTCCCAATGTCCTGGTACGGTTTTAATCAAAAGCAAAATGTAATATTTTTAGCACAAATCAAATTTTATGTATAGTCTATATTTGCACACGTGTACATACTCATAAGCCTGCATGCCATTTTCTGTGATTATTAATAGTCAAGAATACAAGCAATTGCTGGTATCATTTCCAGATTTTGATTGAAGTAGCAGTTTTGCAGTTTATTGTCTGGTCCTTTCTAGTCTCAGAATACAACAAAAGGAAAAAGTATCTCCTGTATGTCATTTTTCCTTTTAGAAGAATGCAGTAAAATAAAAATGGAAAAGAGTTTCCTGTAGTGTTTCTGACAGCGAATTTCTCAGACTGCAGAAATCCCTCTTTCCTCTGTGGTACGTTGCTGCGGATATGCTGGCGCACGCGGAATGGATGACCTTCCCTGTTTGCATGAGTGATAATTCGTGAATACATAGTTCTCCATTAAAACTAAACTGCAACTTCAGCTGCATGTTTCCTTAGCTGTGCTGTTTTTCTTTCCTGACAAAATATGAAAGGAATCAAAGAAAGTAGG
The DNA here is from genome assembly GCF_982192425.1 of Myodes glareolus. Classification (NCBI taxonomy): domain Eukaryota; kingdom Metazoa; phylum Chordata; class Mammalia; order Rodentia; family Cricetidae; genus Myodes; species Myodes glareolus. Next base: position 46,091,324 of record NC_142037.1, read on the forward strand.
CTCTAATATTATTGAAATGAAATTAATGTAATTTGTCTGGCCAGGGGGCAGGACTAGGGTCTACGGGAGTGGGCTGACCCTTCAGGATGGTAAGAATTTCCCAATTTTACTTTCCAAGCACAGATGTTCTACATCATATTCAAAACATTTTATAAAAATGTCTTAGATTATTTGCTAAAGCCCTTGCACATGTTCATTTAAGGATGTCGCCAAAGTAACAACCATTTGCCTCTGATGAAGTAGCTAAAGACAGAATTCTCAGATACACTGAAGTAAACAGTCTGATGTAAACAGGAAACTGACTTTGTTCTTACAAATCTTTTGAATCTCACATTGATGATTATACTATTATTGGAATTGTAAAGCTAAAGCCCAGACATGATGAATTAATCAACAGGACCCCTTGACTAGGGTCAGAACTGAGCATTGTGCCGCCTATATAGATGCTATTTTATTGAGCATCCCAATACTCTTATCAGTCAATATGGTTTCTCAGGGAGAACCTAAGATCTACAGAAGTGCAATCATGCAGTCCCAAAGACATTAAGTGATACTAAGGTCTATTCAGCTCCATAAAGAAGACTATTTTATGCCATCAGATTGTTTACCAGATTCAGCAGTACTATACTTAATGTCCACACTTGAGAATAGAGTGTGTAGTAAGAGCTATACACAATTAAGTGAGATGTCTACTATAGTTTGCAAATGTTTCTCAAAGTTTATGTACTGAAAACTTAATCCTCAAGACAGCAGTCCTGAGCGACAATTAGGAAGGATTAGATCATGTTTTCTTTGCCTTCATAAAGGACTGATGTTACTATGGCCAGTCTCAGTTCTTATTTTAAAAAGTCAAACTCAGAAAAGGGCAGGCTTCCCAGGGAGGCAGAGAGGAGGTAGGGGGGAGGTGTGAAGAAGAGGAGATAGGGGAAACTGTGTTTAGGATATAAAATAAAATTAATTTAATTATACAAAAGAAGCCAAGCTCAACCAACCCTTTCTTTTGATAATATAACCAAATTTTACATCATTTCTAATAATTCATAAATAAATATAAATCAATGATTAGAAAAATACTATACCTTTATTCTGCATGTTGACATACAACAGTGTATCAAAAATAACTAATGCAATATTTGTATAATATGTGCATGTTTTATAAAATATTGCCGATACACTTGTTTCAAAATAAAATGTATTATAAGCTTATGGTATTTGTCCTTTTATTTACATCCCTTTTGTATCTCCCATTTTGTAAGTCCTTTTAATTCATTCACTTTCCTAAAAAACATTGATTACAACTGCAATCTGTGAGCAGTCACAGGTACTAATCATAGTGATACCAAGCAAACAAACCAGACTCCCTTCTGTAGAGTTATACACTAGAAAATGGAGGTGATAATCACCAAATGAAATAGATCATGTCAGACATAGATGCAATGGCTGGAAAAAGGCAGTAATGGAGGGCCACTTAGAATGAGTTTGGAGCTCAGGATTGGTCTTCGAGGAAGATGATTTTAAGTAGAACTACATGAGTGGAAGAACTTACATTGTGTAATTCTACGAATGCTGGGAACTACTAGTGGAAAAGTGATTTTAAGTGTAAAGAGAAAACAGGGAGGAAAAGTCACTTTGCTCTGGCAAGGCACTAAATTGAACTGTAGACTAAGAAAGGGATCAAGTGGGAAAAGGTTAAGACAATATGATAGCATGTGGCTTTTAATGATATTGCTAGACATTGTGGGAAATTGGGGTGGCAGGAAATGAAGAGGGCAGGCTGCACCAATCCAAGCCAGAAATGGCAGAGGAGGTAGAAGATGTGTGCACAGGTAAAAGAGTGAATTGGAATTTATTTGGAGGTTACAATGGAAAGGATTTTAAGAAATTAACAGGTGATGAAGAATTAAGACTTTTCCCTTTCAACTTTTAACTTATTGTCTAGAACAAAATATAACACTTACTTTCCATCTTGGTTTTATAGTAAGATTATTTATCAAGATGGGAAACTTTAAATTTAAGATTCTTTGATCATCCACAGCATTTTTTTAACTTTGTTTCATGTATGGCAGATAATTGATTAGCAAACTATTTACTCAATCATGATTAATTACTTTAGATATTTTTTGTCATACTATGGGAGCCTCATCTCTGGTTAGAAGGATTTTGTTTAACTTTCTGGATACAATGAGAGTCAAGGACATTAGATCATGAATTCGTAAGGACGCACATGACACATGTACCAAGCAGTTCTGAGAAGTAGAAAGTCATCCAGAACTAAGCCCTGTGCACTGCAGCTGCAAATCTCTGAAGGACAGATCTCTTACCCTGCTCTTCAGATCTTTCTATTTACAGTTCCTCAAGGCTAGTTAATTGTAGTGCCAGTGTCCCCGTTACTTGACCGTCCTACTCAAAATTCCTCATGGACCCTTGACTCTTTGCCTTTTGAACTCAGCTTTACATAATGGATCTTTGTGAAAAATCAGCCTAGTATTTCAGATGAAATACTCAGGATGGAGAAGACAGAGTCAGTCAACGAGCTGATTCCACCATTAAAGAAGCTTCAGAAAAGCAAAACACACAACCAAGAAGAGGAAACTGATGCTCTTGCTCAAAAATTTTGTTTTCATTTTTCTCTGTGTATTAGATGTACAAATATGTTAGAACACCCCCAATGTTGCCAGTTCTACTGCTAAGCTCGTGTTTCACTTGCACATGCGAGCTGCCATTCATCAGTACACACTGTGCTGAAGATTCAGGGTCTTCTATTCGATTCCATAGGTCGACTTCTCTGTTCTTATGCCAATACCAAGCTGTTTTCAATACTGTAGCTCTGTAATAGAGTTTGAAGTCAGGGAAGGTAATGCCTCCAGAGGTTCCTTTATTGTATAAGATTGTTTTGACTATCCTGAGTTTTTTGTTTTTCCATATAAACTTGATTATTGTTCTCTCAAGGTCTGTGAAGAAGTTTGATGGGATTTTGATGGGGATTGCATTGAATCTTTAGATTGCTTTTGGTAGAATTGCCATTTTTACTATGTTGATCCTCCAAATCCAAGAGCTAGGGAGATCTTTCCATTTTCTGGTATCCTCCTCAATTTCTTTCTTCAAAGACTTAAAGTTCTTGTCAAATAGGTCTTTCACTTCTTTGGTTAGAGTTACCCCAAGATATTTTATGCTATTTGTGGCTATCATGAAAGGAGATGTTTCTCTGATTTCCCTCTCTGCGTCTTTATCCTTTGTGTATAGGAGGGCAACCGATTTTTTGGAGTTGATTTTGTATCCTGACACGTTACTAAAGGTGTTTATCAACTGTAGGAGTTCTTTGGTAGAGCTTTTGGGATCGCTTATGTACACTATCATATCATCTGCAAATAACGAAAGTTTAACGACATCCTTTCCAATTTGAATCCCCTTGATCCCCTTATGTTGTCTTATTGCTATTGCTAGGACTTCAAGCACTATATTGAAGAGGTATGGAGAGAGTGGACAGCCTTGTCATGTTCCTGATTTGAGTGGAATGGCTTTGAGTTTCTCTCCATTCAATTTGATGTTAGCTGTCGGCTTGCTGTAAATAGCTTTTATTATATTTAGGTATGATCTTTGTATCCCCAATCGTTCCAACACCTTTATCATTAAGGGGTGTTGAATTTGGTCAAATGCTTTTTCAGCATCCAATGAAATGATCATATGGTTTTTTTTTTCTTTCAGTTTATTTATATGATGGATTACATTGATAGATTTGCATATGTTGAACCAGCCCTGCATTTCTGAAATGAAGCCGACTTGATCATAATGGATAATTTTCTAATGTGTTCTTGGATTCGGTTTGCCAGTATTTTATTGAGAATTTTCGCGTTGATGTTCATGAGTGAGATTGGCCTGTAATTCTCTTTCTTGGTTGTGTCTTTGTGTGGTTTTGGTATCAGAGTAACTGTAGCTATATAAAAGGAGTTTGGCTATGACTCTTCTGTTTCTATATAGTGAAATACATTAAGGAGTATAGGTATTAGCTCTTCCTGGAAGTTCTGGTAGAATTCTGCATTGAAACCATCTGGTCCTGGGCTTTTTTTGGTAGGGAGATTTTTGATAACAACTTCTAATTCTTCGTGACTAACAGGTCTATTTAGATTGTTCACCTGTTCTTGGTTCAACTTTGGTATATGATACTTATCTTAAAAAAATGTCCATTTCTTTTACATTTTCCAATTTTGTGGCATACAGGATTTTGTAGTAAAATCTAATGATTCTCTGAATTTACTCTGTGTCTGTGCTTATGTCCCCCTTTTCATTTCTGATCATATAAATTTGCATGTTCTCTCTCTACCGTTTGATTAGTTTGGCTAGGGGTTTGTCAATCTTGTTGATTTTCTCCAAGAACCAGCTTTTTGTTTCATTGATTCTTTGGATTGTTTTCTGTGATTCTATTTTGTTGATTTCAGCCCTCAGTTTGATTATTTTCAGTCTTCTACTCCTCCTGGGTGAATCAGCTTCTTTTTTTTTCTAGAGTTTCAGGTCTGCTGTTAAGTCTTCATTGTGTGCTTTCTCCGTTTTCTTTAATTGGGCACTTAGTGCTATGAACTTTCCTCTTAGCACTGTTTCATAGTGTCCCATAGGTTTGAGTAGGTTGTGTCTTTATTTTCATTAAATTCAAGGAAGACTTTAATTTCTTTCTTTATTTCTTCCTTGACCCAGGGGTGATTCAGTAGTTGACTGTTCAGCTTCCATGAGATTGTTGGCCTCCTGGGGGTAGCATTGTTATTGAATTCTAACTTTAATCCATGGTGATCTGACAAGACACAGGTGGTTACTAATATTTTTTTTGTATCTGTGGAAGTTTGCTTTGTTACCGAGTATGTGGTCAATTTTCGAAAAGGTTCCATGAGCTGCAGAGAAGAAGGTATATTCTTTCCTATTTGGGTGGAATGTTGTATAGATGTCTGTTAAGTCCATTTGATTCAATACCTCCAATAAATCTCTTATTTCTCTGTTAGGTTTCTGTCTGATTGACCTGTCCATTGGTGAGAGAGGTGTGTTGAAGTCTCCTACTATTAGTGTGTGTGGTTTGATGACTGCCTTGAGTTCTAGAAGAGTTTCTTTTACATAAGTGGGTGCCTTTATATTAGGGGCAGAGATATTCAGAATTGAGACTTCCTCCTGATGAATTGTTCCTGTTATGAGTATGAAATGTCCATCTCCATCCCTTCTGAATGATTTTAGTTTGAAGTCAATTTTGTTAAATATTACAAGCCGTACCCGCTTGTTTCTTGGGTCTTTGCTTGGAAAACCTTTTCCCAACCCTTTACTCTGAGTAGGTGTCTGTCTTTGAGGTTGAGGTGTGTTTCTTGTAAACAGCAAAATGTTGGAACCTGTTTTCGAATCCAATCTCTAAGTCTGTGCCTTTTTATAGGTGAATTGACTTCATTGATATAAAATGATAATAATGACCAGTGGTTGTTGTCTCCAGATATTTTCCTTTTTTGGGGGGGGGTAGTAGAGTGTGTGTTTCCCTTCTTTGTGAGGTGCTTGTGAAGGGTCGCTAGTTGTCTGAGTTATTGGAGGCAGTATTGGCATTGTTGGATTCCTTGGGTTGTGATTTTCCTGCTAATTCTTTCTGTAAGGCTGGATTTGTGGCTACATATTGTTTAAATTGTTTTTATCCTGAAATATTTTGTTTTCTCCATTGACAGTGAATGATAGCTTGTCTGGGTATAGTAGTCTGGGCTTGCATCCATGGTCTCTTACTTTCTGCAGTACCTCTATCCAGGACCTTCTGGCTTTCATGGTTTCCATAGAGAAGTCTGGTGTAAGTCTGATAGGTTTACCTTTATAAGTTACTTGACCTTTTTCTTTGCAGCTCTTAATATTCTTTTCTTAATCTGAATGTTTTGTGTTTTGATTATTATATGGCGATGGGATTTTTTTTTTGATCCAGTCTGTTTGGCATTCTGTATGCTTCTTGAACCTTCATAGGGATATCGTTCTTTAGGTTGGGGGAAGTTTTCTTCTATAATTTTGTTGAATATATTTTTTGGGCCTTTGATCTGCAATTCTTCTCCTTCTTCTATCCCTATTATTCTTAGATTTTTTTTTATTGTGTCCCACATTTCCTGAATGTTTTGTGATGAGAATTTGTTGGATTTGCTGTTTTCTTTGGTCAGAGTGTTTATTTTCTCTATGGTGTCTTCAGAGTCTGAGAGTCGTTCTTCTATCTCTTGTATTTTGTTGGTTATGCTTGTTTCTGAAGTCTGTGTTCGCTTACCTAGGTTTTCTATAGCCATCTGGCCCTTGGTGTGTGTTTTCTTCATTGCCTCCATTTCAGTTTTCAAATCTTGAACTGTTTCCATTACCTGTTTGATTGTTTTTTCTTGATTTTCCAGCATTTCTTTTACAGATTTACTCATTTCTTCAAACTTTTTGGTATAATTCTCTTCCATTTCTTTACTCATTTCTTCAATCTTTTTGTTATACTTATCTTCCATTTCTTTACGGAAGATGTTCACCTCCTGTTTAAGTTCCTCCATTATTTCCATAAAGCTCCATTTAGAGTCAATTTCTTCTATTTCTTCTGGAGTAGGGTGTTAAATTCTTCTTGTTTCATGATCCCTGGATTCTGGTGATGTCATGTTGCCATTCAGGTTGTTGGAGGAATTCTTGCATTGGCGCCTGCCAATATCCTCCTCTCTGGATGGAACTCCTCAGCACTGAAGCAGGGATAGCCAGTACTCCAAGGACACAGGAGACCAAAGGATGACAGTGGGGGCAGGGAGGAGATCCGTGGAACACCGAAGACCTTACTGCAGAAGCTGGGGGGGGGGCTATGCTCTCTGCTGGGACAGACTGCCCTGGCCAGCACCCACTCACCTCTCTGGATAGAACTCCTCAGCACTCCCGAAGTCATATCCTTAAAGTGCCCACCTTGAACAAAGGATTGTTCAATGCTTTTTATTTGCATTTCCTTTAAAAAATTATCTGAATTATTTTATAAAATATATTTTATAATTAATTTTATTGCAGTCTTCATTTCAAACAGAAATTTTCATGCATATCAGAAAAGATACTGCCCTTATTCCATTTGAGAGTTGAGGTGAAGTACACAATATTTCAGGCTAAATTATTATGTTGTTCCTAGTACTGAGAGAATAAAAGTATTTCTAATAAAATCATAATAAGGTTGCTATGATCTTCAATGCAGTTTAGCTGCAAACAGAACAATTACATAAATTTTAATCCTCAAAATGGCACATGAGAGGACAGAGAATCTTTTATACTTAAGGACCATTAGTATTTTTTCTTTCTCATTGACTTTGTCTAGACAACAACCCCACACTTAGATGCATAATTGGTCAGAGATTGGTATTTTTATTATTTTAGGCTTTGAACCATTCTGACTTTTCACCACATGTTCATTCATCTAGTTGGTTCCCTCAGGAACAAGAGCTCATAATTATTCGATTTCTCATGCAAAAAACTTTGTCTAATGCTTGATTTAGCATGGCCAGTACATGTAGATTGACATCTCCCCTAAATGGCCACATATGGTACAAGACAGGCATAATGGTTAATACGTACTGTCAGCTTTACCAAGCCTTGAATCACTTAGGAACCGGGCTTCCTGGCAAACCTGAGAAGGATTTTCTTGATTAGGATGACTGAAATGGGAAGACAGCCCAGATTGAGAAAGAACCATTCCTTGGACTGAGGTACTGTTTTTAAAGGATAAAGCAAGTTGAACTTAAACTTTTTGCTTCCTGAATGAACACAGTGTGGCCAACTGCCTCACGTTTCTGCTTCCAGGATTCCCCTGCCGTGAGATCCTACACCTTTGCAATGTGAGCCAAAATACACCATTCTTTCCTTAGGCTGCTCTTGTCTGCATATCTTGTCACAGCAAAGGAAGAGTAATTAGAAAGCATAAAAGCACTATATGTTATAATTTTGTTTATAAGTCTGCATCCTTTTGTAGTTTATGCAACATTTGGTATATTATCTATTGTGTCAGAAATGATTATGGGCCTGGAGTTATTTATATCTCGGTGACAGAGTGCCTAAATATACTGCGTTTGGCCCAACGTTCAGTCCCCAACAGTAAGAAAAGTGGCTGGGTTAGATATAAAATATTATAAGTTTTGTTTGTTAAAATATGACAATTAATAGAATTGAAGAGGTGACTTAGTAGGCAATGTATTTGCTGCACAAAAATGTGTACCTGAGTTGCCTGTCTCTAAATGGACCACTACTGATAAATGCACAGAATACCAAACCCCATCTTTCCCACATACATACACAAATGTGAAAGTATACATGCATATGTATAAGACATCGAAAACATACATACACACAAACACATAAACAAATAGCACAGGTAATTTCATTTTATTTTGTGGATATGGTAACTGTGTTACTGTACCAGTCAAAGCAAAGGTGGCATAGTTTATTCATCTGGAGATCTTTTTCCCAGTTTATTAAAAAGAAATGAAATATGCACCCTTCACCTTTCGTCTCTAAATGTTTTATTTTGCTTTATAAAAATTATTCTTAAAAGGGAATCTGAAACAGACACTTGAAAATTTCATTATAGAGAAGTGTGGGTGTTTTTTTATTAGGAAATATTGGAGGCAGTGGATGAGTAAATGAATAGAAATGCAAAACACATGGTATCACATTAGTAGAGATCTGCTCATTATTGGCAGTAGACTCTGAAAAGTTAAATAGACTTTATAAATTACAAAGCAGTAAATAAGTTGTCTATTGATATATAATAAAACATCACTGATGCCTAAAAGCTATTAATAATCTATTATTTTATCTCAGTGTCTCTAGGGATTGGGAATTCAAAAACAGCTTGGTCAGGTGGTTTGGGATTAGGGTTTCATATCAGGCACCTTTTATGAGCAGGTTCAAGCACTTCTCATGGTGTGCCTCATGGAGTCAAAAGTTGACATACCTAAAGGAGAGAGCCTATAGGCAGTTGTAATACCTTTCATGAAATGACCTTAAAGTCCTCTGATAATTACTACCCCATACTTTGTGTTGAAAGGCATGAACTCCTGTACAGATTCAAGGGGAGGCTAAGTAGATTCTCGTCTCATTAGAAGAAAGATTCCAAAAGGGCATGGAAGTCCAGAAATATTGCTGTGACATTTTTGTAAAATGCTGTCTGCCAGGGGCAGGTGTCACCCCTGCCACTTTAAAGATGAGCGGGCATATCTTTAGTGAGCTTCAAAGCCTCTGTCTCTAGAAACACTTGGTGTAAGGCAGTAATACTAACCTGGGAGTGGCATGCTTCATCTCAATGAGCAGTGCTGTAGCCTTGACTCTATGGATCACTGAAGTCGCATTGGAATCATAGTAAATAGTACAGAAAGTCTGAATTTAACCTCACCAAATGACACATGTGGAATATCCACACAGCCTTGCTTCCTGGCTTGTATCTGAGTCAGTGAGATTGCTTTGTCGTCTTATTGCCGTTAAGGCCAATGAAAACACAGCCATACTGTTTTACTAAAAAAGTTGAGATGCTTGTTTTTTCTCCCAAGTTTGTGTTTGGCATTATGTCCAGCAAATCCATATAGAGCCTAGGCTCTCAACTTTCTACATGATAAGACCCTTTAACACAGTTCCTCATGTTGTGGTGAGCCCCCAAACATAAAATTATTTTCATTTCTACGTCACTATTACAATTTCTCTACCGTTACAAATTTTAATGTAAGTATTTGTGACTTCCAATGGTCTTCAGCAGCTCCCATGAAATGGTCGTCTGAATCCCATGGGTTTGTGACACACAGGTTGAAAACTGTGAATATAGAGAGGATTATTTTAAATGTCTCCCTGGCTTACTACATGCTGCAAACTGTGCCTCATGTAACTGAAGTTCACAATAGGCTGTAGAAATAAATGTGAGATTCTAATAAGGGATAAAGATAAGCTAATTTTATGGGAAGCCAAATCCTACCTTAAACTATTTTCATTTCTGAGGGAAATAGAAAAATACAATACTTTCTAAAAATATATCCTTTAACAGTAAATATTCTTGTGAAATATGTCAGATTATTTGGTTTTATTTTCAAAGCTTTTGTAACTTTCAAAACTAAACAAAATGCTTCAAAGACTGTGGACACTTTAAAGGATGACTTTAAATAGGTAAGAGTACTATAAATCAAAAATTGAATAAGGTGAATAGATATTGAATCCAGATCATGTTCAAATGTTATTTTAATCTGCGGCTTTCTGAGACACAAATCATCACAGTATAAGATAAAATTTCTTGCTTATATCTTTCGTAAAGTTGAGTTTTTCTGCCAAAGTCAGTGGAGTTCTTTGATGTCAGTAAAGTGGTAGAGAAAAACATTCTGTTCTTCTTTTTAAAGAAGCTCCACCAGGGTTAGAATACACTTAAGGACTGTGGAGATGTCATATTAATTTATAGTTGTTGGCTTCTTATTCTGTGACAAAGAATAATAAAAGGTCCTGAAAAGCACAGGTTATTTGTCAAGTATTCATAGTGTGTGGGGTTTTGAAATTGCCAGTGTTGGAGAAAAAGAATGATACTTAAGAAATGGCTAACATAAATGCTGACTACTGTTGAACTGAGACAACAGATGTGATGAAATTAGTTTTCTATCTCAGAACTTAGGGATATGTATAGCTGCCTACATCCCTGTTCTCCATATCTACAGAGAAGTTGCCCAATTTTCTGTCTAAAGCCAATTCTATCACGTTTGAGTCACACAGTCAAGATCTACAACACAGTTGAAGAAAATCTCTTAGCATATGTGTATCCATGAATTCACATTTTACAAACTGCATTTCACTTCAAATAGATACAAACTGAGATAGTATTATGATGGTCTGTTCATTTTAAGGTGGTCAGTATTACTTTTAAGACTAATGTGACATTCCCATGGATTAAACTTTAGTTGGACATTCAATTTTGTTTTATTAGGAGTAATTCATCAGAAAGAAGCTCATGGTTTGTTCTCATGTTACTTTTTACATGACTGTTTAAGGAGAAAGAATCATTTTACAAACTGCATGCTTCAATATTTTGCTAATTTGCTTCAATTTTGCAGGTCTAGGTAGACTGGATATGTCATGGTCTCCAGACATAGATTAGAGTAAAAATTTTGGTAATGGCATATGTTTGTACATGCTTTCAATCATTCTTGATATAGAGAAGTTGTACATAAGAAAAAAAACCAAGGGAACATCAGGAAGAAAGCAAAATCTCCTCAACTTAGAAATAAAAAGAGGTGGCATTTATCTTGGACTATAGGGAGAATGGTAAAGTGTGAACAGAAAGAACTGGGTAAAAGAAGTATAGGAGACAAAGCAAAGTAGAAAGAAGAATTATCTATGAGAGGAAGTCTTATCTTTCATGTCTTCCTGTCTTCTTAAAATATAATCACAAATTACTCATGAGAACCTCTACTTCCCTAGATCTATTAGATAGACTCACTTTGCTCTTGGGGTTTAGAAAATAAATTCAGACCCAACCTGTACTCAGTTAAACAGAGCCTCAGGACCTTTCTTCTCTCCTGGGCAGAAAGTTGAAGTCAGTCGAAATGAAGATGAGATCCTGAGACTCATATTGAAAAGAAGGCCTGCCTGACTGGAGCTGGGAGTGCAGAGGAGCATTAGGACTGAAGATTTGAGCTCCTTTTCCCTTGAAATAGAAACAGTGCTGACAGTTTCATCAGGCTCTTAGGTTTTTGCATCAAAGTGCCTTACAGAATGGCTTGTGGAAATAAAATAAAACTTTTAGCATATGGACACTCCCTATATTCACACCCTTTACATTATCAGGGAGAAGATGGAGGTTTGTCTGTTTCATTTAAGTTCTCTCACTGACATCCAGGATGGAAATCTCCAGCTCAGACAGTATGTAGTAAATATTCAATCCCTATTATAATATGATGGTATTCAGTTATTCAAATGCTCAATTCCCAAATAGGGAAAAGGATTTTGCTGATGAATGTTTGGAGCGTTAGTTGTTCTTTTTTTAAGAGGAGAAAGAATTTATTTGGCTTATAGATTTCAGATTATAATTCATCATGCTAGAAAGGTCAAGGCATAAAATCAAAGTAGCTAGTAATATCACACTCAAGAGAACAGAAAGAATAAATTCACATCTACCTCATCCTCAGCTATATTTCTTTACCTTCACACAATCCAAAGCCCCAAGTAGAGAAGGATTATGTTCACTTTCTGGATGGATCTCCCACATCAGCTAAGGCAGTCAAGACAGCTCTTCACAAGTGGCTCACAGGCCAACACAATCTAGACAACCCTTCACTGAGACTTCCTCTCCAGTTGAGTACAGATTCTGCTAAATTGATAAGTAAAACTGATTACCATATTAAGGAAATAACTTACAGTGTCAGTAGCCCTAGTATACATACATGTGGGTTGTCTCGTTTTCAAAAATATGAAATATATGTGATATTTTGATTTTTTCTTTCTTAAGGACCTTCTCTACTTTTTTCTTTTTTTAAAATTGTTTTTATTGAGCTATATATTTTTCTCCACTGCCCTCCCTTTCTTTCCCCTTTTAGCCTCTCCCAGGTTTCCCATGCTCCTAATTTTCTCAGAAGATCTTGTCTTTTTCTACTTTCCATGTATATTAGATCCATGTATGTCTTTTTAAGGTCCTCTTTGTTGTTTAAATTTTCTGGGACTATGAATTGTAGGCTGGTTTTTCTTTTTTATGTCTAAAAGCCATTTATGAGTGAGTACATATTTTATTTGTCTTTCTGGGTCTGGGTTACCTCACACAATATGATGTTCTCTAGATCCATCCATTTGCCAGCAAATTTCAAGATGTCATTATTTTTTTCTGCTATATAGTATTCCATTGTGTAAATGTACCACATTTTCCTTATCCATTCTTCAGTCAAGGGGCATTTAGGTAGCTTCAGGTTCTGACTGTGACAAATAATGATGCTATGAACATAGCTAAGCACATTTCCTGGGCAGCACAATAGAGCCAATTCTGTTGGCAGTGGCATGGGTGAGTTAGCTCTGAAGTTGTGAGTATGAGAAGGCTGTCCCCATTACTCATTAGTCATGTAGCAGGATGGGTGGGGGAGAGATTCCCTCCCCCACACCACCTTCACATGTGTCCATGCCTGAGGTTGGTGGGAGAACTGGCTCCAATGTTATAAGAGTTGTAGAGCTATCTCTACTCCTCATCAGCTGCAGTACATTGGAGAGTGACCCCTATGCTACCACACCTAGACAAAAGAGTTGAGCTGGCCCTGAAGGTATGTAGGTGTGAGAGAACTAACCCTGAGGATATGAAAGAAGGAGAATTGGCCCTGACACTTGCTCATTCCTACAAGGGATGTTCTAGTCAGGGCAATGTAGGAGAGCTCACCATGGTGGTGAGGACAAGGGAGAGCTGACAGGCTAACCAACCGTATATCTACTCAGGCCCAGAATTAGTTGGTCCACCCCAATATCCACACCATTAGTGATCTGCTGGTACACATGAAGGGACTCGTCCTGCAGATCCAAAACTTGTGGATATCCATGACACAAGGCAACAACAGAATAACTAAGAGATGTTTTAATGAGGGCCTAACATTGATAGTAGCAGAAACCAGAGGCCTTGAACCAGACCAATGATTCTTTGCAATGAAGACTTGCAAGTAAAGGCATATGGATAAGAGGTTTCACTGAGTACTCACTGTCACACTCCAGCTTCCATGACACATTTGATTTTTCTTTCTTTTCCTCTCAGATTTTATTTTATTTTATTTTTCTGAGTGGGAGTGTGTTTCAAAGGCAGATGGAAAATACTAAGGAACAGAAAAGTGAATGGAATGGAGATGCTTGTTGTGAAAGACCTAAAAAAATAAATAGAAACCAAAGTTAAAAAAAGAAAATGAGTACATCTCAAAGATTATCCAGAAAAAAATATTAAAGAAGATGCAAGGTTTTTGTTAATATTATATATTTTTCTTTATTTTTGAGATTATAATTACATCATTTCTCTCTTTCTAGTTCTACCTTCAAATCCTCCCAGATAACACATTATTGCTCTCTTTCAAATTCATGGCCTCTTCTTTTTAATTAATTGTTGTTACACACACACACACACACACACACACACACACACATACACACACATATGAATATACATATGCATTTGTTATACACATTCCTAAATAAAACCTGCTCATATGTATTGTATTACTTGTATATGTGATTTCATGGCAGACAATTTTGTATGAGATAATCAATTCATGTGTTCTCCCTTGGGGGAGATTTTTTTCCTAATATCAACATTCCTTACTTTCCTATAGTTCTTTGTAAAGTGTTAAACACTGATGAGCTTTCTAATGTGCAATTGCAATTGTGTGTCTATTGATGTTATGGTTGTTTAACTCATTGAAAACTGCAAGTCTTATAATATGGTTTTAAAATAAGGTAAGATGAATGTTATTACGTTCAATGGGTATATAGTTTAAGTTGTGAACAATAAATAAATTGAAGAAATATCCAAAAAATTAAATGTTTATAAGTAATAAATTTTGTAAGGAGAGAGTAAAGTAATATAGAAAGAAAAAGTCACATAAAGATGGGATATACATAGGGGATTTTGATTCTGTATGATGTTTTGTTGACTTTAAACTTTTTAAAATAATATGAACAAAAACAGTATCTTCTGAGAGACATTGAATCATGGAAGCAGCTAAATTGAATCAATGTATATATTTTAAAAATATCTTAAGAATGAAAGTCAGAAAATATGTTGTATTAGGGGAGAGCTTTTGCTTTTGTTAAAATAGGAGAAAAAAGCTACGGAGTTTTTCCTTATGAATAAAGATCAGTTTTGCTTGAGGCAGACTTCCTAAAATATTGATTACAGACATGAAGAAAAAGACAAAGAAAGACTACAAGAAAGGTGAGGTACATGCTGGTCCTTCTACATGAGAGCATCTCTGAGACTGGGTGGTTACAGAGTCCTCATGACTTGTTTTATATGTCATCCTTGTGTATGTCATGGATAGAGATTTATGTTACCATTTGGTTAAACAGTGCAAATGGGAATAGAAGGATAACACTTTTTACCTGTTCAAACGCCAGAAAATAAAACAAAAAAACCCTCTTTAGAAGACTTGTGCACACCACACATTTCATATTTGTGCTGCCTTTAAAATATCATTTTTCAAAAAAAGAAAATAAAAAACAGACACATAATGAAAACAAGTAGCCTAAGTGATCCAACCTCTCAGTTACAGTTTCCTTAAAATTCTGAATTCAGAACAATTTTAATAGTTGATAGTTGAGATGGTCCAGACTCACAGAGAGTTGACTCTAGCCAACTCTTCAGATAAGTTCTAAACTTTTCCATCAGCTTCACAGACTGCTTGGGCTGACTCTTCAAATAAGCTCTACACTTTTACATCATTTGGAGACTAAACAAAGACCCCAGGACTTGACCATTTCTCCAATTTTCTTAAAGTCCCCTGGAGATGTTATTGTTCCTAGACAACAGAAAGCAGTCTAGAGAACATGGTGTTGACATTTCCAAGAGGGGGGCTAGATTATTTTTGTTTTCTCATTCAATGGATTATGGATGTTTATCATTGTCTAGACAAACAGGTTGCAAATTATTCTAGATCATGGTAATGGAAAAACCTAAACAAAGTAGGTTAGATCCAGAGATCTCTTTTTGAAAAGATAGAAAGGGGGATATAAAAATAATAGGACTAAAAGATATATTACTGTATTTACTTTAAACTAAAAAGCAAGTATTAATCTCAAATATTTTATATTGGTATGGGTTTTTATGTAATGATACAAATTTAAGATTATTTTTCTTATGCTGTATATGTGTTTCTGCCCTTATTTACAGTATTGTAACTATGCAGCTGCTTTAAAAATATAATGTACAATTAAGAAAATCAGGTTAGTAGTTAGTTATTTATAATAAATTATAGTCATATTAAATATGTTTTTAAACTTAAACAGATGCATATTTTAGGTAGATAGGTGGTCTTCAAACACTACAGAAAAGTATAGAATATGACATTTTAAATGTTTTGATAACACAAGTCTTTTCATGACAATGAGACATGACTGCTCCTGGAAGCATCAATTTTTTTCAAAATAGGATGATGAACATTTGAACCTCCATGAACAGTTTATTCTTATTGTGTGAGAGTTAGCCACTGGGTAAGAAACTGCCTTTACCTTGACTGCTGACAACATGTTGTGCAACCTAGACAAGCAGGATGTAAAAGAAAGTGACTGCTACACTTTGCCAAGACAAGGTAGCAAAGTCCTTCAAAATACCAGTTTTGCTGAAAAGTCTGTCAGATAGTGTAGGACTGAAGACTGATGATGGATGTTCGAACATTGCAGAAAAAACTTTGATTTATTTTCCAGGCAGCCAGCTGTCTCTATCATTTTTAAGGTGCTTTATGATTGGTTTTAGCTCTTTATTAAAGCAATCATAAAGCACCTTAAAAATTAAAGAACTAAATTGCCTAGGTAGGTAGAAGAGAACATGTGGGAATTCCAGTCAGAACAAAGAAACTGGGAGGAGGACTCTAAGCACAGGATTTCACCAACAGACTGGAAGCAAGTTGGATGTGCCATACTAAGAAGAAATAACCAGGCCGTGTGGTAGAATGTAGACTGAAAAATATATGGGTTACATGTCCAGTTCATTATTTGTGAGCTGGCAGCCCAAAGATAGGCCAGATTTTGGGAGCTCAGTCCAGTGCTCCAATGAGGGACTCTGCCTCTATCTTCTTCAGTTGCTAGATGAAGGTTCTATGGTGATATTTAGTAATCACTATATTTAATAATCACTGATAATCATCAGTCTGATTATAGGGCAAGTCAAGATTGAGCCCCCTCTCCTCTATTGTCTATGGTCCTACGTGGAGTCATTCTTTTGGATTCCTGGGAATTTCTCTAGAGCCAGGTTTCTTGTAGTATGATATGTAACACGAGAGCCGGCTTGTTGTGGTTTCTGTCCCACCCGGTACCCTCCAGTCGGCAAGCCCAAAGTAAATCACACACAAGACTTCATAAGGTTATAAACTGATTGGCTCATTTGGTCTGGCTTCTTGTTAGTTCTTATGACTTATCTTAACCCATTATTCTACTCTATGTTAGCCATATGGATCTGTACCTTTCTCAGCTGGGCAAGTTACATGCTGCCTTTTTGTTGGTCTGTGCAGGAGTGGCTGAGGGAGCTTTCTCCTCCTTAGCCTTATCCTATTCTCATTGCCCCGCCTCTACTTCCTGTCTGGTTGACCCGCCTATATTTCCTGCCTGGCCAATCAGCGTTTTACTAAAATACATCATTGACAGAATACAGATAATTCTCCCGCACCAATTTCTACTAACCCTACAATGGCTCTCTCAATCAAGATATCTCTCTCCTTGCTCTCATCTCTGTCCTTCTTTCATCTCAACCATCTCATTTCCTCAAGTTCTCCTCTCCTCTCCTCCTCTAACCTCCCCTTCTCCTCCTACCCTCTCCTGTCCACCCAGCCTCATGCCCCCAACCTGTTAGTCAATCCTGTTTGTTTCCAATTTCCAGGTGAGTCTATATATTTTTTCTTTCAGTTTACCTTATTACTTAACTTCTCTAGGATCATGAACTATAGGCTTAATGTCCTTTGTTTATAGGTAGTATCCACTTATGAGTTATTATATATCATATTCATCTTTTTGGGTCTGGGTTACCTCACTCAGGATAGTGTTTTTTTAATTCCATCCATTTGCATGCAAAATTCAAGATGTCGTTGTTTTTTACTGCTGAGTAGTATTCTAATGTGTAAATGTGCCATATTTTTTTTTTATCCATTCTTTGGTTGAGGGGCATCTAGGTTGTTTCCAGTTTCTGGCTATTACAAATAATGCTGCTATAAAAGTAATTGAACAAATGCTATTGTAGTATGATTGAGCATCTTTTGGGTATATTCCCAAGAGTGGTATTGCTGGGTCCTAAGGTAAGCTGATCCCCAATTTTCTGAGAAATACCACATTAATTTCCAAAGTGGTTGTACAAGTTTGCATTTCCACTAGAATGGGTGAGTGTTCCCTTTAATGCACATCCTCTACAGAATGAGCTATCACTGGTGTTTTTGATCTTAGCCATTCTGACAGGTATAAGATGGTATCTCAGAGTTGTTTTGATTTGTATTTCCCTGATAGCTAAGAATATTGAACATTTCCTTAAGTATCTTTTGACCATTTGAAATTCTTCTGTTCAGAATTCTATGTTTAGTTCAGTACCCCATTTTTAATTGGGTTATTTAGAATTTTAGTGTTTAATTTCTTGAGTTCTTTAAATATTTTGGAGATAAGTCCTTTTTCTGATGTGGGGTTGGTGACGATCATGATGTAGTCTCAATCCTGAACTTCTATGCCCCTAATATAAGAGTACCTACATGTGCAAAAGAAACGTTACTAAAACTTAAATTGCACATCAAACCACATACACTAATAGTAGGAGACTTCAACACTCCACTCTCACCAATAGACAGGACAAGCAGACAGAAATTTAACAGAAAAATAAGAGAACTAACACATGCCATGAATCAAATGAACTTAACAGACATATATAGAACATTCCACCAAAACACCAAAGAATATACCTTCTCCTCAGCACCTCATGGAACCTCCTCTAAACTTGATCACATACTCAATAACAAAGCAAAACCTCCACAGATACAAAAAAAAAATTGCAGGAAGCCCCTGTGTCTTCTTGGATCACCATGAATTAAAGTTATAAATTAACAGCAGTACTACTGTCATAAAGCCTACCAACTCATGGAAACTGACCAGTCAACTACTGAACCATCCCTGGGTCAAGGAAGAAATAAAGAAAAAAAAATTAAAGTTGGCCTTGAATTTAATGAAAATGAAGGCACAAGATATCCAAACCTATGGGGCACCATGAAAGTAGTGCTAACAAAAAAGTTCATATCACTAAGTGCCCACATAAAGAAAACAGAGAATGGTCACATTAGTGACTTAACAGCATAACTGAAAGCTCTAGAACAAAAAGAAGCAGACTCATCCAGATAGAGTAGAAGACAGGAAATAATCAAATTGAGGGCTGAAATCAACAAAATAGAAACAAAGAAAACAATACAAAGAATCAATGAAACAAAGATCTGGTTCTTTGAGAAAATCAACAAGATAGACAAACCCTTATCCAAACTAATCAAAAAGCAGAGAGAGAACATCAAAATTAACGAAATAAGTTATGAAAAGGGGTACATAAAAACAGACTGAGGAAATTCAGAGAATCATTAGGTCATAGTACAAAACCTGTGCTCCATAAAATTGGAAAATGTAAAAAAAAATGGACAATTTTTTTGAAAGATATCATATACCAAAATTAAATCAAGACCTGGTGAGCAAGTTAAATACATAAAAGTCATTGACCCTCCTGTATCAAACAAATTACATATACACTGAAAAAAAAATCAGGGAAACAGCATCTTTCACAGTAGCTTCAAAAATATTATTTTTGGGTGTAACTGTAACTATGAAAGTAAAAAACTTGTATGACAAAGACCTTAAGACAGTGAAGTAAAAATCAGAAGGAGATAGTAGAAGATGAAATATCTTCCATGCTCATGGGTCAGTAGGATTAACATAGTAAATATTGCTGTTCTGTCAAAAAATGTTCTACAGATCCAAAGCAATTTCTATCAAAATCCCAACACAATTCTTCACATATTTTGGCCATCTTCAGTTTCTTCTGAAAACACAAAAACCTGGGATAGCTCTTCAAAATCTGAATAATAAAAGAATTGGTATAAGTATCTGCATCCCAGCTCTCAAGTTTTGCTAAAGAGCTATAGGAATATAAACAAAATGGCACTGACTGAAAACAGGCATGTTAATCAATGGAATTAAATCAAAGACACATACATAAACCCACATATATATGGACAGGGGACTTTTGATAAAGAAGGCAGAAATACACATTGAAAAAAAGACAATATATTCAAGAAATGATTCTCCTCAAATTGGATGGCTGTATATAGAAGAATGTAAATAGATCCGTATTTATCACCTTCTACAAAACTTAGCATCAAATGGACATTTTATATCAATTGTACCAGTCACTATTCAATTTTCCAGTCGCTATTATTGAATGAGCTACCCTTTCTCCACTGGCTAAAATGTAGTCTCTTCTATTCTGTCAGTATGCATATACTCCCTTTGCCTACACACTAATATGTGTTCTTAAATAAGGAGAAATAAATTTATCTATGTTCTGTTAATCTATGTTCATACTAAAACAGATCCTGGCTCATAAAAAATAATCCTTAGTGAGTATTTGTTGTGTATGATGTGGTTTTTATCCATTACACAAATACTTAGTTTCTTAGAACTGTAGAAGGAGGAGCGAGCTGTGTCCCACTGCCCGGCTAGCTTAACCCCTGAAATAACCACACCAAAATTGTATTAATTAAATTATTGCCTGGCCCATTAGTTCTAGCCTCTTATTGATTAACTCTCACATATTGATTCAACCCATTTCTAATAATGTATATTTCACCATGAGGTCGTGACTTACTGGGAAATATTCAGCATATATGATTCTGGTGACTCCATGGCAGCTTTCTCTGAATGCCTTCCTCCTCCCAGCATTCAGTTCTGTCTCCCTGCCTATCTAAGTTTTGCCCTATCAAAAGGTCAAGGCAGTTTAGTTAACCAATGAAAGCAACACAAATATGGAAGGACCTCCTACACCATAGAACTTCTTGTCATGCCTCAAGTTCATGTGAAATCTCAAAAGGCAACAATAGAGTGAATTAATATTTTAGACCTACAAATGATTTCCTTAAGCCAATCTTTGGACTCCTCTGTTTTTTCCTCTGCTATATTCTTCTTATCTTTTCCTTAATTTCATCTCAGCTGTTCAAGGGAAATTCATTGGAGGACTATCTTTTCAGTATTTTGAATCTAATATACATAGACAAATGATACTCATGACTATTGTGGTGCACTTCCTCTTGGAGGCTGTGGATTGTTTCCAGTGTAGTAATTGCAACTCAACTCCTTCCACTCCTACCAAAAACGCCATTCTGAATGTAACTTTCTTACACTTATACCTCGATTCCTCTTCATTTTTTTATGTAAATTAAAACCACTTATTAGATTTGAAATTCTATCACTAGCATAAAATGCTTAAAGCATCCCTGACAATAAAATAATGGGAAGTTAAGAACAGTCCCCACACGGCTGTCCACTCTTTGTCTGGCAGCTCTAGTCCCTACGAGAGGATGAAAATCTTAATAAGTAACTATATATTTGGATTATTTACTGACTTTTAATTAAATTCACATAAGAATTTATACACACCATAAAAACTACATGCTTCAAGGTCCTCATCTTGCAAAGGTTAGAGCCAATAACTGTAGAAAGTTTTGCATGATTGGAAGGACCACACTCAAAATTGCTGTGATGCCCTGATAAGACTCTCCACGGACTTGTGATCTTTTCAGTTTCCTTCCCTTCTGAGTGGGTAACATTGTTCTTTGGTTGAAGTAACACAGAAAGCAGAAAGACAGTGGCTATGGTTGGAGATTATTTCTGAAGCTGGTAGAATGTGTTACAAAATCCTATTTCAAATAGTAGCAGCTAGTGACATAAAGTTTAAATGTTGAAAATGGCCTGTCTTCTGAACTCTGATTTTTATTTGTGTTTCTTTCTTCTTCTTTTTTTGTGAAGAGTACACAGGGCTGGAGTGAGTGTAGCAAACTCATTTCTTGTCATCATGTCAGAGAGGCTCCAGAGCACAGGGCCCTTTGCTTGCACTGAGCAATGCAAATGCCTCTCAGAGCTACAGCCCTCAGAGCAGGGTGTGATTACAGGTTCAACTGACTGTGAAAAGAGAATGCACAAAGGGTTAGGAGACAACAAAGAATCAAGGCTGTGAATCAAAGACATCCAGACACCAGTTTTTAGACTACCTATTTTCTTCTTTCAGAGAATACGTAGGTGGTATAATGAAAATTATAAATCAATTAAGTATACTTTTATAAAAGATTTATTGACACTGAAAAAAGTCATCATTCAATTTCATTACCTATCAGGAGGTCTTTATTAATCAAGGTATGATTTTGTAGCTACTGATATTTTTACTTAAAAGTATTAAAATGAATAGAATGCATTTGTTTAGCTTTCATGCTGCCATGCAAAGCAGTAATGTATGTTTATTGTTTGTTCCATACAATTTTCTTACATGTCACAAGAAAAGGACCCTTTAAAAAAATCTATAACTGACCCTTTATGATCACTCTACTGAAGTAGTTCTTTTCAAATCTTTTGTATGATGCACATTATCTTTGGCTGTGTCTATTCAGAGCTGATGAAAGTACCTTTCATGTTTCCTTCATTCTCTGTCTGTGAAAGCATTTCATTATTGAGTAGCACATTTGCATTCATGAGTAATTACAGGTCCAGAGAAGAGTCCGGTCAATGCTGGCTTCTAAATTCCAGATACTCTCCCATTTACATTTAAGCTGGAATTTTTCTTGGCTTTAAAATGTCTAATTATATCACTGCCTCTCTTGTACAGATCTTTTGGAATGGAAACTCTTGACTTTTTTTATATGCAATCTTCATAATTATTCCAGTTTTATAATTGTTGTCACGTCGTTTTCCTCCAAGCCTCTTTCTTGCTGTAGTAACATCCCTAGTAACTTGAAGAAAGCAGCGCGGCAGCCATTCAAAGCCTGTGAGCATGGGGATCTTCATTGTCTCACTATTTTAGTTTCACTGAATTATGTTCTTATTGTGTTGGCGAGTGTTATTCAGGCTAAGGAATACAGTAATAATAAACTTTCTTCCTTTTCCAGTGCAAAACATCATTTAGATGTTTAATTGCCTGGAAAAGTCATTTGTTGCCTTATATATATCTTTCCAAGGTACATAATCCTTTAATTATTAATCAATTCATAATTCTGGAAATAAATGTGGCTTTGTGTTTGACTACACCAAATGTTATGGAGTATCTATTTCAAGTAATTATGAATAAATTTCTGTTGATTCTTTAAATAATTTTTGATATCTTTGTAGATTAATTAGTCATTAGGTTATTCTTTTAACATATTGCCGAATTTATTTTTGAGAATATGTAATCTAAAATTATCCAAATTCATAGAAAACATTGGTTGCTTGCTCTATATTGAATACACTAGCACTGGGTATAGGATCAAATTAAGAGCATTTTGCTTCCTCGTGGTCTGGGGGATAAATACAGAAACAGGAAAACAACTCAGGAAGCAGATTATCCAAACGCTGCATTATTAGCAACAAAAGTAAATGATAGATTGGAGGACCTTAGCATGAGAATTTCTGAGCTCCTGTTCACACCAACCCTTTGTTCTCGGTGCCAGCCTCACATGTGCCTTCTAAAGACAATCTGAGAAAACAACAAAAACTCAAGTCAAAGCTTTGTGTTCAGCCATCTAGAAAGGAACACAATTATTAGCTATTTTAAAAGAACCTGGACAGATTAATATCTGAAGAGAAATACTTACCAATATTTATTACCTTTAGTCCATGAGACCCTCACACAATCTGCTCAGCAGGAGGAAGACACAGGATTAAAACTAGTACTTGAGAAATACTGCATTCCAAGGAAACTGAAGTGTTTTTACGCAAAGCACTTTCTGACTAAGGTTTGAGTATGCCTCTCCCTAAAGTGTGTGTTAGGAGGACCTTAGTCTCCAGTGCCAAAGAGTTAGGAAATAAAATTCTTCATGCCTTTCGTACTAGCTTGGGACTGCTGAGACATTCAGTTTTGTGAACTGACCAATGACCAGGTTCTTAGCCTGTCCAGTGCACTAAGAACCGCTGCTGACTGTGCAGCCCTGCCATGTAATGAATGCAAAGCCAGTAAAATCCCCTAAATTGTTCTGTTGGTCTGTTCTTCCAGAGAATCTTCATTGATAAGGATGAATGAGTTAGATTTCACTACTCTCTTCATCTCCCTGTCTTTCCACTAAATGTGGTCTTTTGTCATGGTATTGTATAGCAAGAAGGGCCTCACCTCACTATGTGATAGCACCAAGGCATTGGAATTTACAGGCTCCACAAATTTAAGACAATGTGTTTCTAAACTCTACATGCTATTCTATCTGTGGTACCTTCCTTATTGAAGTGCAAAACAGACTAAGGTATTCCATTTAATACAACATCAATTCCATTTAATGAACCAAAGATAGACACTTGCTTTACAAACTAAATGTGAAGTGTAAAATCTTTCAAATGTGTGGATGTGTCAATGGATTGTCTTTGGGAACTGGGATTCTCTTGAAATGTGCTTTTCTACAGAGTGAGGTGGCTTGAACTTATGGTAGAACTGTCACCTCCAACTTTATAGTAAAGTCTTTCAGTTCCATGATGTCAAGACACTATTAAAAACAGGTTAATTTGCCATAAACAAGCTCTAGTGCAATGATTTACCTACATGGTGGGCAACAATTGGAAGATTATCAGGTCAGTGTGGTGGTGTGTGTTCTTAATTCCTGCATTGTGTAGCTAGAGACAGGTATATCTCTTTGAGTTCAAACCAGTCTATCTGACAAAGTGCATTACAAGTTAGACTGGGCTATTAACTAAAATTCTGTCAAAAAATAAAGCAGATGCTCACATGTGAAAACAAAGAAAATGATGTGATTCACAAAAAGAATGGGTTGAGGCCTCATGGACTTTCCTTGTCCAACAGGTTCATTGAAGTCATCCTAGTTCAGCTTGAGTTTGGGCATTCATACTGAGCCAGAGCTAAAAGCATGTATACAAGAAAAATTATAAAGTCTATATGTAGGAGTGTTTTTATATCCACATATTCATGCAATAACAATTAATGAAACAAGAGGACAGGAATTTTACAGAGATTGGGTATGGGTATATGGGAGGACTTGGAGGGAAGAAAAGCAAGAAAGAAATGCTATATCTAAATTATGGTCTCAAAAATAAAAGAACAGAAGAGAGACTTTATAATATGCAGCAGTCAGTTACAAGAAAAAGAATAAAGTTCAGTCAAGTTATACAAGACCAAAAAGGCACAACTCTGAAGTACTGCAACATCCCATATCATACGGAGGAGTGGCTCTGCTTTTCCTTTTCCTCTCTTTTTTCCATTTCTTTCCTTCTGTAGGTAGAATTTAAGATGTTCTTTAGTCTTTGTTGACTATGTTATTAATTTTGGCTATGACTATCCCCTTTCATTTGAGAATCTGCTATTATTAAATGACATTATTTTCCTCTTGTATTCTAATTTCAGTTCCTGAGAAGTACAATTGACCTGAGATCTCTTGAGTGAGTATGAGATGGTTATTACTCATTCACTAACTTGATGGGACTTAAAATACCTATAGAAACACATTTCTGGGTATGTTAATGAGGGTATTTCCAGAAATGTTTAAGAGGGCTAGAAAGACACATCTTGAATTTTCATGGGACCATCCAATGAGCTGGAGTAACAGTTTAAATAAAAAGGAGAAAGCCGGTTAAATGCCAGTAGTTTTAACTTTCTGTTTCTTGATTGGATGCAATTTGACTAACTGTCACAAACTTTGGTTTTTTTGTCTTTTACCATGCCTTCCTCACTATGATATATAGAATAATTCTGAGACAATAAGACAAATAGCCTCCCTTAATTGGCTTCTTGACTGATATTACAAGATAAGCCAATTGATGCAGTGTACAACACCAGTACATGTGGGAATACTCATTAATAAATTACTTTTATAAGGTAAAATATTTAAAATATTTTTCACTCAATATTGTATAGTTTTTGACACTTTCAGAATACTTCAAATGGTTTGTTCCTTAAGAATCAATAACCAGCATGTTAAATTTAAGGAAAATAAGAACAGAGTTAATATTTAGTCCTCAGATCAGCGGAGTCTTACATGTTTCTACAAGAATATTATGAAGTAGGTAGTGAATTTTTAAAATATAGAAATCTTTGGTCTGGGGAGGTGACTCTTTTTAAGAGCACTGCCAGGAGTTCTATGCCTACACTTACATGGAAGCTCAGAGTTGTCAGAACTCCAAGATTAGGGGATCCACACTCCTCTTTTGGTCTCCGTGAGCTACAGGCATATATGTGCTACACCAACAAATATGAAAGGAAAAAGGCAGTTCAACTCCATCTTAAAAAGCACTACTCACGATCCCGGCTTTCTGCCTGGAACCCCTACCCTTCCTCTCTCCCTTTTTCGGGGCTTAAATTCCTCCAACTCAGCCTGGGTGGGCACCGTGGCCAGGACAGGCGGTGAGTGCAAACGGGAGGGAGTTCCTTTGTTTTAATAGCCTGCCTGCAGCAAGGAAAGATTTCAGGCAAAGTGATTCCTGGAGAGCAAGGGGCACTGATCCGGTAGCAGAAGACCCAGCAGAGGGAAGAGCCATTGGAGAGCATCTGAAGGAAGAGATGGGCAGGCGCCAAGGCAAGAATTTCTCCAACAATCTGAAAAACAACATGAAAATATCAGATCCCAGCGATCTTACGACAGAAGGACTTGAACACCCTATTCCGGAAGAAGTGGAAAACAGTGTCATTATGAAAGCAATAGAGTCTCTTAAACAGGGTATGAATAACTCACTTAAAGAATTAGAAGAGAAATATAACAAAAAGATAGAAGAAATGAGTAAAGAAAAGGAAGAGAAATATAACAAAAAGTTTGAAGAAACGAGTAAATTCGTAAATGATACCCTGGGAAACCAAGAAAAAAACAATCAAACAGGTAATGGAATCAGTTCAAGAATTGAAAACTGAAATGGAGGCAGTGAAGAAAACACAACCCGAGGGCCGGCTGGATATGGAAAATCTAGGTAAACAAACAGAGACTTCAGGAACAAGCATAACCAATAGAATACAAGAGATAGAAGAACGAATCTCAGATTATGAAGACACCATAGAGAAAATGAATGCTCTGACAAAGAAAACAGCAAATCCAACAAATTCTCATCACAGAACATACAGGAAATATGGGACATAATAAAAAAAACAAATCTAAGAATAATAGGAGTAGAAGAAGGAGAATTGCAGATCAAAGGCCCAGAAAATATATTCAACAAAATTATAGAAGAAAACTTTCCCATCCTAAAGAACAATATTCCTATGAAGGTTCAAGAAGCATACAGAACACCGAATAGACTGGATCAGAAAAAAACATCCTCTCGCCATATAATAATAAAAACACAAAGCATTCAGATTAAAGAAAGGATATTAAGAGCTGCGAAGGAAAAAGGTCAAGTAACTTATAAAGGTAAACCTATCAGACTTACACCAGACTTCTCTATGGAAACCATGAAAGCCAGAAGGTCCTCGATAGAGGTACTGCAGAAACTAAGAGACCATGGATGCAAGGCCAGACTACTATACCCAGCAAAGTTATTGTTCACTATCAACGGAGAAAACAAATTATTCCAGGATAAAAACAAATTTAAACAATACGTAGCTACTAATCCAGTCTTACAGAGAATATTAGAAAGAAAATCACAACCCAAGGAATCCAACATTCCCAACACTGCCTACAATAACTCAGACATCTATCGACCCTTCACAAGCACAACTCAAAGAAGGAAAACACATACACTCTACAACCCAAAAAAAAAAAATGAACGGAGTCAACAACCACTGGTCATTGATATCACTTAATATCAATGGACTGAATTCACCTATAAAAAGGCACAGACTTAGAGATTAGATACGAAAACAGGATCCAACATTCTCCTGTTTACAAGAAACACACCTCAACCACAAAGACAGACACCTACTCAGAGTAAAGGGTTAGGAAAAAGTTTTCCAAGCAAATGGACCTAAGAAACAAGCGAGTGTGGCCATTCTAATATCTAACAAAATTGACTTCGAACTAAAATCATTCAGAAGAGATGGACATGCACATTTCATACTCATAACAGGAACAATTCATCAGGAAGAAGTCTCAATCCTGAATATCTATGCCCCTAATATAAAGGCACCCACTTATGTAAAAGAAACTCTTCTAGAACTCAAGGCAGTCATCAAACCACTTCAAAACTCCTCTCTCACCAATGAACAGGTCAATCAGACAGAAACCAAACAGAGAAATAAGAGATTTATTGGAGGTATTGAATCAAATGGACTTGACAGACATCTATAGAACACTCCACCCAAATAGGAAAGAATATACCTTCTTCTCTGCAGCTCATGGAACCTTTTCGAAAATTGACCACATACTCGGTAACAAAGCCAACTTCCACAGATACAAAAAATATTAGTAACCACCTGTGTCTTGTCAGATCACCATGGATTAAAATTAGAATTCAACAACAATGCTACCTCCAGGAAGCCAACAAACTCATGGAAGCTGAACAGTCAACTACTGAATCACCCCTGGGTCAAGGAAGAAATAAAGAAAGAAATTAAAGTCTTCCTTGAATTTAATGAAAACAAAGACACAACATACTCAAACCTATGGAGCACTATGAAAGCAGTGCTTAGAGGAAAGTTCATAGCACTATGTGCCCAATTAAAGAAAACGGAGACAACACACATTGGAGACTTAACAGCAAACTTGAAATCTCTAGAATAAAAAGAAGCTGATTCACCCAGGAGGAGTAGAAGACTGGCAATAATCAAACTGAGGGCTGAAATCAACAAAATAGAAACACAGAAAACAATCCAAAGAATCAATGAAATAAAAAGCTGGTTCTTAGAGAAAATCAAGATTGACAAACCCCTATCCAAAGTAATCAAACGGCAGAGAGAGAACATGCAAAATAATAGGATCAGAAATGAAAATGGGACATAACCACAGACACAGAGTAAATTCAGAGAATCATAAGATCTTACTACGAAAGTTTATATGCCACAAAGTTGGAAAATGTAAAAGAAATGGACATTTTTTAAGAGAAGTACCAAATACAAAAGTTGAACCAAGAACAAGTGAACAATCTAAATAGACCTGTTAGTCGCGAAGATTTAGAAGCTGTTATCAAAAATCTCCCTACCAAAAAGACCCCAGAACCAGATGGTTTCAAAGCAGAATTCTATCAGAACTTCCAGGAAGAGCTAATACCTATACTCCTTAATGTATTCCACAATATAGAAACAGAAGAGTCATTGCCAAACTCCTTTTATGAAGCTACAGTTACCCTGATACCAAAACCACACAAAGACACAACCAAGAAAGAGAATTACAGGCCAGTCTCACTCATGAATATCAACGTGAAAATTCTCAATAAAATACTGGCAAACCGAATCCAAGAACACATTAGAAAAATTATCCATTATGATCAAGTAGGCTTCATCCCAGAAA
Organism: Myodes glareolus; assembly: GCF_982192425.1. Taxonomy (NCBI): domain Eukaryota; kingdom Metazoa; phylum Chordata; class Mammalia; order Rodentia; family Cricetidae; genus Myodes; species Myodes glareolus. Next base: position 46,120,624 of record NC_142037.1, read on the forward strand.
TGCAGAGCTGGTTCAACATATGCAAATCTATCAATGTAATCCATCATATAAATAAACTGAAAGAAAAAAACCATATGATCATTTCATTGGATGCTGAAAAAGCATTTGACAAAATTCAACACCCATTTATGATAAAGGTGTTGGAGAGACTGGGGATACAAGGATCATACCTAAATATAATAAAAGCAATATACAGAAAGCCGACAGCTAACATCAAATTGAATGGAGAGAAACTCAAAGCCTTTCCACTAAAACCAGGAACATGACAAGTCTGTCCACTCTCTCCATACTTGTTCAATATAGTGCTTGAATTTCCAGCAAAAGCAATAAGACAACATAAGGAGATCAAGGGTATTCGAATTGGAAAAGATGAAGTTAAACTTTCGTTATTTGCTGACAATATGATAGTATACATAAGTGACCCCAAAAACTCTACCAAAGAACTCCTACAGCTGATAAACAGCTTTAGTAACGTGGCAGCATACAAGATCAACTCCAAAAAATCAGTGGCCCTCCTATACACAAAGGATAAAGAAGCAGAGAGGGAAATCAGAGAAACATCACCTTTCATGATAGCCACAAATAGCATAAAATATCTTGGGGTAACTCTAACCAAGGAAGTGAAAGACCTATTTGACAAGAACTTTAAGTCTTTGAAGAAAGAAATTGAGGAGGATACCAGAGAATGGAAAGACTTCCCCTGCTCTTGGATTGGGAGGATCAACATAGTAAAAATGGCAATTGTACCAAATGCAATCTATTGATTCAATGCAATTCCCATCAAAATCCCATCAAACTTCTTCACAGATCTTGAGAGAACAATAATCAAGTTTATATGGAAAAACAAAAAATCCAGAATAGCCAAAACAATCTTATACAATAAAGGAACTTCTGGAGGCATTACCATCCCTGACTTCAAACTCTATTACAGAGCAACAGTATTGAAAACAGCTTGGTATTGGCATAACAACAGAGAAGTCGACCTATGGAATCGAATAGAAGACCCTGAATCTTCAGCACAGTGTGTACTGATGAATGGCAGCTCGCATGTGCAAGTGAAACACGAGCTTAGCAGTAGAACTGGCAACATTGGGGGTGTTCTAACATATTTGTACATCTAAGACACAGAGAAGAAAATCATATTGTTATCTTCCTGGATAGTGGAACTAGGCAAGATTGCCAGGCAAACTCGGGTGCATGGAGGGTGAGGGGGTGGAAGTAAGGGAAGATGGTCAGGGAGAGGGGAGAGGGGGAGCATTGTGGATGGCTTGGGGGAATGGGAGGTGGGAGGGAGGAAGGATGGTTGGGGGAGCAGAGAGGTTTATATCTCTGCTAAGGGAGCCATTTTAGGGTTTGCAAGAGACTTGATTCTGGAGGGGTTCCCAGTAAAAATTAAATTAAAAAAAATAAAAAAAATAATAAAAAATAATAAAAATAATAATAAAAAAAAGAAAAGAAAACGCTTTACTGAGTCAGGTAAGCCAGACCCAAAAAGAGGAATATGGTGTGTATTCACTCATAAATGGATTCCAGCCATAATTAAAGGTCTTTGAGCCTATTATTCGTGATCCTAGAGAAGCTGGATAGGAGGGTGAACCTGAAGAAAATTCAGGTAGTTTTCCTCCTGGAGATTGGAAATAGACAAGAGTCCCAGGTAACCTTGGGTGCATGGGGGGCGGGTAGGAGGGTTGTTGGAATGGGAGAGGGTTAGAGATAAGGGAGCAGGGGAGGAATGGGGAATGCTCAGGAGACTGGGAGGTGAGGAGGGAGGAAGGATAGATATGGGATCAGGGAAGAATATAACTCAACTAAGAGAGTCAGTTTAGGGTTTACTAGAGACTTGATTGTAAATGGGATCCCAGGTCCAAGGAGAGATCCCCAGATTGTTCTCTGGACAGAGGAGAGGGTGCCTGAACTGGCCTTGGCCCATAACCATACTGATGAATATTTTGCTTATCACCATAGAACCTTCATCTGGCGATGGATGGAGATGGAGACGGAGACCCACATTGGAACACTGGACTTAACTCCCTAGGTCCAAACGAAAAGCAGAAGGAAAGAGAACGTGAGCAAGGAAGGCAAGACCAGAGGGAACCTTCATCCGACAATGGATGGCGATACAGACAGAGACCCACATTGGAGCACTGGACTGAGTCCCCCAAGGTCCAAATGTGGAGCAGAAGGAGGAAGAACATGAAAAAGGAAATCAGGACCGCGTGGGGTGCGATCACCCACTGATACAAGGGGACTGATCTAATGTGAGTTCACCAAGGCCAGTTGAGTGGGACTGAGCGAGCACGTGATCCTGTCAGATTCTCTGAATGAGGCCGGATTCTCTGAATGTGGCTGGCCTGGAGTCTTTCTGAAAAGCCATTGACAATGACCCTGGGACTTGTTTCCTCTGCATATACTGGATTTTGGGGATCCAGTCTGTTTGGAAGCTAGCCTTCCTGGACCTGGAGGGAGAAGGGGAGGAGCTTGAACTACCCACAGGGTGGGAGACCCTGACTGCTCTTGGGGATGGAGAGGGAGGAGGGGAGGGAGTGAGGGGAGTGAGAGGGTGTTGGGAGGAGGGGCGGAAATGGAGACTTTTGTATTTTAATAAACTTTGAGAAAAAAAAAGAAAGGAAAATGCCCATACACCTAAAGTAAAAATAAAGAAATTAAAAACTTTTATACATAATCATACAAAGGTCTTATCCATTTAGATTTTTTTCTCATATTAATATTCATTGTGTCTTTCACTAAGTAAAGATAAATAAATGTGAAGTGTATTCAACTTTATGTGTGCCATTGTCTTTTCCTCGATTATTACCTGGGCATTTGGCAAATGTAAACTCTATGTCTTAATTCTGGAAAAGGACATCGTCATGTGTAAGACTACTCATCAGAGTGGGAAGCATGAAGATGCAGAAGTTAAAAGAACTGAAAGAACCTATACCATTGAAACAATAATAGTGCAACTGATAATTTTGTTTTGTTGTTATAAAAATTGTTTCCTAGAAATGATAGGGAGCTATACCTGCAATACCTCAGCAATATGACTGCCTAAATAAGAAAGATCTGAAGCAGGGAAATATCAACGACTATGCTAACTAAGGAAGAAATCTCAGTGGGTACTACTCTTAAACATTGAACTAGTGGCAACTAACGATTACTGAGAGAGGGACAATTATCCTTATTCTGAGAAGAGTATCCTACTTGTTACCTAATACTCGGTGATCAGCCCTGATATCAAATACACAAAAGCCACACTAAGCAGACTCAATAGGTTGCATTTATATATTCATGCCTTAATACACTGACATAGCTATTTTTATATTGTTATGACCAAACATCACGGCCAAATCAATTTATAAAAAAGTTCATTTGAGGTTGCGTATGCCTTTAATCCTAGCACTCAGGTGGCAGAGGCAGGTGAATCCCTGAGAGTTCAAGGCCATCCTGGTCTACAAGAGCTAGTTCCAGGACAACTAAGACTGTTACACAGGGAAACCCTATCTCGAAAACCCAAAAAAAAATTCATTTGCAGGGTTATAGTTTCAGAGAAGTCAGAATCCATGACCATCATGGTGGAGAGCACGGTGGCAGCAGGCAGGCATGGAGCTGGAGCAATAGGTGAGAGCTTACATCTGACCCACAGGCCAGAGACAAATATGAAGTGAAAGAGAGACAGTCACAGAGATAGACACAGAGAAATACACAGAAAGAGACAGCAAGACAAAGACAGAAATAGACAGAGAAAGACAGAAAGAGGGAGGAAGTGATGGAGGGAGAGTGAGAAAGAAAAAAGGAAAGGAAAAGACAGAAGAGGAGAGGAGGGGAGGGGAGAGGAGGGGAGGAAAGGAGAGAGGAGGGGAGGAGAGGAGAGGGGAGAGGAAAGGAGAAGAGAGGAAAGGAGAGGAGAGAAGAGAGAACACAAAATTACTGGGAATGTCCTGGACCTTTGAAATCTTAAAACCTACCTAGTGATGTGTTCCTTTTTCAAGACCACACTTCCAACACTTCCCAAAGAGTTCTAACTGAGGGTCATGCATTCAAGTATATGGACCTATGGGGTTATTCTCATTTAACCTACCATATATACATATATTATAAATATATTTATATTTATATAATTATATAAATATAATTGTTTATATATACATGCACATTGCACACACATATATGCAACAATAATAATCCCCAAGAGACCGTCAGTTTGAGAGAGAGTGACCAGAAGGCATGGGAGGGGTTGGATCGATGAGACAAGAGAGGCACTGCAGGGAGTACAAGTAAGGGAAGGAGTCATATAACCATGTTCTAATTCAAAAAATAGTAAAAAAGAAATTTAAGAAATAAAAATATGGTATTATTGTTTTACAGTTTCCCTATACTTGCACATGTACTCAGACTCCTCAGAGAAAAAACAATTTTGAAATACACATTGAACTCCTTTTTTTCAGATACCATAAAATGCTTTCATTATAAAAATAATTTCAACTACTTTAGTGCGATCTATAGTGTGTCCTGTGGGCCCAGTGTTAATATTCTATGGAATAGCTCTATTTGAGCTAAGAAGACATCCATGTTCTGTTCGTATTGACACAACAGCTGTAAGCTTCCATCTAATTTTATGCCTGTATAGCGAGGATAATTTAGTTAAATTATGAAAACATATCTTCATATGTAGTTTTACATGGATTTTCCATTGACAGAACAATTGATTCATTGTAATTCCTGTTTAAAAAAAATATTTGCTACCTGTGGTTTTCTCTAATGGTTTCCTTCTACAAAATGAAGTATTTTTAGTTATCCATTGTAAAGTGGTCACTCTAAAATTATACACAAACAGGCACCACTGAAAAGAATAAGAATATTTTATTAATAATTGTGATTTGTTTGCATGTATAGGTAACAACAATGACTAAAGAAATGGAGACCATAGATCTGTGGATAGGTTCAATCATGGGAGGTGTAGAAGGGAGGAGAAACCATGTAATTATATTTCAAATAAAATACTTTAAAATGCTACGTGCAAACACATACCCACATAGAAAACTTAGAATTACTCTTAGGTGCCTTTACTTTAGGTTCTAGGTATGTGCATCACTTTGCTTATATGTCAGGTCTTTAGATCAATTTAATATTCAATCTTAATCTGTTTCAAGAGGATTAATAAATGAATAAAGTGCTTTAGTATTCTTTTATCTCAACATCATACTGTGTTCTAGTCAAAACACATTGCTTCCTAGACAAATTGATTTTAATTTTCTCACTTTTGTATTTTATTTATTTATTGAGTACCTTTTTGATTCAATTAAACCTAATTCCCCTCCCTGCTGTTAGTTATCAAACCTTCCCAAAACAGCATCATTTGATTAAACATGATCTTCTGAGAATATGATTAGATAAGGCAACCTTTAATATATTTCTAAAGCTACTTACCTTCTAAAGAAAATAATGAAATTTGAGCCAATCATTTTGTCCATTTAGAGATACTGTCTAGAATTACTTTAGAAATTTGGTCTAACACTGAACTGTTAATTCATTGCCGTAGTTTCTTTCCCGGTGAAAGAAAATAGATGAACAGAGGACGTTGTCTTCTGGACATTAGAAAGAGCAAGTTTAAATTTACCCGGTGCTTGTTGAAGTAAGGAAATTAGAATCACCTGAATCTGGCTTAAGGAAGAATGCCGCGGCTTCATCGGCAAGTGTTCCTCTTAACAACCATACTTGACCCATCTGCGCCTCTTTCTCTGCCTCAAATTGACATTTTTCATAGTACACAATAAAGCAAGGTATCTTGGTGGGAGAGGGATCCAAGATGGACGCTGGAGAAGCTTTGGTTTCAGCCCCAGGAGAAGGCTGAATAGGATAGTGATTACCTTCTCGGCTAATTTCGCCAAGCTGTTGCTCCTCCAGAGAGGAATGGGAGTTAATTTTCCCTTTTTCAGTTGTAAACGTCTGAGAGCAACTTACTTAAAACACTGACAGGCGATGCGCTGCCATGCGTCCCTGTATGAGTGCGTATGCTCCCCTTGTCTTTCCCTCCTGCGGTGTAAAAAGAGATTTTCCTGCAGTGTAAAAAGAGATGGTGTTTGTCAAAACAAACAGCATGGGACTGAAAACATTCCGCTATTCCAGATATTGTCTGAAGCTGGGTGTCTGTAGCTGCTGCAGCATTTTGGCAGGCTGAATACCTCCCTAGAAACTATGCTTAGGAGGCATTAATGACTTTCATGTGGGACTCATCATATGACTAAAACCCACAAAACACTTTAACATTTATAAATTGAAATCGAATATGCATCTAAACTAATATTTTGTTAACTGTTAGCATTAATATCCTCACTGGAGTTCAGCTTCAATTCCATAGCGCACACTCTACCTATGGTGACCATACAAATGTGTGAACTTATGCTGCATGAGGGAAGTATGATGTTGTGTTTATTATAACTATCATAATTAGTGGTAAATAGCATGATAAAATATTTCTGAAAGCAAGAAGATTATTGAATGGGGGTAAGCTGGTGTTTCTATATTAAAGGCAGACAAAAAAAGAGGGGTTATCCGTTTGATGACCAAATTTTCATTTTAGGTCACTATTAGGCTACTGGGCTTTGTGGTAATTTGTTCATCCTTGCTTCATTAAAATGTAATTACTTCTGATATCTCTGGCTTTATCCTTTTGGCTGGTTCCTCTATTAATTAAGCCCCGGGATCCTTTAGGACATGAATAAATCTCCACAGGACAATGTTAAGTTGAAGTCAAGAGGTTATAAAAGAAAATTAAGAGTAGACTGAGATATTTAAAATGGCTTAAAATATAGAAATGAAAAAAGCAATGCATCTTTCTCCATCATTCTTTCAACAACTATGCTCATTATTTCTAATTTAATTTGTCCATGAAAATGTATGCAACCTCCAACAGGTGCTTTGATTGTACGTGTGTGTGTGTATACTTATTCTTGTGAACTTTATGCAGATTCTTTAGTGGTGATATTAATTGGCTAATATATTCACTTGAAACAGGTATGTCACAGTTATTTCTGAAAATTTCAGTAGTCAAAACAAAAAGTATACGTAGCTCCCCTGCCAGGCTTAAGAACTAAGTATTGCTGTTCTCCTGTAACAAATGCTGATTTAATTGACTATGTGTAATGGCAGGTTTTTCTCTTTGCCATTACGTTGGAGACATTTAATATTGGGATTAAAAGGCTGGTAGTAATGAAACAAGAATTATTTAATCTATATTCATGTTTGTAATTTATTTAGTTTCATGAAATTACAAGCCATGAAAAATTCTGAGTATTATGTTACATTCAGCTCTTACTTTAGAAGGATGGAAAAAATATCAACCATGAACACTGAGTGGCTTACCTACGTTATTAGGACCTGAAATGGCATAATTAACGAGAATAAAAACACATTAAAGTTATGCTAAAAGTTAACAATATATTTCAACTTTTGAGTAAATGATTCCATCCTGCCTTTTGAAAGGAAGAGATAATAAACAGCTAATTTACAAGAGTTTGGCATAGAAGAATGCAAGATTTTCTATATAGGGGAATTCTTGACTCAAAATATCTTCTGTAAATTATTAAATAAAAAAGATATTAAGAACATAAAAATCTTGGCCTTAGTGAATCAAGACTTGGATCTGAGAATGTTTTTTTATGATGTCAGTCATATTTCCATTGCTGTGAACAAATCTCTGAATATCATCTCTCATAGATTCAGAGGTTACTGTTTCTGGTCTGTTGGCTGGGTTGTCTTTGGGTCTCTCTGGTAAGGTCATACAGATCATTATGGTAGGAGACATAGATAGAGAAAACCTGCTTACTTTATCTTTGAAGCAAAGAGAGAGAGAATTACTGGGAATGGTGTCCTAATCCCATATCTCCTGAGACAGTACACTGCAAACACTCCAATTTCCTTCCATTTGGTCTTCCTTCCTAAAGTACAACGGTCGAGTTTGACATGACAACTAGGAGGTTCATGGTGATCTCAGTCTCAGTATCTGCTTGAACTGAGCGCCAGGGGAGAAGCTACGCTGCTGCAGATTCAGAGCTGTAAAACACCGGAGAAGCAAGGAGAAAGCAGTGGCAAGGACGACACTGCACTCACCAGGTGATGTTGGCAGGAAGCTGGAGCAGTGTTGGCCAAGGGGGCCAGTCAATTTAGGCTTCTGAGAGATTGCAAAAGCAGGGTACTGAGAATGTTTTCTTCACATTTCTTAGACATGGCAAGAGGATTAATCCCCTTACACCTTGTCATTTGTAAGGCCAAGATATAAATACAAAATTATAAAAGGCTGGACTTATATTTATTTTACATAGCTGAGTAATTCATAGGTAAGGAGAATTTGAGGTTCTTTCTTAAGCATGTTGAAGTCTTCTAACCTCTTATGTCTGTCTGTAGGTATAGTCTGGCCATTTTTGTTAATTATTTTATTAATAATTTTCTTTAGCAATTTTATACATGCATATGATGAATTCTGGTCATTGTCCTCCATACATTTTTTTATTCGCCATCTGCTTCCTCAGAAATATCTTCATAGTGTTCATGACTTTTCCTTTTATTTTGATTCATGGTCCATTCTTCTGGCTCTTATATTCTTTCTGTAACTTCTTTGGCAAGGTTGACTGAGAATTAAGAGCTGTGATTACTTATCTACTGTAAAAAGATACTTATATGTTAAGGCTGAGAGTAGCAAAATAGTCCTTAACTAATTAGAAAGCATATATATATACATATATATACTTATATATATGTATATGTATATATCTGACTTAGCTAAGTAGATGTAGTAGATTTTCCCTAGTACTTAAGACAAAGGATTTAGATCAATTTTATAGTGGCTTCCCTCTTGTGGAACCTATTAAACAAGGAGGGACTGCTTCCCCTAAAACTATCATGCCATTACTGCAACAACAGGCCCGACATCCCTTGCAGCTTCCATTTATACTTCAGAGCTTTCACATCTGGGTGAGACCACAAATGTCGTTGCTTACCTCCCAGCTTACACATCACTCTACAGCAGTATGAATGCTAGCCTGAAGGGACGAAGCTTAAGCTCAGTTCCAGCTTGATTTCTCTATATTTTGCATCTTAGGGATGGTGCCTTCAGCAATAGGGACTTATGAGCTATTATTGTGCAACCAAGAGTAATCATGAAGATTCCATATTGCTTTGGGGCCCTCTATGGTCTTCTTAGCCAAGCACTCCTTTGAAGGTATCACATACCTGCACAGGGTTTCAGTTTAGTGATCCATTACTTATTGGGCTATTACTTATAGTCTAGTCTTGCAAGGTATCTTTCTTCAAAACTTCTTTTATATTTTTAATTGGACTATAAGTTCTGAGTGGTTTTCTCATACTTTATGTTGATATAATCTTTCCATCATACCCTTGCCTAATCTCCCACTCCTGCCTGCTTTGAAACTTTATCTTAGTATTTCCTCTTTATAACCTCATTTTTATCTATGTGCTACTTCCCTTTAAGGACATAACCTTCCATTAACATCTTTTGAGGTTGCTAGCTTTTTCCAGGTATGTCCATGCAAAAATACAGAATCAAACCTAGAATCTGCAAATGAAAGAATACACAAGGAACTCATCTCTCTGAACTTGGGTTACATCTTTACTGAGTATAATTTGTCCAGTTTCATTTATTATCTGTAAATTTCATTATTTTTTATAGCTGTAGAAAATTCCACTGTCTATCACATTTTCAATAAATAGTCATTGACTGGTGGACATGCAGGCCGATTTCAAGTCCTAGTTATTGTTACTGGAGCAGCAGTGAACATGGTTGTCCAAGCGTCTGTGCTGTATGATGTAAATTTCTTTAGGTGTAGTCTCAAGAGTGATATGGTTGGATCACGTGATAACTCTAATTTCTTGTTTTCTGAGAAACTTTGACATGACAAGAAGGAGGTTCTTTCCACAGTGTCTGTACTAATTCACATATGAATTCCATACTTTAGTTAATCAAATTACTTTCATATAATCAAATTACCTTCATATCACAAATCTTCCAACTAACCTGCTACATAAATAGCTAAATATATTTTCACTTTTATTGCTTTGGCTTAAAACCATTAGCAATTCTGATTCTTCACTCTGAGGATTTAGTAAGGCAAAATTATAATCAGAGCTTGATAGATCACATTAGATGTCCTGCATTTTATTTATATGTTTATATATATTTTTATACAGAATCACATATAGATATCTGTCCTTGAGTTGAGTAGTCACATAAGATCCTGACAATCTGATCCTCCTATTTTACCCATCGAGTTCTGGGGTTGCAGGTATTTGCCACTGTGCCCAGTTTATGCAGTATTGAGAAGAGAGTCAGCTTTTGGATCATGCTAGGCATGTAACCTTCAGACTGAGTTGTATTTTTAGCTCAATGCCTAAACATCTCTTAAGGTAGTCTGCATACAGACATGACATAAAAAAAATAGAAACAAAAGCCAAAAAAAAAAACCAAACATAAAAACACGCAAGGTGCTATTTTTCTCTCCAGATCAGTAGTAGGATGGCTAGGTCTGAATGGATCATGGAGAAAAAAGCCAAATTACAAAATGCACCAAGAAACACCATAAAAACTGAAGTGTGTCCCGAACTGGAGGTGATTCTGCTCCAGATTATGTTCACAGATTGCCCTTTTTTTTCTCATCTTTGTTTAGGGGATTGTGCGGAAATAGTCTGCAGTTTTGGAGAATACCATTGATAAATACCTGTGGTCATCATCAGTAGAAAATTCTTGTATGCTTAAATTAGCAATATTTCTGATTCATCTTTCTTTTGTTTGTTTATTAATTGAAGAAAACAAGTAATTTTGATGGCAAGACCATGGATAGTGACCACCAGCACAGTCTATTAACTTTGTTTATTAAGACTGTTTAGGAAATATGGTCCCTGAACAGTGGGTCAAACTTTATTCATAACATGGAGATAAATGAGAATAAACACTAGATATTTATAAATAAAAGAAAAAAGTGCATATGCACTGCTAAATTGTTTCCACAAAGATGACTTTGGCATAAAATTAGATATTTTTATGGTTTAGAAAAGAAGACAAGAAAAATATATTTATTTTTTCTTTGAGTTATTTTTGTGGTATTTTTATTTCCTTGGCTATATTTTCATGCAACACTGAATATTTTTCTTAAAACTGTGTGTATGTGGACCAAAATCTCTCTTGAAAACCTTCTTATCATAGTTCATTGAGAAGAGGCTAACCCTGAATGAATGGATGTCTGGCATTTTGATATTGACTTGATGAACACACAGTACTTTTACTCTTTAAATTTTTATCCCATACTGCTAACATTCTGTGAACTTATCACATCCTTGATGGTCCCAGGGGAAGCTCCTGAGAGCTTGCTGTAGTTGGTATTTCTTACAGTGCCTGCTAGGTGTTAGTGAGTAGACCTTTGATAAAACTCAGAAGCTGAGGATTTAGGAAGCATATATATGGATAGAGTCAACCATGACACTGGTAATATCTGTATTATGTACAAAGTATGAGAGATTATAATCTTATGCAGAAAACAAATTAGTGAACTAATTGCCATGCAGAAAGATGCTGCAGGAGAGATGAGACAAGGGGAAACAAGCAACATTCTAAAACACCCAAGTCCTCATTACTGCCTGGTAGCTATGCCTCCTTAGGAATTCCAAGAAATAAACTTTAAGATTATACGTGTAAACCATGTTAATCAAAGAAAATAAAGCAGAAAGTGTTAGTTATTATTAGACATAACTCTTATTATTACTGAAAATTATTACTTAATAGTCTGAGCTATTCCGTGCAATAAGTTTCCTAAAGATCTTCAATACAGATTTCTATCTTCTTCTCAAATTGGCATTCTTTTCTATTGATGAGTGTGGCTGCAAAGTTTATTTAAGTTGCTTCATTACCCTGAATATTTCAGATAATTGCTATTAAATGTAGTAATCTCTTTTCTATAATATGGCAGAGAGAATAGAAATTTAATCCTTTCCTCAATTATTAATCAATTTCAGTGTTCATTTCCTAATAGAGAGTGTTTAATAGGACGGTGCTTGCCATTCCTTGACATCTCCTCCTTCTGCAGCACTGACGAATGGGAATCAAGCTGCAGACCTCTTTCTGATTAGCTGAAAATGTCTAATCATTTCATTCTGGAGAGAGGGTTTTTTCTGCAATGGGATAATTTCTTCATAGCAGAGTGAATATTAAACCAGGAGTGGGTGTGGAGCTGAAAAAATAATTAAAAGAGAGACAAGAGAGGGGATCAACGTTATATCTTTTACTTTATTTTTTGGTGTTAATATTCAGTAGGAACTCTTAAATGTTTATAATAAGGGTGAAGATTTCTGAAAATTTTAAGGCTAAGGTTTAGGATGTTAAGGTGGAGGTGGAGTGGGCAACAATGCAGAAAGATCATAGTCGTTTCTGCTTTGTTTCTTGTAGGTTTTGCCTCCCAAATCGGAAGAATGTATTGGAGATAGGAACAGGGACCACTCTACCACAGTCCCCTCTGCCTCTGCCAGGTGTTCCTGAGTGCTGATCCAACAAGTAGACCACATATCGGTCATTGTTACACTCTATTAGAATATACATTCTCCAAACTTAAAGGAAAATAAAATTTGTATGTTAACAAGTACTTATCAGTGTTACCAAGATGTAGAATACCTTAGCTTTTCTTCCATAGCAAAAATCAGTTTAGCTCTTTTTGATAGAAAGAAATATGAGACACTTTGGTAAGATTATAAGGAAGTCGGGCTATTGCTATGTCTACTTATAAGATGTTGGCTTTACAACCTATACTGCTGTCACTAAAGTTAGTAGATATGACTGTGAATGTATGCCAGGTCTCATGCTAGGCGACAGGCAGATCTGGAGGTAGTAAAATACGAACCTGAAAATATTTCGTAAATATCACATTATATTCATTTAATAAATTAATTTAGAAAGTAAGGAAGTTTCTACATGGAGTGTTCATGCACCTTTCCTTTGGTTGATCATCTTCCCTCACTTGCCTATCCTTTCCCTCATGAACCCTTTGTCTGTTCTCTCCCATTCCTTCCACTTTGATCTACTGTCTTTCCCATCCACTCGTTTAAGGCCTTTTTCCCTAGTCACATAGGACACATTCTAGATTCTAGGTCTTTACCCATAATTCCTCCCACCTATACCCACACATTAAAGCGTTAGAAATAAGGATACATTCTACAAATGAAAGAGGACATTCAGTATTTGTGTTTCTGGTCCTGGGTTACCTCACTTAAAATGACATTTTCTAATTCCACTGATTTTTTCTACAAATTTCATAGTTTTATTTTCCTTATGGTTGAATAAAATTCCTTTGTGTATATGAGCCACCTCTTTTTGTAAACATCTGTTAAAAGTCTGAAAGTGAATAGGGATAAGAAATAGTTGAGAAAAATCTCCCTTATCCTTTATTAAACAGTGTGCTTTATTCAATGACTTATTTTGCTTTCTAATAAAATCTGTTTCAAAGTTTGCACTATCTTTAGTATAAAAAATATCTACAAGTCATTCTCAAAGTGATGTGAGATCAATGTAAGATGGCAGTGGAAAATGGGTGTTGTTCTCGGCTGTGTTTCCATTCCATTGGGGGAAATGTTTTCATGTTCAAGTATGCTTTGATAACCAAGGCAGGAAATTTTTTATATTTCAGAAATATTTTTTATGAGAAAGGTTTTTTTTAAAAAAATGTACTTCATCACTAATGTATCCAGTTAGCCGTCTGTGAACACTTTTGGGTGAGCTCTTATGCGCTTTTATTTTCGCTCTGAGGTAACATCGCTCCCCTGTGGTGATTTAGGGACAAGTTGCCCCTCGAGTCACCCAGACCAGCAGTTTTTCAGGCAATAATAGCTTAGCTTGGCATTTCAAATATGGCCTTGAACTGTCCAAGGAGCTAAGGTATTTAAGGACGAGCTTTGATGCCAGTACCAGTAGAAAAAAAAAGTCATTTAGGCAGTCTTTCTTATTAAACTTCAAGGAAATCAGAGGAAGTGATACAAATTTATCATCTACCTGTGATATTTAGAGAGAATCACGTGTTATGTTAAATATGGTTAATGATTTTTTTTTCTTTTTTGAACTGATGAGCCCTTTCGATTTTCAGCACGGACATGTTGTCACATAACTTATTACTCATGTCAGGGTATTCCCAGAATACAGGAGAGTCCTTTCACAATGATGGGAGGCTAGAGAGCACAGACAAGAGACCATTAGAATCAGACCTGTATCCTACCCTATGTTTTGTTGATGAAGAACCTGTCAAGTGAATCAATAACTATTGCACCAGATTGACTCTAATATTAAAACCAACCCCTCCCTCTTGTTTTATCACAAGATTATTCATCATCTCAGATGCAAGTTGACTTAGGCAAGGATTTATTTTTTTTGTGCCTAAAAAATGCTTTTAACTTCATCCCATCACCCTAAAGTGAATATTGTTATTTCTAAATTCTGAGGCAAATACCACTGCAGGAAACTCTAACTTCATGAGTAATTTTTGTCCATAAACAAAGGAGACAGACCTTCACCTTAAAAAAATAGTATTGGTTAGAATTTCCCCAGCAGATGGAAGAGAAGCTCACATCTAAGTCTTTGCAAAGAAAAAAGCAATCATTTGTTAAAGTCTTTCTCTTAGCATTTTGTATTCACTGTTTTGTTCCAATCCCCCTTTGTTTTATTTGGCTACTGGAGCCAGAGCGCCTTGCCTTTGGCAATAAAAGCTTATGAACAAACATTGTCTGTGCTTTGGAAAAGCAAAAGCGTCACCCCAGTGTGCACACCCAACTGTGCCCCTCTCCCAAGTCCTGATCCTGTTCTTAAATTGGAAGCCGAGTAGCCTGCCAACCTTGCAGGCTGCCAGGAGGACCGGCCCATATTGATTTGCTTTGGTTCCCCTGGTTTTTGTCAGTTAGCGATCCTGTCACAAGCTTTGATTCCTCATTATCTCAATTGCAAATTCCAGGAAAACATCGCCATGCTGAGAGTGCACCCAGTATTTGAAACCAACGATTCCGGATCAATGTCTCAGGGGCACAGCCCTGCATTTCAATAATACAATTAAATTCCTTGAATGCAAGATTTCTCCAGATTGTCGACTCTACATTTTCTTCACGTTCGGTCTGTGAGACTACCCCCACACATATCCCCCCACACAGTGTTCCTGTCAATGCATAACGAAGGAGAGAGGCTTGATCGTGAACCTGGGGGAAAGATAATCAAATGTTGAACCTGCCGAGGCTGTTAGATGAAACTGTTAACAAGGCTTGCTCAAATCCCCAGGGAAATGCTGCTGGGATGGAGATTGGGGTTCAGTTTGGAACTGCGCAAGCAGGGTGAGGCTGGATGAGGAGGTCTCGGTGCTAGGTGTGGAAGCTGTGCAGCAAGCTTAACCAAGGATTTGTGTTTTCCCTCAGGAGTCCCTTTGGCAGGAGATTCACTTGAAGCAGTGAAGCTCAACTCCGAGAAACAGACCGACAGAGAGGATGTCATAAAAGAATACCACATTTTAATTCTCATTTTCCCAAACACAAAGTAAAGTTACAAAGTGAAAAATTGCATTTTGTTTTGGTTTTATAGTTTCTGAGGACAGTCTATGGCAGTGGCATATGAACTCTAAACAGTTCCTTATATGACCTTGATGGCACCAGAATGTGCATGACCCAAGGGACACAAAGCGTTCCTTGCCGTAGACTTGACTTGCAGCTTACTTCATTCTTAAGACAGAAAGGACTTTGTAAACCACCTCCTTCCAAGACTGACAGACACAGTCTCTATACACCATGTTTTTACTTTCTTACCCATCCCTCCTCGGGCATCTCCCTCCGGACCTGTGACCTCACGGAATGATTGGACAGAATGCAAGTCAACTTCCTACATCTGCTAGGAGGTGACTTGGCCTCCGGTACTGATGAAGCCCTAACAGTCCCGGGGTCATTACCAACTTTATTTGAGGCTCTGTGGCACTGAAACAAGAGCACATGTTAATGTTCTTTTACCTCAGAATTGCCTACTCCAAGAAGACTTGGATATTAAAATTGGCATGTAATGTAATTGAAAATATACATTTAGTAATAAAATAGAAAAGGATCTGTCCGTTACGGAAGCCTACTAAACAATTCAGTAACGGCTGCGGGCTACTAATTACTATTGAGAGCACTGATCTATTTAACATATACATGTTCAAAACAAACATTTTAAATGTGTAACTTTTAAATCAGAGAATCACATAGAAGCACATCTTTTTATTATGCTTCATTCTGTTTGATGCACATTTAGAATCATTAGGGGGTGGAAGTCTGTTTTCTAGGTAATGTTCATTGCTTTTTTAAAGGTATACATATTTAGGTTTTCTGTGGGAATATGTATTAAAACTGTGAAGTTTAAGCTGAGGTTATATGAAGATGAAGTTGGTGGTAGCATTCACACAATGATTAGACAATTACCTTCTATGAGTCTTGTATATTTATTTATCTGAATATTTGACTATTATAAACATTTTTAAACAGCTTCCTTGACATGCCTATCTTTAATATATATATCAACATTTCAAGATCTAGTTGATCTAGGTTTAAAAGTTACTTTATGTGCTCTGTGTTTTTTCTTTTCTTTTCTTTTTGACAGAAAAATAAATAGGTGAAAGTATGTGTGAGTATTTGTAATTGGGGTTATTACAATTTAGACAAGGAGAAAGCTAATTGGATCATTATTTAAGTGATGAAGAACAGAATTTAACAATATAAAATATTCTGTGATTGTTGTTTCTGCTTCTAATCTGCCTGTGTCAGGACAGCTCAGTCTTAGTACTGTTTCTGAGCATTTCAGAAATTTAACAGCATTTCTGGCCTCTCTGCATTAGCATTTCCCTTATCAAAGATGCCTCCAGTTTCCCTGGAGAGCAAACTCTCTTCCAGATAAGAATCACAGGACAGCATTTTTGGTTGGTTAGGGGTACTGACTCTTGTTCCAGAGGACTAGAGTTCTGTTTACAGAACCCATTTCAGGAAATTTACAACCATCTATAGCTCCAATACTTTAGATCCAGTACTGTCTTCTGTCCTCCATGGGCACTGGCACATTAGGTGGAAGACACACAGGAAAAATAAGTCTTATAGTAGTTTATATGCAATAAAACAATGTAATGAAAGGAAAAGAAGCTAACAGAAGGAAGGATTACATTGTCACATTTAATTAATTGATGATGAAATCATTGATGATTTCACAACACACTCAGGAGAATAAAAATGACCTTCTTCAAAGCAGAATGGCTAAGTTCCTATGGTGAGCTTAGACCCTGTCTGTCCTTTTTAGGATGGGTGTCTTGATTTGAGTTTCTATTACTATGTTAAAAACACCATGATCAAAAAAACTTGTTCAGGAAATGCGGTTACACTGAAGCATCCTATTCATCATCAAGGAAGTCAGGACAGGAGCTCAAACAGGACAGAAACCTGGAGACAAAGCTGACCCAGAGGCTATGGAGGAGTGCTGCTTACTGATTTGCTTCCCCTGATTTACTTAGGCTGTTTTATTACAGAACCTATGACCACCAGTCAGGGATGGCTACACCCACAGTCACAATTAAGGAAATGCCCTATTGGTTTCCCTGCAAGTAGTTCTTTAAAAGCCATTTTCTTAACTGAAACTCCCGTTTCTCAGAATATTCAAGTTCATGTCAAGTTGACATAAAACTAGCTAGTGCAGGTGTGTAATCCCCATTTTGAAATCCAGTACTATAGATAGATGTATGTCTGACTTTGAATCAGAACTGGATTTTAGTAGTTAACAATTCAGACAACAGTCCTGAAAGCATCACCCTCATATACCATGAAAAACCGGGTTTGTGTTTTATATTTGACCAATAATAACAAAATATTTTTAGAAAACATTTGTCTTTTAATCAAAATGAGAAACATCTCTTGAGAGAAGGCTTAATGTCCATTAAACTCTGTCTTCTTACAAGGTTCCTATACATAATGCCTGATAGTTATCACAACGGAAGGATGATAACAAATACATTGTAAAAACACTAGCAACATATTTATTGAAGCAACTCATTTTTAAAAGGAATGTGATCCTGTTTGATATCACATATGTTTGAATGTCAGGATTTTAAAACAAACATGAATCTTTGGGCAGGGCACACCATACAAGACATGATGTCATAAACATTCCTTTAATTGGCCTTCTATGTGATTACATTCTAAGGTCATTTTACTGTCACAGAAAAAAGTTTTCTCTTGACTATCTCCGTTCAGATATTGCTCATTATATCAAGAAGAATTATATTGCAAATAACCATGATCAGAATGGCTTTTGTCTGTGACTGAGGCTGAAGCCATCCAATTAATATATGGTGTTCAGGGAAAATAGCTCATTTTAAGCCAGGGTCTAAGGAAAAGGAAAGGACAGCCTTTTATTAACTTTGTCCCTTGTCTCTAGACATATTTATTGCATTCCTCTGGAGCAAACATAATAGAAGCACAGGCATAAGGGCGTGTGAACCTCTTGGGCTGCTGTGAATGTAAATGACTCTAACACATGATAGGAAGCCCTAAGATTTAAAAATCTAAAAATGATACAATATTTATAAATTGTTCTGACGAAATATGAGTGTTCAGTGATTAAAAAGATGATTATGCATGTATAAGATCAATATATTTGTTTTATATCTACACAAAGAGCTGTGCATTTCAATTTGATTTATGTCCCTCTTGTTCCTGTGGTCAGTGTTTATTATGTAGCTTGTTAATAAATGGAGCATATACTAATATTTCAGTAAATTTTGCTATTCAAACATTTCTCTAATTTTGTGCTAGGATTTTTGTCATGCATGGTTTATAAAATATAAGTGTTATCCACTACTGTTTGCTGTGATTTTTTTTATGTCATTTACTATCTTAACTTTTTCCATGTGTATCCCAATTTTTATAGCTACTCACTATGAAATTCTGAGGGAAAGTTATAAAGAATGATTTTGGTTTATGCCAAAAAACACTTCAGTAAGAGACAGAACACTATTAACATATTTCATGTACATGAATCCCAAGAAAAAATGGAATTTGAGGAAAAACATCCAAGCCAAAAGTTCAGGATTTAAAGGAAGCAGAGTAAAAATCAGCTTGTAGGAAATAACTTAATTCTCAGAAGATAGTATGGCAAATTGTGTCTTAGATCTGAATAAATGAGGATGGTTTTGTAAGACAGATCATTTGTTCTACTAAGAAACAGGCATCATTGATCTGACATAGCTTGTCAGAAAGGAGTACCGTATCCACCATCTATGAATCTAAACAGCTGGAGAGAAGGCTCAGTCTTACTCAATGATGAATATGGGGTTCCGGGTTGCTCAATCACTGTTTTATGTAAGTCTCTGGTCCTGAGCAATGACCAGAAACAAAAACCTTGAACTTGGGAACCGAGGAAATAATTCATCATTTTCCTATTTGTTGTAAAATTAAAAAGGAAACCTAAGCGACGTTCAGTTTGCTATGTCCTTATTTCTCTCTTTTTAGCAAAACTTTCATCATTAACCCTGGAACAAGGTCTCTGTAATTATAAATAATTTTGAAATTTGTTTGAGTACGACAATTTCCAGAAACATTAGAAATTTCAGGCAAGGTTTAGTTATAGGACATGAAGGAAGAGGGATTTTATATTTTTGCTTTTCAGTCTTCTATTCTCTGAATTTGGTAATACTCTTAATAGTTTCATAATGGAGCATGAGGAAACGGGATAAAAAGGAATGGGGTGAATTGGGTCTCATGGTTCACTGACTGCTTTGAAAAATGAGCAAGACCTGGAAAATGTATTTTTAATTTGCAATTTGTGAATTACTTCTGTTTATCTTCAAGCATAGGAGATTGCGGCAATGTTGATAAGGACATTGTCATACATGTGCAAAGGGCTCACTCAATTTGTTACCCTTTTCATTAAAAGTCGTTCTTGTGGGGGTGGCACGTGCATAGCCAGTATTTGGAGGCTGAGGCATAAATGTGTGGAGCCAGTTCTCTCTTTATATCCTCATGTAGGTCCTGGGGACTGAACTCAGGTCGTGACGCTTCTGTAACAAAGCACTTTTCCCCCTCAGTCAGCTTGCCAGACCTGGAACTATTTTGTGATGGGGATATCATGAGTTTGGTAGTGTTTTTTTTTTTCTTATAATAATCTGGCGTTAAAGGCTACACCACTGAGAGTAAACAACTTAGTATGTGATAATCACAAGTAGATTCAGGTTTGTTAAAGGTAATACCCAGATCTATTACTTAAGATGTCTAAGATACAATATTCCAATGTTCTTTTCTTTGTAGGTATCTGTGAAAACAAGCAATAGCTTTTACCTCAGGATGTAAAGATTGAAGGAGGAGTAGGGATGATTCTTGTTTTGGTGAAACTGAAAAGAAATTATAGTAACATGAAACAGAATATTGCAAGAGTAAATTGAATTTCATGAGTAGCCATGATCTCTTTCCTAAATTTCAAGATTGTAATTAAGATTTCACTCTGTGGATTAACTCTCTTTAAAGGAATCTTCTCTTTAACCAGTTTTTCCTTATTTCCTATTGTTTTCCCATAATGTCATAAAATATATATTGCTATTTATCTTATTTTATGCATGATGGTTTTGCCTACATGAATGTGTTTGTACCACTTGGTGACATTGGAGGCCAGAAGACAGCATCAAATTTCCTGAAACAAATAGAGGTACAGACATTTGTGAAATTTCATGTAACTCACTGAAATCATCACTCTAGCCCCACTATAAATCTTTTTATTATTAATGTTGTTGCAAGGTTGTATTAGAAATTTTACAAAGACCATTTCCTAAAACTAAAAAATCATTAATTCATTTTTTCTCCTTATTAAGTGAATGAATTTTAAATCAACACTTAGAACACAGTTGGATTTATCAGATTGCTATTAGAGTTTAAATAAGTAATTCAAGATATACTACACCAGAACAAATAAGCAGAGAGCTTGAAGGTATTTTAGGGATTTGTAGAAACTGGTTTGCCTCTCAGATTTGTAAGCAATAAGAATTGTATGAATTTATATGTAATTTATTAATTACAATCACCGTTGTGTTTCAAAATATTTTGGGAAATTTTAAAGAGTAAATATTTAGTTTTATTTAGTAAATATTTAGTATTTCAAAGTTATGTTTGATGAATTCATTAGTTTCATCTGACTCCTTAGTACTGATCACATGAGTATCATGAGGTAATTAACAGCTTTCTGAAGGGATTTGTGGTCTGCTACACAACCAGGAAGGGATTTCATGCCTGGTACTGCAATCCAAGCCAAAAGCCCATGCTGAGAATGTCAAAGCCCCTGTAGTAGAACCTGTGGTTGTTAACCTGCTAAATAGTTATATTGCCATAGGATCTCCTAAACATCTATGCTCATATCCAAAGACCTGGGCTTTTCTCATCCTAAGTCAAAGAAGATTCTTTTGCAGTGAACAGAAGTTACTGGAGAGATGCATAATTGGTCAAGATGCTGAGAATAAGAGGGCGAGTTTCAGTCCTATATAGAACATCTTCATCAACCTCATACCACCATGGTTAGGAGCACTGTGGAAGAGGAGGTATAGAAAACCTAAGTGTAGGGGACAGGAAATAGTGATGACATGTTGTCTACTTGATATAGCTAATGCAATCAATGATGAACTCATAGCTACCTTAGTAGCTCATATAAGCCCTATATAAGATCAAGCCAGCTAAAATTCTGGCATAAATGAGACAAAGAACCTTCTAGCTCCACCTTCACTATTGTGTCAGTTAGTTGGAAGCTGCCAGGGGAGGGAGAATCACGCTCTTTTGTTGATGTGGGCACTGTTAGATTCCTCCTGATTGAGAGATTGGTCCTATACCCATTCACACTGGGTAACACTAAATGGTTTTAGTGGATTATCAAAGGAAACAAAATAGCATAAATTGAGTGAAAGACACATTCGGGAAAGTATAAGAGGTGTTAAAGAGGAGAAATTAGGGTAGATATGATGATATTTCATTATATATACATATGGCATTCTCAAAAGTCATTAAAAATTAAGAAATAATGGTAATATTTCTTCCATTTAGTTATGTAGCTGCATATCTAGAAAGTAGCCATGTGATTTTTCACATTAAGAATTAGAATGAAAGCAGAGTTTTCTTAAGGGGGCTTATTTGTACAATCATATTCTATATAAAGAACAAAATTACATACATGACAATGTATAAGAGTATAGAAATAAGCTTTACCTTTGATTTCCAGGATCTTGAAACTTTCACCGAAATAAATGGTCTTTATTATGGTGAAATATATTAGCAACTGTATGTTTCAGAATAAATAAATTTATTAATGATATACAACATATTACATATTAATTTGAACATTTTTTCATAGTCCTTAAATATATTTGCTTTATTAGACTTTGTTTCTTCCCTGACAATTACTGCCAGTTAATTGACACACTTGCAAACTAATTCATAACTATGTGGAGCAGTTTTCTGGCATAAAATTATTCCATTGCCACCATATTTAAATTTGGTGTTCCATGAAGCACTTTGCAATATAAATTCGAGAAATCACTAGTCACAAAACAATATTTAATGAAGAGATATACACTTGAATGAGTTATGCAGTCTAATTTAATAGTAGCTCATTGTTATGCTCAAAATAGCTTATGGTGTCTTGTATTACTAAAACAAACTATTGCATCTTTGTTTATATGCATTATATTTTATAAATTTTTATGGAATTATTAGTCACTTGGGTAGATCATCTCTGGTAATGCCTTTATTTTAAATTTTCTTGGTTTCTTGTTATTTTATAGACAGTATACTGGGACTTTTTAAATCTTTTAGTGATACGCATAGCTTCACAAAGATAGCCAAATTCAGATTTTCCTTGTAATATATCGAATGTGATTTTCAGGGTTCATTAGAGAAATGGAAAAATAGTACAATACCTTACATCCAGAGCTTTCCAGTTGTCACTGTGAATGACATGATTTTTAAAATAGATTGACTCTCTACATTTACCATGTATGATATCAGTTTGTGCTCTAGTATACCCCATGACAATTTATGAACTTTGTATTGTTAGCTGTAGTCTGATGATGGTCAGAAAAGAGAACTGCTATAGCATAATTACTAATATGCTCTTGGGAAAAGAAAAATGAAGATACTGTTAATGATTTGATTATAAAAGGAAGGTAACCTGATGCTGCTTTAGGTGCAAGGTGCTCCAGGTAACAAGGACTCTTCTATTTCAAAGGAACATGTGTAGTGGTATATTGAGTACCAAAGCTAGAATATTTTATATTGGATAGACATAATTTTGGTATATTATATAAGTCTTTCTGGATTACTCATAGCCTTTCTGGAAATAGGACAATGATTCAGAAAGTGATGTTAAGCTGCCGAGTAAACCAAGAAGAGAATTTTAGCGCCTATAGTATAAGAAAAATACAAGAAAACTGAGCATTACATGTTTTGATTAAAATGTTGTAGAGGTCATGTGTTTATGACCTATAGCTACAAGGCATCATCCTATAGTTTGTTGATTGTAGCTGGTAGAAACTAAACAGGTAAACATATTCCCAAACAAGTACAGATACATAAGGCTCACACATCTTCTTACCATTGTGCTATAAGACATTAAGAGATTTTCAAATTTCATGTCGAATATATATATATGTATATATATACATATATATGTATGTATGTATTAATTTCCTTATTTTGAAACGTGGAAAAACTATAAGAAGCTGGAGATTCTAACTCAGATCCACTTGCTTGCAGGACTCTTACTCACTGAATCACCTCCAGACTGTCTAGGAGACATATGACTTCTTCTTTGTTCTCAACTGGCTTGTAAGGTGTGCGACTGTTTTACTTAGAAGAAATGAAGTTGCTTTTCTTGATTATCATCCAGTAATATCAACTGAGTGTTCTTGTTGCATCATGGTTATTAAGTGACCATTTGAGAGATGGTGTTTGTGGAGAACTTCTTACAGTCTGTGCAGCATTTTCTTCTCATGATGTGACTATTACCTTTGGGTCAAGTTTGATCATCAAAGTTCTGTGTAGCATGAGGATCTGTATTATTTTGAACCCTCTTACACTTACTTTTACTGAGCTGTGTTTTAGCATTAGGTCACAGACCTGCATTGAAAGACTTTATTTGAAGCAGTGATGCCAATGTGTTACGGGGAATGCAATGAGGTACAGGAAAACATTGAACTCTCTGTCACCCAGAGCTCTTCTTTTGAGAAACCAAGGAAGAAATTTCCCCTAGGTTTTCCAATCGAGAACAGCTCTGCTTCTACTGAAAAAGTGATTTGATTTTCTATTATGGTCCCTGTGATTCTGACCATGGATCATGCGTTGGTCACTAGGAAATGTATTTGAGAATTCTCATTCTCTGCTACCCTGTAATACAATGCAGCATGTGTCTTTATTGTGCTTATTCACCCCCCGAGTTTATTAGTTCCCCTTTGAAATGACTCCCTTAACTTCCCACTTTATCTGCTTTTAGTGAAACATTTTTGTAGGGTGCTTCAGTACTTTTGTGAAGTAAGAATGTTAGTTTTATAGAAAGTTAGTATTTTAACCTTAAATATCAGAAGATATTTAAGGTTAAATTAAGATTATATATAGATTTGAAAATTATGTTTTATATTTGACATATAATGGCTTATTAAAATCCATCATACATCTATAACACACTTATCTTTATATGGTTCATAGTCAGGACTCATGTTAGAAAAATTATATAAAAGATTCATTTTTTATCTTTCATTTTTATTGTAGCAATTATCATTAGCCAATAAATGAAAAACATTCTACGTATTAATATATATGGAATTTATTATGTTACCACACAAAATATATTCACGCATATTGTCATCTGTTCTGAATATCTTAATATTATTTTGTTGATGGAGGTTTATGTCCTTCCTGGTCCCACAGCCATTCAGTCTCAAAAAAATACACAGAGGTCTACATTAATTATAAACTGGTTGGCCTATCAGCTCAGGCATTTTTATTAACTAACTCTTACATCTTGATTAACCCATAATTCTTGTCTGTGTTAGCCATGTGGCTTGGTACCTTTATCAGAGACAAATTCTCGTCTTGCTTCCTCTGAGTCTGAGTGACAACTGCAGACTGAGCCTTTCCTCTTCCCAGAACTCTCCTGTTCTGGTTTTTATGCCTGTATTTCCTGCCTGACTACTGGCCAATCAGTGTTTTATTAAACTAATAAAAGTGATAAATCTTTACAGGGTACACGACCATTGCCCCACAGTACTTCCCTTTTTACTTCTTTTCAAAACAAGAACTCAACCTGATTGCTCCTTTTTTTTTTACCCTTTTTCCTGACCATTATCCATAATAACTTATAACCAACACTCTAAAACAAAGGTAAACATCCATAATCCGTTTTTTGGGAATGTGGGCATAGTTTTCTAGGCTACTTCCTACTGATTGGGGACACTGATAATCTTATGGGGACCTAAAGAAAATTTAGGATTATTGTCATGTCCTGACTGGAAAATTCTGTGAGGTTTTATCATATCAATCAGCAATCATGAGGCTGTTCTTTATGTAGAACACAGAGAAAATACCAACAGATGTCCTCTGAAATATTGGGTCATCTGAGACATCTACTCCTATTGGAGAATTTTCAAGGGGTCTTCCATAATCAAACCTGATTTTTCTTAACCCAGAATGAATCCACAACCTCTCATTTCCTATGGAAACAAAAGCAAAACCTCTTTTCCAAAGTTACATATCTTGACTTTAAATTTTGAAGTCAAGGCATTTTCAAAATACATATGTTGGATTAGTCCAGCATCATTTATAATCAAATGTCTTTTAGCAGCTGTTGCTCCTGCTTCAGCCATCAAACAATTCAAAGACAGCACAATAACATATAGCATCCCGATTCTCTGTGTATTTTCCATGTTTATGTGGCTTTATTTTAAACTCTAGTTCTTTTATTTTTATTTTTAATTTTTGGTTTTTTGAGACAGGGTTTCTCTGTGTATTGTTGGCTGTCCTGTAACTCACTCTGTAGACCAGGCTGTCCTAGATTACACAGAGATCCTCCTGCCTCCACCTCCCAAGTGCTGGAATTAAAGGTGTGGGCCACCACATCCAACTTTTCTCTCTCTCTCTCTCTCTCTCTCTCTCTCTCTCTCTCTCTCTCTCTCTCTCTCTAAGGGATTTTATCCTTTTTTCTTTTCTCTCCCAAGCCCATATATATATATATATATATATATATATATATATATATATATATATATATATATATATATATAAATACACTGTAAACTGTTTAGAAGGTTTTTTTAAGAGTAATTTTATTAAATTATAAAAATTTCCATTTCCGCCCCTCCTCCCACCACCCTCCCACTCCTCCCACTCCCTCTCCTCCTCCCTCTCCATCCCTAAGAGCAGTCAGGGTTTCCTGCCCAGTGGGAAGTTCAAGTTCCTCCCCCCTCCCTCCAGGTCCAGGAAGGTGAGTGTCCAGACGGACTGGATCCGCAAAATCCAGTATATGCAGAGGAAACAAGTCCCAGTGCCATTGTCAATGGCTTTTCAGAAAGACTCCGGGCCAGCCACATTCAGAGAATCCGGTCACATTCAGAGAATCTGGTTGGATTGCGTCCTCGTTCAGTCCCAGTCCAACTGGCCTTGGTAAACTCTCATTAGATCCGCCCCCTTGTATCAATGGGTGATCGCATCCCTCGCAGTCCTTATTTCCTTTTTCATTTTCTTGGTCCTTCTGCTCTTCATTTGGACCTTGGGGGGCTCAGTCCGGTGCTCCAATGTGGGTCTCCATCTGTATCGCCATCTATCGTCAGATTAAGGTTCTCTCTGATCTTGCCTTCTTTGCTCACTTTCTCTTTGCTTCTGCTTCTCCTTTGGACCTAGGGAGTTAAGTCTCCTAGGTCCTCCAGTGTTCCGATGAGGGTCTTTGTCTCTATCTCCATCCATCGCCAGATGAAGATTCTGGGACTCTTGTCTATTTCCAATCTCCAGGAGGATAGCTACATGCTTTTCATCAGGTTCACCTTCTTATTTAGCTTCTCTAGGATCACGAATAATAGGCTCAAAGACATTTAATTATGGTTAGAATCCACTTATGAGTGAATACATACCATATTCCTCTTTTTGGGTCTGGCTTACCTCACTCAGTAAATCGTTTTCTATTTCCATCCATTTGCATGCAAAATTCAAGATGTCATTGTTTTTTACCGCTGAGTAAAACTCTAATGTGTATATGTTCCACACCTTTTTTAACCATTCTTCTATTGAGGGGCACCTAGGTTGTTTCCAGGTTCTGGCTATTATAAATAGTGCTGCTATGAACATAGTTGAACAAATGCTTTTGTAGTATGTTAGGGCATCTCTTGGGTATATTCCCAAGAGTGGAATTGCTGGGTCCTGAGGGAGGTTGACTCCCAGTTTCCTGAGAAACCGCCACACTGATTTCCACAGTGGCTGCACAAGTTTGCATTCCCACCAACAATGGATGAGTGTTCCCCTCATTCCACACCATGCACAAAACTCAGGTCCAAATGGATTAAAGACATCAACATTAATCCGACCACTTTGAACCTGATAGAAGAGAAAGTGGAAAGTAGTCCACAAGATATAGGCACAGGAGACCACTTCCTAAGCAGAACCCCAAGAGCCCAGACAATAAGAGAAACAATGAATAAATGGGACCTACTGAAACTGAGAAGCTTCTGCAAAGCAAAGGACACTGTCAGTAAGACAAAAAGGCTACCTTCTGACTGGGAGAAGATCTTTACCAACCCCTCATCAGACAAAGGTCTGTTCTCCAAAATATACAAAGAACTGAAGAAACTAGACACTAAAACTCTAATTAACCCAATTAAAAAATGGGGTACTGAACTGAACAGAGAATTCACAACAGATGAACTTCGAATGGCCAGAAGGCACTTAAGGTCATGCTCAACCTCTTTAGCCATCAGGGAAATGCAAATCAAAACCACTTTGAGATATCATCTTACACCTGTCAGAATAGCCAAACTCAAAAACACCAATGATAGAGGGTTTTTTTTTTTTTGTCTGAATCTATCTTTACTGTATATCTTCCTTTTTCTGACCACGTGAGTCTTTAATTTGCTAAACAATATGGGTAGGGATTTTTGATTTTTTCCTTTTTTTTATTAATTTATAAAAAATTTCCACTTCTGCCCCTCCTCCCAATACCCTCCCATTCCCCCCACTCCCTCTCCTCCTCCCTCGCCAGTCCTAAGAGCAGTCAGGGTTTCCTGCCCTGTGGGAAGTTCAAGTTCCTCCCCCTCCCTCCAGGTCTAGGAAGGTGAGCATCCAAACAGATTAGGATCCCAAAAAGCAAGTACAAGCAGAGGAAACAAGTCCCAGTGCCATTATCAATGGCTTCTCAGACAGTCCCCATGTCAGCCACATTCAGATAATCTGGTTTGATCACATGCTCGTTCAGTCCCAGTCCAGCTGGCCTTGGTGAGCTCTCAATAGATCAGTCCCCTTGTATCAGTGGGTGAGCGCACCCCTCATGGTCCTGACTTCCTTGTTCGTGTTTTCCCTCCTTCTGCTCCTCATTTGGACCATGGGGGCTCAGTCCAGTGCTCCATTGTGGGTCTCTGTCTCAATCTCCATCCATCGTCGGATGAAGGTTCCCTCTGAACCTGACTTCCTTGCTCACGTTCTCCCTCCTTCTGCTTCTCATTTGGACTTAGGGATTTAATTCCAGTGTTCCAATGTGGGTCTCTGTCTCTATCTCCATCCATCGCCAGATGAAGGTTCTATGATGATATGCAAAATATTCATCAGTATAGTTATGGGCCAAGGCCAGTTCAGGCACCCTCTCCTCTGCTGTCCAGGGAACAATCTGGAGATCTCTCCTTGGACCTGGGAACCTCTAGAATCAAGTCTCTTGCAAACCCTAAAATGACTCCCTTAGTTGAGATATATACTTCCCTGCTCCCATATCCATCCTTCCTCCCTCCCCCCACACCATCCCATTCCCCCAAGCTTTCCCCAATCCTCCCCTACTCCCTTCTCTCTAACCATCTCCCTTTCCTTCCACCCTCCCCCCCCCCCCTTCGTGCACCCAAGGTTGCCTGGCAATCTTGTCTACTTCCAATATCCAGGAGGATAACTACATGATTTTCTTCCGGTTTACCTTCTTATTTCACTTCTCTAGGATCACGAATAATAGGCTCAAAGACCTTTAATTATGGCTAGAATCCACTTATGAGTGAGTACATACCATATTCCTCTTTTTGTGTCTGGGTTACCTCACTCAGTAAAGCATTTTCTATTTCCATCCATTTGATGTGGTTTTAACAGATAGATCCACCCCATTCCTTAGCTTTCTGAGAGTCTAGCTTCATGATGGAGGTATTGACTGGAGCCATTTTTATTGTCACAACTCTATGTAGTTTTAAAGTCCCTGCCTTCAACAAGAAGCATGATACTGGCTACCTATAAACACTATTTAAGTGTTTGGTGGCAGGACCACTTAAAAGATCTGCAAGGTTTTTGCAGCTAATGCTGAGTCAGGAAGTCTCTCTTAAATGATATGCACTTGCCCCTAGCAAACAGAGCCCACCTGAGAAAATACTGTTACCAAGAACAGATGCTTAACTATGTTCTTTTTTGTCTTGAAATACTTCCCAAGCTCTCTTGGGTTTTATGTGGATGTAGTTGGCCAAGTTGGCACCATTTGTTGTCAGAGGCTATTTGTTTTTTCCTGGTGGCTCAGACCCGAAATAATTACCCAGAAACTATATTAATTAAATCACTGCTTGGCCAATCTCTTAAGCATATGGACAGCTAGCTCTTATATCTTAAATAATTAACCCATTTTTTATCAATTTGTGTATTGCCATGAGGTTGTTGACCGCACAAAGTTTCAGCTGCTACATGGCGTCTCCCTGACTCTACCTTCTCTCTCTCTCTCTCTCTCTCTCTCTCTCTCTCTCTCTCCATACACACACACACACACACACACACACACACACACACACACACACATATATATATATATATAGACACATTCCAGACTGGCTATAACTGGTTAATCCAGCTCCTTTATTAACCAATAAAAGGATGTTCCATACTATTACTTAGTACAATATTTTCTGTTTTTCCTTTTATCTAAAACATTTTTTTTCTCAAATAATATATATTGATTATGGTTTCCCCTACCTCTACTCTACCTAGCTCCTCCACAACTCCCCTCAAACTAACATGCTTGCAAGGGAGAAAA